>NC_138385.1:14471142-14481697 GCF_054177405.1 Leptonychotes weddellii | reverse complement strand
CACAAACATGAATATATATCACCACAACGCTTGAAAAGAGACACAATTTCCTGTGGTAATAAAAAGTAACCTAGGGCGCCTGGGTGGCTCAGTCGGTTAAGCGGCTGCCTTCGGCTCAGGTCATGATCCTGGAGTCCCGGGATCGAGTCCCGCATCGGGCTCCCTGCTCAGCAGGGAGTCTGCTTCTCCCTCTGCCCCTCCCCCCTCTCATGTGCTCTCTCTCATTCTCTCTGTCTCAAATAAATAAATAAAATCTTAAAAAAAATAAAAAATAAAAAGTAACCTAAAGTAGCTTGAGCTTCTTTCTTTGACTTGACAACTTTCTCTGTATTGTGAGCCTAAAGCGTGACAGTTTACTGTTGGTCTCACGAAGAATACATGAAGCGTACCTAGTATACCTAATTATTCCCAACACACACCCCTCCCCACTTTTGCTTGTGAGGCCACATTGTGAGTCAGGAGAGTGAGCAAGCCTTTGGTGCTAGCGGCCATCTAGGAGAGTGCTAAGGACAGTTTTTGGGTGTGAAATACCTCATCAGTTTTATTATTCTGAATTTGGGGCCTGATCCTAGAAAAGAGCAACATTAGAAAGATGTCAGGCAGCGGGGGGGGGGGGGGATGGGTTAAATGGGGGATGGGCATTAGGAGGGCACTTGTTGTGATGAGCACCGCGTATTGTATGTAAGTGATGAATCACTGAATTCTATACCTGAAACTACTATTACTCTGTATGTTAACTAACTGGACTTTAAATAAAAACTTGGGGAAAAAGAGATGTCAATATGTCAGGCTCTGCTGAGCACCCCAAGTAGCCACAACGTTAGCTATATTAATAACCAGAGTAACAGCGCTTTCTGAAAACCCCAACAGGAGGTAACCTAACCTTAGGGACTTCTAGCTTCTGTAGAAGCAAGGAACCCTTATAAAATCCTGTTTTATCTGCTGATTTTTCTACAGCTGTCTATAGCAGAAACACTCAAATGCGACATAGAAGCATGAAAGTTAGCAGACCTTTTTAAGAGTATACATTTGAGCTGCGTAAGGCAACAACTCTCCTTTCTATGTAGAAAGGAAGTCAGCTTGAATTTTAGTATGCATAAGGTTCTCTTTCCAAAAAAGAATTCAATATACCTCAATTTATACATATTTAAATATATAAATTTATACATACACATGCTAAATAACGATAGGTGGCATCATTTAAGCTTTAAACCTTAGTTTTAATTTTTAAAAATTTTCCCCCTTTTTTTGTGAGGAGTCTCTACGTGGGGCTCAAACTCACAACCCCGAGATCAAGAGTTGCATGCTCCGCCAACTGAACCAGCCAGGTGCCCCTAAACCTTAGCTTGTAAAACATAATTACCCTTAAGCTTATTATAAGACACTGTTGATTTTCACCATCATAATTTAAATGTTATAACCTAATGCCCAGAGCTTGGTTTCTAATACTACTAATACTAATAATTTCTCCTACTTCTTTTTTTTTAAAGATTTTATTTATTTGACACAGAGAGAGAGAGAGCACAAGTAGGCAGAATGGCAGGCAGAGAGAGAGGGAGAAGCAGGCTCTCCACTGAGCAGGGAGCCCAATGTGGGACTCGATCCCAGGACCCTGGGATCATGACCTGAGCCGAAGGCAGCCGCTTAACCAACTGAGCCACCCAGGCGCCCCCAAAATAATACCACAGGATGTTTAAGATATCATCTTAACACTTACTTCAAGACCAATACAGTTAGTTTGCTTTAGTAACTGTTTTTGTTTTGTTTTACTTTTTTATTGTTATGTTAATCACCATACATTACATCATTAGTTTTTGACGTAGTGTTCCATGATTCATTGTTTGTGCATTCTCCTACTTCTAATACCACTCTCCAATGAGAGGAACCAGGGCTTTTTGGAAAAACAGCCAATACCAAGGCTAGGACAGGAAAAGTACAAGATGAGCCTGGAGTACCTTGTGGTGCCAGAAATTAAGGCAGTGCTCAAAGAATGATGGGAAAATAACCACAAAGACACAGGAGCCAACACAAAGGGACTCCCAAGAGCCAAATTTGGGGCAATTTGGGCACAAAAGTAATTAAAGCTACTGATAGATCATTCCCCACTGGATAAAATGCCTGGGTCTGTGGTGATTTAAATAATTTAAAAACTAATGAATAGGGAGGAGGGAACGCTCTTTATTACAGTAGCATTCCAAATAATAAGTGAAGCAGGAATGATAATGGAAAAAGCGACATTCGACAAACATCCCAGTAAGAACTGCTGCAGTCAAGAATCACCAAGGGATTAGGAAGGGAAAAAGGAAGGGGGGGAAATTGGAGGGGGAGACGAACCATGAGAGACTATGAACTCTGAGAAACAAACTGAGGGTTTTAGAGGGGAGGGGGGTGGGGGATGGGTTAGCCCGGCGATGGGTATTAAGGAGGGCACGTACCGAATGGAGCACGGGGTGTTATACAAAAACAATGAATCATTTCTACACTACATCAAAATCTAATGATATAATGTACGGTGATTAACATAACATAATAATAAAAAAAAAGAATCACCAAGGGAGGCTAGAATTAGTCAGTGAAAGTTTGATGAGGAACAGAATATTTAGAGAGTCTCAAAGTAGCATGCCTCATGATCCTTATTAATTACAAAGAGGAAAATAGTGTGTAGGGAAGAAATGCGGCAGACATTGCCTTAACTAAGTAATCCAAATTAGCATCAGTAATGGGACAAATTGACAAGCCTGCGCCTCCTAATATAAAAACACACCATTATGACTGTTGTGTTTCTGGCCCAAAATGGAACACCTGAAATTCCATGATGTGGTAACATCAGACAAACCCGAGCTGAGGGAAATTCTACAGAATAACTGGCCAGTGCCCTTCAAAAAAGGTGAAGGTCATAACAGACAAAGACAGGAACTGTTCCAGAATAAAGGAGGTTAAGGAGATTTAAGGAAACACAACATGTGCTCCCAGATCAGATCCTGGTCCAGAAAAAGAACATTAATGGGACAACTGATGAAATTTAGATAAGGATTCTAGATTAGTTAATAATATTACATCAATGTTAATTTCCTGATTTTGATCATTGTACTGGGTGTGTTTATATTAAATGTTAACGCTGGGGAAGGGTATACACATCTTGCTCCTCTTACAGTGGAGTTATGCCCTGATAAACCCATTGTAAGTTGAAAATATTGTAAATCAAAAATGCATTTACTACACCTAACCTATCAAATATTATAGCTCAGCCTACCTTACACATGCTCAGAACACTTACATGAGCCTACAGTTGGGCAAAGTCATCTAATGCAAAGCCTATTGTGTAATCAAGTGTTGAATATCTCATGTAATGTATCCAATACCGTACTGAAAGTGAAAAACCAGGATGGTTGTCAGCGTATGGGTTGTCTACCCTCAGGATGGCGTGGCCGACTGCGGCTTGCTGCCGCCACCCAGCATCACGAGAGAGGACCATACCTTACGCTGCTAGCCTGGGAAAAGATCAAAATCCAAAATTCCAAGTACACTTTCTACCAAATGTGTACCGCTTTCACACCATCATAAAGTTGAAAAATTGTAAGTCGGACCGTTGTAAGTCGGGAACCATCCGTCCTGAGAAGTTGGAGAGAGAAAACCAGAGTCGGGAGGCAGGACAGACAGGAGGGTGGTGTCCCAGAAGCCAAAGGAATAGAGTCAAAAGAACAGAGTGACAAATAATATCAAATGCAATAGGGAGGACGGTTATAGGCCAAAAATAGCGTCCATTAGATCTGGCCAGAGAACAGTCAATGGTGTTGTCCAAGCCAAGCTATTTTGGCACAACTGTGGGTGAAGACAGACCACAGTGAGTGAGGAGGCTAATAGCAAGTGAGCAAGCAAGTATGAACAACCCAAGAAACCGGGGCTGTGACTGAAAAAGATTTAAAAAAAACCAAAAGATTGTGTTTGTTTAGTTGAGAGAGAGCAGGGGCAGGAGCAGAGGGGGAACGAATCTCAGCAGTCTCTGTGCTGTGCGCGGAGCCTGACGCAGGGCTCGATCCTGCGACCCTGAGATCATGACCCGAGCCAAAACCAAGAGTCCGATGCTTAACCGACTGAGTCACCCAGGCGCCCCCCCTGGAAAAGAATTTTTTTTTACTAAACAGTTTATTTTTAAAAATTCTAAGGAAGCAGAAAGCAACCTCCATGAGCCATGTGGGATTTTGAAAGTTCTAGAAATCAGTCTATATAGCAGACTATTTGCAACAATATCAGAAGGCTATAAAAAATGGAAGACGAGGACAGTAGGCAGCTGGTAGAAAATTAAGCCCTGCAAATAAAAGTTTAACGGTCATTAAGAAGACCCTGATATAGACATGGAACATTAGCACAGAGATTTAATGAGGGAAATTCTGGGTGACTGGTGGCTGACAATTTTCAGATGAACAGATACAGAATTTTGGAAGAGTTCAATAAGAATACATGGTCCTATAATAGCACCCAGCCTTACTTGTTATAAGCTCATTTCTTTGTTCCAACTAAAGCCAGCACGCGTGACTTACAACAGCAGTTAACTTGCTATAGACATTCCTGTCCTAAAATGTTTTACAAAATCAGATTTTTCTAAGAACCTCATGGAAATTTTTCTGAGAACATGAGGTATGACATCAAGAGAGGGCTTTAAACATGCTCATTCATTCATTCACTCAATTATTCATTTACTTATTTATTTTTAGGATGAGAGAAACTTGAGTTTGTATAGGCCTCAGGGGAAAGACTAGAAGGAAGGACAAAAGCTATGGAGAATAAAAGTAGCCATTGGACAGACGGAAGAGAGTGAAGGAAACAAAGGATGAAGCACATCAGTCCCTCCCACCCACATCTACGTGTGTCTACCCTTCTGGAGTAAGGATGATGAGGTTGAATGGGAACAGATGTTCAGAACACTACTGAGGGGAATAAGAGGGGATGCTGACCAAGGCCTCGTGAAGGATTGTGGAGGGGTGTTTAGGGCCCAGTAGAGACCTGGGCCCATGAATCCATGGAGGAACCAATCTCCACGGTTGTGGGACTTTCTCCGGCGGCACTCTGCAGCCTAGCAGGGGTAGATAAAACGGGCTGTGGGGTTGAGCCACACTGTGGCTTTGCCATCTTGGCAAAGCAGAATTAAGAAGGGTACAAAGGACCTTCAGCAGTTGGGGAGAGAGTGATGGGATCCAAACGGAAGGGGGAGGTAAGGGAAGCCAGGAGCAGAGTGGTGGAATAGGAGGTCGCCCACGAGTCTGCAGCACAATTCTGCTAGGCAGGGTGGCCAGGGACAACTGGAGAGGAAGAAAATTGTGGCCAGAGAACGGGATACAGCAGGGAAGGGCTGCCCTCAAGGCGTCCCCCACCCAGGCCCTCTACCACTGCAGGGGGACTATACGTTCCAGTTTGCCCAGGACTGTTATCCCAGCAACTTGTCCAATTTAGCATTTGTCCCGGAGTTTTCATTTTCCCACCAGGTGTTAGTATTAATCACCGAATCGACCTAAGCCAGGATGGGTCTGGGGGACCACCACTTTTTAATTCCAGCTTCTGCCTTGGTCTCGCCCGCTAGCTTGCGTGGTGCAGAGAGAGAGAAGCAAATTCTCCCTTTAACACAGACTTAAACCTAAATGGCAACCAGTGATAACCCTTCCCCTTTGTCTAATCTTTTCCAAATACAATGTAACCCTCTCAAGGACAGCATGCTGGGTGTTCACAGATAACAAAGCAAGTGCGCTCGGACGTTAGAAGTTCCAGACAACGGACTCATTCTTGTCCCGGGCAGGGACGAGAGGGAGGACTCACCACTGTGCCCCTTGCCGGACACCTGGGTGTCCCGGTGGGATGCGCCGGCCAGCTGTGCCCATGCGAAAGCCCACGACATAGCAGGAAGCTGCCCAGCCACGAGTGGGTAGCCCAGTGGATGCAGTAAATTCCCTCCTTAGGTGTACGTAAAATGTATTTAGAAAACGGAGGCTGGGGCAATCCTGCCGTAGAACACAGTAAGTAATCTGAATGCTCTCGGTACAATGGTCGTGTCATTCACTATATGGTGCAAATCTACGACCCGTGACTTTTTTAAAAATTTGCAATCCACCCTTTAGGCATGGGAGTTCAAACACTGAAGTGCAAAATTAGTGAAAAATTAAATACCACATCTGTTATTCAAGAAAATTGATCATGACTGTGTAACATGAACAAAACACTTGTCGACACTTACCATCCACGTGCACGAAAACCGGACAACATAAATCCCCAGAGACGGCATCAGCATCTCCCTCGAAGGTCTGTAGGTATTTTGAGAAGACGGTGCCCAAAGAAGATGATTTAATGGGGTGCGGCTGCACAGAAGGCATTTACATACTGCTCTGTGAATGAGTTGTTTAGATCAAATGACTTTTCCTCAAGATTCATTTGCTCGTTTTGATTCCGAGTGGCCCGTACATGAGGAAAAGCGTAGTGATAGCTTTAAAGAAGTAGCTCTGTTAGCAGACTTCAGTTAAATGATGCTGGTTATACGATGCCATCTAGATCATTAGAGGCTTCAAAGAGAAAACCAGTTGTATTAGGGTTCTCCAGGGAAACAGAACTAACAGGATGTGTGTATGAGAGAGACAGAAAGGGGGGAGAGGGATGGGGAGAAGAGAAAGAGGGAGAAAACTAAAGAGAGCGAGAGAGGTTTATTTTAAGGAATTGGCTCACGATTGTGGAGGCCTGACGAGTCCAAAATCTGATGGGAGAGGCCAGCAGGCGGGACACTCAGGGCGGAGGGGCAGCTCCAACCCAAAGGCGGTCGGCGGGCCGAATTCCTTCTTGCTCCGGGGAGGTCGGCCTTTTGCTCTATTCAGGCCTTCAAATGATTGGATGAGGCCCACCCACATTGGGGAGGGTAATCTGCTTTAGTCAAAGTCCACTGATTTAAATGTTAATCTCATCCAAAAAACACCTTCACAGAAACATCCAGAATGTTTGTCCAAATTATCTGGGCACTGTAGCCCGGCCGAAGTGACACATAAAATTAACCATCACATTAGTTAATTCCAATACTAGTTCAGTTTTCATCCAGTTCGTGGAGTCAAAGCAAAGCTTAGAGAAATTTATTCTGATGAAGGTGGAAATAATCCAAGATTACTGGGAAAGCTACTCTAAATTCAATTTAAAAAATTCAACGTTTAGGATAAGTAGTTTTGTGGTGATTATTTTTTTTTCACAGAAATACAACTTTTGGTGGTGCATAGCACCATGATAAAAAGCAGGTTCTTACTAAATGAAGAAACGTGGAGCAGAAATATACTCAAAATTGGTTGTGGTACATAAATAATTCCTCATTATGTCCAAACAAGGAGACTACAGAATTGTTTCTGGAAAGGCAGGAGTTAGGAAGGGGAATGTTGGGTTACACCCATGCTTTCCTTATCTCTTCCTGCATGCAAATATTCTAGTAAAACAGTGGCATACCTAGCATATTTGACACCCAGAGTATTTTATTTATTTATTTTTTAAGATTTTATTTATTTATTTGAGAGAGAGAGAGACAGCGAGAGAGGGAACACAAGCAGGGGGAGCGGGAGAGGGAGAAGCAGGCCTCCCGCCGAGCAGGGAGCCCGATGCGGGGCTCGATCCCAGGACCCCGGGACCATGACCTGAGCTGAAGGCAGACGCTTAATGGACTGAGCGACCCAGGTACCTCAGAATAGATAATTTTTAATAAAAAAATGACAAAATTGGGGTGCCTGGGCGGCTCACTCGGTTAAGCGTCCAAATCTTGATTCCGGCTCATGATTTTAGGGTTGTGAGTTCGAGCCCCGAGTTGGGCTCTTGCTGGGTGCGGAGCTTGCTTGAGAGTCTCTCTCCCTATCCCTCTACCCCCCCACCCCTGCTGGCGTGCGCCTGCACACGTGCTCTCTCTCAAAAAAAATGACAATTATTTAGTCTATATGAAAATTTTATTTTCTATGAGTAATTATTTTCTTGATTTCTTTTTTGGATTTAAGACAATTTTAATGTTTCAATTTTTTTTTTAAAGTAGGCTCCACACCTAACATGGGGCTTGAACTCGCGACCCTGGGATCAAGAGTCGCATGCTTTATTTACTGATTGAGCCAGCCAGATGCCCCAACTGTTATGATTTTAAAATAACACATTTCGATTTTAAATATATTGTCCAAAATCAGGAAAATATTTCATATGCGAACCAGATTTCCACTTGCCAAACAAAAGTATTACATCTTGCTATTTGCTGTTTTAAATTTTAAACACGAACAAAAGCTCCAAGTTGTCATAGAATGACAGGACTGAAATAATAGTACTGTTTGTCTTTTTTTTTTTTTTTAAGATTTTATTTTTATTTATCTGAGAGAGAGAGAATGAGAGAGAGAGAACACCTGAGAGGGGATAGGGTCAGAGGACGAAGCAGACTCCCTGCCAAGCAGGAAGCCCGATGCGGGACTCGATCCAGGGACTCCAGCAGGATCATGACCTGGGCCGAAGGCAGTCGCCTAACCGACTGAGCCACCCAGGCGCCCCAATAGTACTGTTTGTCTTTACAGTCACCAGGCTATCACTGTTTATTTCAAACCTCTGTGAGAATACAAGAGTATGTGCTACCACAGGGTTTGGAGAAAGATACTGCAAGCCACAAAGAAGGCGGCAGGGCTCTGGAAGTGTTGGATACCTAATTTATTTTTATTTATTTATTTATTTTTAAAGATTTTATTTATTTGAGAGAGAGAGAGAGAGAGTGCACGAGAGGGGGTAGGGTGAGAGGGAGAAGCAGACTCCCTGCCGAGCAGGGAGCCCGATGCGGGACTTGATCCTGGGACTCCAGGATCATGACCTGGGCCGAAGGCAGTCGTTTAACCAACTGAGCCACCCAGGTGCTCCCAGATACCTAATTTAGAAATAAATGGTTGGCTGGGGGGGGGCACGTTGGCCTGACTCTTGATCTCGGCTCAGGTCTTGATCTCAGGGTCCTGAGTTCAAGCCCTGCATGGGGTTCCACGCTGGGGGTGGAGCTTACTTAGACAAAAAAAAAAAAAAAAAGAAACAAATGTAGCTGAGTCCACCTGTGCCAGGGGCCCAGTGCATAAACTGGAACTGCTATGAATTAACTCCTGGTGGAACACAATGTCCTTAAAAGGATAAGTAATAAAAATGTGCTGATAATGAACCTCAAAGTCTATATCCAAGAGAAATACATTCGTTTATGTACAAAATATGTATAGTGTTCATAGCAGCACTATTTGCAATAAACCAAAGCTGGAAACTGCCCAAATGTCCATGAATAGGAGAATGGATAAGAGGTCTTAGATGCTAGAAGGATAAATAGAGTGAAGAATTGTTTAAGGCAAAAATATGGAACACAGAGCATTGGTATTAACATTTTTTGAAGCAAGGACTAACTATACTAGGCACTCTTGCATTATTTTGTTTAATCCTCGCCATGCCCTGTGATGGAGATATTATCTTCATTTGACGTATAAGGAAACTGAGGCACACGGAGGTCAAGCATCCTGCTCAAGGTATAACACTACTTAGTGGTGAACTCGGGATTTCAACTCAGATCTTTCTCAATCTGAAGCCCACATGGACCTTTTCCCTTATAGTCTCTTATCGCTCCATGATAGATAGGGGAGGCAGAGAAACTCGGACACTATGGTATTCACACACTCATACGCGCTAAAATGATAACTGCTACTATTTCTTGAGCACCTACTAGGAGGCAAGTAGTATGCTGGGTGCTTTACATAAATGATTTTTACAATTCTCATAATAACCCTTCACAGCAAGAATTATTCTCATTTTTTTGATGAAGGCTCACAATGACTTGCCCAGTGTCACAAATCGCTTACCATCACATATCCCTCAGTGGCCCTAACAGAGGACACCTACTGTGTGCTGGGCACTGTGGTGGGGGCTGGAGCTGTAGGAACGTCTGGAATGGAACAACTGTTACTTGCTTACCTGATGTATGTGAGTAGGGGAAGATCCCTCGCCCAGTTCCATACAGGGATTTGTGGAGGCAAAAATAAAGATCAGTAACAGCAACAGTTCCCATTTACTGATTATGCAATGTCCTAGGTACATATACGTATGCACACACAGATACCATGTCTAATCCTCACAACGATCCTGTTAATATCCTCACTTTACTGAGACGAAAACAGAGGCTCAGTGAGTCTGATTCGCACAAGGTCACACGGCAGTTAGGTGTCCCCCGCCGGATCTGCACCCTGACCTGCTGACTCTGGGGCTCTAGGTCTGAACTCGCACACGCAGTTAAAAGTTTTTTTTGGTAGAACTGGGCCACCGGTCGGGAAAACGGAATCCGCAATGCGGTCCAAGGTCTTGGGAAGGGGACGCCCGGCGAGAGAAGCACGTGGTGACTGCAAGCGGAAGAGCCGGCGCCCAGTTTAGGGCCACTAGGAAGAAGCGAGGCAGCGGCAGGTTTGGGAATTCGGGAGCCCTCCGGCTGGGAGACGCAGGGAAAGCGGGACACAGGCTGCGCCCGAGGAGTCCCCGCTTCTTCCGGAGGAAAATTCCCCCCTCG
>NC_138385.1:14456264-14470642 GCF_054177405.1 Leptonychotes weddellii | reverse complement strand
GGCCTAGAGCGCAACGGCGAGCAGATCGCTCGGCTTTCCCGCGTGTCGCCACCTTCTGCGGAACCCCCGCCTCCTCTGCTGCGCCGCCGGCTTCCTCCTCTTCAGGCTGCCGTCAGCCCGCGCGCCCGCCGGCTCCGTAATGGCGACCCGCAGCCCCAGCGTCGTGGTGAGCAGCTTGGCCCGCCGGGCCGTGGCGGCGGCGGCCGCGGCGCTGGCGGGCGGCCCCTGGGGCGCGCGGCCCGCAGTGAGGTCGCCGGCCGGGGTGGCCCGGGGAAGCCAGGAGGGGCGGGAGGGGGGGGAGGCGGCCGCCGTGTCCCGGCTCGGGCTTTACGTCACGCGGGGCGGCGTGGGGGGACGGATGGCGAGGTGCGGGGTGGGTGCGCCTGGACGGCCCTGGCAACGAGGGCCGCGTGGGGGAGGAGAGGGTGGAAATGGCGTTTTGGTTGACTAGTGCCGCTGGGGAGCGTGCTGCGGGGAGGGGCCGCGCGGGCCAGTTCGGGAATGATCTGGCGCGCCGCGGGTTTGGGCTGTTTATTGGGGGGGGGGGGGGGACGGGCTTTCTCCGGAGAGGCCCTTCTCTAAACCGGGGTATGCTGCCCAGGTCCTCAGGGTTGCGGTGTAGGGGGCCCAGGCACGGGAACGACCACATGGGAGGGCACGCGGGGACTGGCATTTCTACCTAGTTCCGCAAATACATAGTGACTGTGCGAATGCGCAGTGCCCGATTGAATCCTCACAGCAGCCTTGGTAGCGGTAACCATGCCTTCCTCTTCACACACGAGGAATAGTGAGACGATATTAGGTAATTTTCCCACGGCCCAGAGGTAACCAGGTCTCGAATTCAGATACGCCTCAACCTGGATCCTAAGCTCGTTGATCCTGCAGGGACAAAAAATGCGAATCTGGTCCTTACCTCCAAGGACATTCATACCACCATCAGCCTCTCTCTCTCTCTCTCTCTCTCTCTCCACCCTCATTGGTTCGTTTTGTTTCTCGAACAAGCTAAGCCGCATTCCCCTCCCACCTTTTGGATCACGTTTGCTAAAATGGCCAACGCCCCTCCCAAACAGTTACATGCCTTAGTCTGCAGCATCATCGTCGTTATTTTCACGTTTACCCGATTACCTGTTGATTGTCTCTCCCACTAAACCATAAACTTTATGAAGGTCAAGGATCACCACCGTAACCCCAGCACATAGGACAGTGCCTGGCATGTAAGGAATTATCAATAATGGTTTGTTGAACTAACAAATAATTAGCCACTTGAGCCCTAAAAAGGGAGGGATTCTGTTGATATTAGGCACTGTGGCTTAAGGTAAAGACCAGTGTTCTTAATGGAGTCTGGCCTGGAATCCTGCTTGTTTGGGCTGTTTACTAGCTGTGTGGCCTTGGGTAACTTACTTCACCTTTCTGGTCCATAATGTATTACTGAGGTGCTACTGAAAAGATTGTAAGACTGTCTACAGTCTAACTGACTAAACAACTTTTCCATGGTCCTTGACTGGGAATAATAACATAAGAGCTATCATTGTGTTTACCTATATAGTCCTATTTAGTCCTCAGGACAACCCTGTAACAATAGCATGATTATTTTTTAAAAGATTTACTCATTTATTTAAGAGAGAGTGGGGAGCAGAGAGAGAGAATCCTCAAGCAGACTCCCTGCTGAGCTCGGAGTGCATGGACCCCGAGATCAATTAGCATGATTATTACCATTTTACAGAGCAGGAATCTTTGAAGCCCCTGAGAGGTTAAATTCATACCCACATGACACAGTTACTAAGAGGAACTCAAACCTAGGTCTCTCTCCAGAGCCCATGCCCTTAAAACGGTTCACTAATAGTAGGTACTTAAAAAAGGGTGGGGGATGTTGTTTTTATTCAGTTGCTGAGGAAGTTAAGATACTTTTAGCTATGATGCCCCGCCCCAGCACGCAGTGAATTATTATTGCGAGAACTGGCTGTTAGTTTTGTTCGAACATTAAGATCTTCATTGTGTTTGCAGTGTTTGCAAATTCCGTTCCTTTTTTAATTTCCTTCCCAAAAATGGTCTGCACGTTAGTAATAACAAACACTCACTTAGTGCTTACTATGTTCTGGTTTCTTTTCTAAGAAAAAGACAAAAGGACCAGATCAGCCCAGGAGAGGGATCTTGGAGTTTTCCTTTAGTTTTCTTGTAGTTCATCAGGTAGTAACTGGGCCATGTCATGTGAGGAGAGGTTACAGATGCGCTAGTGTAGCCTTCTTTCTTTCTGTAATTTTATCCTGTGTGGATTCAGTAAGATTCATATGCTGTAGGAGTGTCAACCACCTTTGTTAATATCAATAGTGAGACTCCACTGTTACTTTGCCACCAAATTACTAACATTTAGAATAATTTGCTACTAATAAGAATTCATACACACTTTAAATTGCTGTGGAACTACCCTCTAACAGTGTGCTTCTCATAATTGATAGGTATATATTTTTTTGTCCAGAATGAACATGGCTGTTATTCCACTGTGCACACTAATAAAAGGAAAGATCACAGCGTAGGATAAGTTCATGTACTTGGACAGATAGTAGTTATGGGCCAACTTACCTAGGAGCAGCTAATAATTTACCCCTGGGTTGAATAGTGAAGAAAGCTGATTTTAGGGGTGTCTGGGTGGCTCAGTCATTTGAGCGTCCAACTCGTGGTTCCTGCTCAGGTCATGATCTCAGGGTCCTTGGATCGAGCCCCGCATCGGGCTCCGCACTCAGTGGGGAGTCTGGGGATTCTCCCTCTTCCCTCCCCTAAAATAAATTTTAAAAATCTTAAAAAAAAAAGAATGCTGATTTTAATTCTTATAACTTTACATTCTTCTAAACCTTTTATTTTTTTTTTAAGATTTTAATTATTTATTTGACAGAGAGAGAGCATAAGCAGAGGGGGGCACAGAGGGAAAGGGAGAAGCAGACTTCCCGCTGAGCAGGGAGCCCGACGAAGGGCTCGATCCCAGGACCCTGTGATCATGACCTGAGCCGAAGGCAGACGCTTAACAACTGAGCCACCCAGGCGCCCCTCTTCTAAACCTTTTAATTCTTTAACCCCTAGAAGGGAGGGCAAGCAACTTACATATGTAATTTATTTGTAAGACTGATATAAAATTGGAAGATGAACATATTGCTAGTTTAAATTAAATTATTTTTACATTAAGAATTATGTGCATCAGTGATTCATAATTTCAGTTTTATGATACCCTGGGTTATCACAAATTATCCCAAGGGGATGGCATATTCTCTGCTTTGGTGTTCTTTAAGAATTTTAATTTTTTTTTTTCGAGTTTTTTAAGAATTTTAAAGTATCTGAATATAAAAGGTAGAAATATGCTACCCAGCAATTTCTGCCCATTCTAGAAGCTTGGAATTGTTGTTGGCTACTAGGAATAAAATAAAATGTATTTTATCTATTACTGTACATTTTTTAATTCACATTTTAAGCTCATTTTAAGACTCACTTCCATTCGGTCTTGTCTGGACCCATGAACATCGCTGTATTTTGACCACAAAGAGACTTAAGCAGTCATAGTCACAGATGATGAATTGATGTTGCTAGTGTTATCTTAGGTTGAGTTAATTTCCTTGCCTGCTGTAATTTTAGATAACATATTTTTGTAATTAGCAATTTTATGTGTAGGGCGCCTGGGTGGCTCAGATGGTTAAGCGTCTGCCTTCGGCTCAGGTCACGATCCCAGGGTCCTGGGATCAAGTCCCACATCGGGCTCCCGGCTCAGCGGGGAGCCTGCTTCTCCCTCTGACCCTCTCCCCTCTCATGCTGTTTCTCGCTTGCTCGCTCGCTCTCTAAAAAATAAATAAAATCTTTAAAAAAAAAAAATTTTTATGTGTAAACCACAAAAATTTTCACTATGAAAACTGTTATAGACGTGACACACATAATCATTAAGAATTTGTGATGCCAGTTTTACTGGGAAGTAAAATTATTTTGGTAATCTGTGATAGCAAAAGTATTGACTATGATTCTAGACAAATGGTAGATGCTAATGTTACATATTCCAATAATCTTACGTATTGATGAAAGTACCGGTGTAGAGTTTACCGTTAACAAGTATATTACAGATAGGCTAGAATTTGAGAGCTGTGTTCTAAAGCGCCGAGGGGATGCGGTCAGATTTCTGAACTGTCTGAGTAACTCAGAGCTATTAGTAACCTATTCTTTGGTTTCCAGTTCAGCCAGAAATGGCCGTAGTGGGAACGGTGGATCTGGAGAGAAACCATTGTCATTTGTTCACCGCTTCCTGTGCTCACTTCTAGCAGCACATGTACCAACATTATTTACCACTTCGTGCCCCTCCAAAGCGCTCCCCAAATATTTTGGGGTTGGGCTCTCCGCAGAGCCATCTAGAACCTTCTTTGTGGTCTTCTTTAGCCATTTTAGGTCAAGTTCTTGTTGACATAATAGCTACTCCCACCCAAACTCATACGTTGAAGCCCTAACTGCCAGTGTGTGCTATTTGGTGATGGGGCGCTTGGGAGGTAATTAGGAGTAGATGAGGTCATGAGGTTGGGGCCCTGGTCTTTTAGGAAAAGACACCAAAGAGCTCCCCTCCTCCCCCCCCCACGCTCTACTGTGCACATGGCTAGGAGAAAGCAGCTGCCTACAAGCCAAGAGGAGAGGCCTCAGGATGAAACCTACTTTGCCGGCATCTTGATCTTGGACTTCCCGGCCTCCAGAACTGTAAGAAATAAATTCCTGCTGTTTAAGCCACCCAGGCAGTGGTATTTTGTCATGGCATCTCCAGCAGACTAATACAAGTTGTTTCAGAAGGTGTCGGTGACAGCCACGTGCTTAGACATGCAACACCAAGTCAGCAATAATAAAACAGATGTGATTTCCATTCATCCAGAAATGTTACGTATTTTTCATAATCAATTACTGCCTGGTTGATATAGAAGGCTGTGCTAATTCAGTATCAGAGACATGCCAGTCTACTTTACTCAGTTCACAACCTAGGCAACAGAATATAATGATGAAGCTTGATACTGCTTTCGGGGGAGTCATTGGTGCTGGGTTCCAGGTTTGCCTTTAGTGCGTATATAACTGCTTTTGATAATCACAGATTTGAGGGCTTGTCAAATTAGATTCAGGTACAAGTGACAAGCTTTGTTGTGCTGTATAGATGGGGGGGTGTGTGTATGTCTTCTAGATTGTAAGCTCTTTGAGGGCTCTAAATGTAAAATCATCTTTGTAGCCCCCTACAAAATTTATTGCACTGTGCCTTAATCAAAGTGGATGCTAAGTGCATTTTTATGTAATTTAATATATTGCAATCCGTTCCTATCAAAGCAGCCACTGGATTGTTAAGTAATCCGTATCAGATGAGGTTAATAGCAGACATTAACCAATATCAGATGGGATACATAAGGGCTAATAAGATTAAAGGCCACCAGGTATATTTCTGTCTAGCTCTTGTGGAGATTGAGGTTATTGGACCTGTTTAATGTGAAGCTTTGGTGTTTGGGGTGATAAAAAAAAAAAATTCCCTGTTCATTGAATTGTATCTTATCTTATTTCTTATCAGTGATCCAGGTGCAATTGAGGCTTCTGAGAGTTTGAGTGCTCTCCTAAACTCCCACCATACTTCACGTATTTTTTTTTCATAGCACCTTACCCCACCGTCTTATGGTTATTCGTGTACATGTCATGTCTTCTATACGGTAAACTCTTTGAGGGAAGCCAAGTCAGATTTATCTAATCCTCTAGTATGGACATCATAGTAGATTCTGAGTAAATATTTGAATATTAGTAATAAGAATGCAGGTTCTGGATAAGGTCATCACCATTTTAAAATTAGTATTCTAATATTTGGTCATTTTATATGGATTTAAAAGACTTGAACTTTTCATTAAATGTAAAATTGGGAAAAGTGATGTTGGTGCCTTGTCATCGTTTAAATAAATTGCTCTGTATTTAACTTTATATTTGAAATATCTGGGGCGCCTGGGTGGCTCAGTCGTTAAGCGTCTGCCTTCGGCTCAGGTCATGATTCCAGGTCCTGGGATCGAGCCCCGCATCGGGCTCCCTGCTCCGCGGGAAGTCTGCTTCTCCCTCTCCCACTCCCCCTGCTTGTGTTCCCTCTCTCGCTGTGTCTCTCTCTCTGTCAAATAAATAAATAAATGAAATATCTATAAGTAGACATAATAGCATAACAAACCCCTATATACCCATTGCCCATTTTTGACAGCAAACTACCTATGGCCAATCATATATTTCTTAAATTATGACCCCCATAAATATACCCCATTTATTTATAGTGAATTATAACAAAGTTGTGAATTCATGCCTAAAGTACCTCAAGCACTGCAAGGTTTTTTTTGTGTGTGTGTGTGTGTGTGTGTGTGAGTAAAGTGATAGAAGTTATTAAGTGAGGATACAGAAAAAGCTCTCAAGAGTGAGAGGGGTCCCGACAAGGTTGCTGACAAGGGCCTTTAGGGTTAGTATAGAAAGCTAACCAGGGAACTTAAATCCTTTTAACATCTCTATTGATAACACCTTCAGTGGCTTACTTCCTTTTTAGGGGCTGGCGGTTCTTTGTTGGTCAGATGTGATTATCACAAAGACACCCACCCGACCCACCCCACACACGCCTAGGGCAGGGTGGTCCGATTTGTCCCCTTCTCTCTGGTTTCCTCACACCTCCACATTTTGGGGATTTCTGTGAGCCTGATCACTTAGCCCCCTACCTGTCTCTCCCTACCGAGCCCAGCCTGTCCCTTCCTCATTCCTCCCCCTGGAATAGTAACCCTAACTGCCCTTAGGGAATGGGACGATGACCACTCTGGCTGCTTCCTGCTGAAATGGGGCGGCAGGCTGTGTGGCAGTTAGAGTCTGTCCAGAGGTTGGTCCAGGGGCTTGTGGTATGGCCCCAGGGGGTCCTGATGGGCAGCAAATGGTACATTGATCAGCAGATGCAAAAGGATGAACGTGAAAGCGGAACCCTCCTACACTGTGGGTGGGAATGCAAGCTGGTGCAGCCACTCTGGAAAACAGGATGGAGGGTCCTCGAAAAGTTAAAAATAGAGCTACCCTATGACCCAGCAATTGCACTACTAGGTATTTATCCAAAGGATACAAACAGTGATTCGAAGGGGCACCTGCACCCCAATGTTTATAGCAGCAGTGTCTACAATAGCCAAACTAGGGAAAGAGCCCAGATGTCCATCAACAATGAATGGATAAAGAAAATGTGGTGTATACATACAATGGAATATTACGCAGCCATCAAAAAATGAAATCCTGCCATTTGCAACAATGTGGATGGAGCTAGAGGGTATTATACTAAGCAGAATAAGTCAATCGGTGAAAGACAAGTATCGTATGATCTCACTGATATGTGGAATTTAAGAAACAAGGCAGAGGATCATAGGGGAAGAGAGGAAAAAATGAAAAAAGACGAAACCAGAGAGGGAGACAAACCATGAGACTCTTAAATCTCAGGAAACCAATTGAGGGTTGCCGGAAGGGACGGGGATGGGAGAGATGGGGTGGCTAGGTGATAGACAGTGGGGAGGGTATGTGTTGTGGTGAGCACTGTGAATTGTGTAAGACTGATGAATCACAGACCTGTACCCCTGAAACAGATAATACATTATATGTTAATAATAATAAAAAAGAACTATAAAGGAAAATTTCAGTAAAGCTTCATTTGACAAGCAAAAAAAAAAGTATTAGGCCCAAAATTATGATCACATCCCTTAGATAAGAGCCCCAATTAACAATTTTGTCAAATAGATCAGTGAATATCTTGATCTTATTTAATTGGTCACAGATGCCCCCTGTTAATTGGGACACCTTCAAGCAATGCAAGTTTAAGAGTTTCTTTTTGCCTTTTGGGAAGAGTTATATTAACATGTGTTTTTTTTTTTATGCTTGAAAGAAATCAACCCTTTTTATTATTTTTTTTAAGATTTTATTTATTTATTTGACAGAGACACAGCAAGAGAGGGAACGCAAGCAGGGGGAGCGGGAGAGGGAGAAGCAGGCTTCCCGCCTAGCAGGGAGCCCGATGTGGGGCTCGATCCCAGGACCCTGGGATCATGACCTGAGCCGAAGGCAGATGCTTAATGACTGAGCCACCCAGGTGCCCCTATTTATTATTTTTTTTAAAGATTTTATTTATTTATTTGTCAGAGAGCACAAGCAGGGGGAGCAGCTAGCTGTGGGAGAAGCAGATTCCCCGCTGGGCAAGGAGCCCAATGTGGGACTCCGATCCCAGGACCCTGGGATCATGACCTGAGCTGAAGGCATATGCTTAACCGACTGAGCCACCCAGGCATCCCACATCAACCCTTTTTAAAAATTTTATTAAGTTTTTAAATTTTAATTCCAGTATAGGGGCACCTGGGTGGCTCAGTCGTTTAAATGTCTGCCTTTGGCTGGGGTCATGCATGTTCCCAGAGTCCTGGGATCGAGCCCCACATCGGGCTCCCTGATGAGCGGGGAGCCTGCTTTTCCCTCTGCCCCTTCCCCTGCTCATGCTCTCTCACTGGCTTTCTGTCTCTCAAATAAATAAAAATTTTTTTTTAATTTTTTTTTAAAGATTTTATTTATTTGAGACAGCGAGAATGAGAGAGAGAGCATGAGATGGGGGAGGGTCAGAGGGAGAAGCAGACTCCCTGCCGAGCAGGGAGCCCGATGCGGGACTCGATCCAGGGACTCCAGGATCATGACCTGAGCCGAAGGCAGTCGCTTAACCGACTGAGCCACCCAGGCGCCCATAAATAAAAATATTTTTTAAAAATTTTAATTCCAGTAAACATACAGTGTTATATGAGTTTCAGGTGTACAATATAGTGATTTAACAATTCTATACATGACTTCAGTGCTCATTACTTTAAGTGTACTCTTAATCCCCATCACCTGTTTCACCCATGCTCCCTCCCACCCACCTCCCCTCTGGTAACCATCACTTTGTAAACAGTCTGTTTCTTGATTTGTCTGTCTCTCTTCCCTTTGTTTTCTTAAATTCCACATATGAGTGAAATCATAATGATATTTGTCTTTCTGTGACTTATTTTATTTAGCATATACTGCTCTCTGGCTCCACCCATATTGTTGCACATGGCAAGATTTCATTTTTTTTTTTTATGGCTGAATAATATTCCATTGTGTGTGTATATACACACACACAACACACACACACATCTTTTATCTGTTCATCAGTCTATGGACACTTGGGCTGCTTCCATAATTTGGCTATTGTAAATAATGCCATAAATATAGGGGTGCATATATTCCTTTGAATTAGTGTTTTTGTATTCTTTGGGTAAATACCCAATAGTGTGATTGCTAGATCGTAGGTTAGTTCTATTTTTAACTTTTTAGGAACTTCCTACTGTCTTCCACACAGGCCGCACCAGCTTGCATTCCCACCCACAGTGCAAGAGGGTTCTCCTTCCTCCACATCCTCGCCAACACCTGGTGTTTCTTGTGTTTTTGAGTTTAGCCATTCTGACAGGTGTGAGGTGATATCTCATTGTAATTTTGACTTGCATTTCCCTGATGATGAGTGATGTTGAGCAGCTTTTCATGTGTCTTTTGGCCATCTGTGTGTATTCTTTGGAGAAATGTCTGTTCATGTCTTCTGCCCATTTTTTAATTGGATTATTTGGTTTTTGGGTGCTGAGTTTGATAAGTTCTTCATATATTTTGGATACTGTCCTTTATCGGATATGTCATTTGCCAATATTTTCTCCCATTCAGTAGGTTGTCTTTGCTGAGCAGAAGCTTTTTATTTTGATGTAGTCCCAATAGTTTATTTTTGCTTTTCCTTCCCTTGCCTCGGGAGAAATATCTAGAAAAATGTTGCTATGGCTGATGTTAATTATTGCCTGTGCTCTCTTCTGGGATTTTATGGTTACGGGTCTCACATTTAGGTCTTTAATCCATTTTGACTTTATTTTTGTGAATGGTGTAGGAAAGTGGTCCAGTTTCATTCTTTTGCATGTTGCTGTCCAGTTTTCCCAACACCATTTGTTGAAAAGACTGTCTCTTTCCATTGGATATTCTTTCCTGCTTTGTTGAAGATTAATTGACCATATAATTGTGGGTTTGTTTCTGGGCTTTCTATCCTGTTCTGTTGATCTATTTGTCTATTTTTGTGCCAGTACCATACTGTTTTGATTACTACAACTTCATAGTAGAACTTGAAATCTGGAATTGTGATACCTCCAGCTTTTTCTTTTTCTTTTCTTTTTTGAGAGAGAGAGAGAGAGAGAAAATGAGAACGGGGGAGGGGCAGAGAGAGAGTACGCTCCACACCCAGCACTGAGCCCCTTATGGGACTCGATCTCACAACCCTGAGATTGTGACCTGAGCCGAAGTCAAGAGGTGGAAGCTTAATTGACTGAGCCACCCAGGTGCCCCTGTTTTTCTTTTTCAAGATTGTTTTGGCTCTTCAGGGTCTTTAGTGGTTCTATACAGATTCTAGGATTTGTTCTAGTTCTGTGAAAAATGCTGTTGGTATTTCAATAGGGATTGCATTAAATCTATAGGTCGCTTTGGGTACTTTTGGACATTTTAACAATATGTGTTCTTCCAGTCGATGAGCATGGACTGTCTTTCCATTTGTATTGTCTTCAGTTTCTTTCATCAGTGTTTTATTGTTTTCAGAGTATAGACCTTTTCACCTCCTTGGTTATGTTTATTCCTAGGTATTTTATTATTTTTGGTGCACTTGTAAATGGGATTTCTTTCTTAATTTCTCTTCTGTTGTTTGATTATTAGTGTATAAAAATGCAGCAGATTTCTGTACATTGATTTTGTATCCTGCAACCGTACTAAAGGTAAGGGCAGTTCTAGTTTTTTGGTGGAGTCTTTAGGGTTTTCTATATGTAGTACCATGTCATCTGCAGATAGTGACAGTTTCACTTCTTCCTTACCAGTTCAGATCCTTTTATTCCTTTTTCTTGTCTGGTTGCTGTGGCTAAGACTTCCAGTGCTGAGAATAGACATCCTCATCTTGTTCATTTATCTTAGGGGGAAAAATTCTCAGTATTTCACCATTGAATGTGATGTCAGCTGTGGGTTTTTCATGTATGGCCTTTATTATGTTGATGTATGTTTCCTCTAAACCTATTTTGTTGAGGAATTTTATCATGAATGGGTGTTGTATTTTGTCAGATGCTTTTTCTGCATCTGTTGAAATTATCATATGGTTTTTATCCTTTCTCTTACTGGTGTGATCTGTTACACTGATTTGCAAATATTGAACCACCCTTGCATCCCAGGAATAAATCTCACTTGATCGTGGTGAATAATTTTTTTAATGTATTGTTGGATTGGTTTGCTAATATTTTGTTGAGGATTTTTGTATCTATGTTCATCAGAGATACTGGCCCATAGTTCTCTTTTTATGTAGTATCTTTGTCTGGTTTGGTATCGGGGTGATGCCAGCCTCATAGAATGAATTTGGGTTTTCCTTCCTCTTCTATTTTTTTTGGAATAGTTTGAGAAAAATAGGTATTAACTCTTCTTTAAATGTTTGGTAGAATTCACCTGTGAAGGCATCTGGGCCTAGACTTTTGTTTGTTGGGAGTGTCAACACCCCCTTTTTTTATTAACATAAAATGTATTATTTCTTTCAGGGGTACAGGCCTGTGATTCATCAGCCTTACACAATATACAGTGCTCACCACAACACATACCCTCCCCAGTGTCCATCACCCAGCCACCCCATCCCTCCCACCCTGCTCCACTCCAGCAACCCTCAGTTTGTTTCCTGAGATTAAGAGTCTCTTATGGTTTGTCCCCCCCTCTTTTTTTTTTTAAGTAGACTTCATGCTGGGCGGGGCTTGAACTCATGACCCTGAGATCAAGAGGGGCTTGAACTCACGACCTGAGCTGAGGTCAAGAGTTGGACACTTAGGAGTGCCTAGTGGCTCAGTCAGTTAAGCGGCCGCCTTCAGCTCAGGTCATGATCCCAGGGTCCTTGGATCGAACCCCGCATCAGGCTCCCTGCTCAGCGGGGAGCCTGCTTCCCCCTCTGCCTGCTGCTTCCCCCTGCTTGTGCTCTCTCTCTCTTTCTCTTTCTCTCTGTCAAATAAATAAATAAAATCTTTAAAAAAATAAACAGTTTAAAAAAAGAGTTGGACATAACCTTCTGAGTCACCCAGGTGCCCCACAAGTCAGACCTTTGACATTAAATATGATATATAAATCTAATAGTATTGATTGAAAATAAGAACTTTTGAATTAGAGATTAATTTTGTGTTTTGACAGAGATAGAATTCCTATTTTGGTGTACATCCCACCTGTTCTGTATATAGCAGACTGCACGTCTGGGATGAACTCTGGGCAAAAGTCACATTGGCTTTGATTGAGACAAAGCAGACTCTTGAAGTTCTTAGGCTGCCTGCAAAACCTGTAGCCAGGCCCTGAGCCACTTTCGCAGAAGCTGTAGTCTGATGTTACATAATTTTGAAGGGTCCTGAGTGGGTCCTGGTTTATGCTTGTGCAGAAGCAGTGAGTAACTGAGAAGAGGTGTTGAGTAAGCTTCAGGGAAGCCATTTTGGTGCTCTGGATCTTTTTAGTGTTAAAGCACTGTGAAATGGTACATTTTCATTCTTGTCCGGTAATAGCAGATATTTTCTGATGAGCCAGACTTGAATGCTGATCCTCTTATCCTACAGGATCTAGCAAGGTCTGTCTTTTCCCAAAACTTGAACTACATTTCAGTTTATAAAATTTATAGGGGCACCTGGGTGGCTCAGTCGTTAAGCGTCTGCCTTCGGCTCAGGTCATGATCCCAGGGTCCTGGGATCGAGTCCCACATTGGGCTCCCTGCTCAGCTGGAAGCCTGCTTCCCCCTCTCCCACTCCCTCTGCTTGTGTTCCTTCTCTTGCTGTGTCTCTCTCTGACAAGTAAATAAAATCTTAAAATAAAATAAAATTTATAACAGGAGTACTTGCTTGTTAGAGAGTATTCTTGAAAAACTCTTGTAGGTGACACAGATGTCCCGTTTCCATTCTTTTTGTAGAGAATGTGTTCTGAAATATGCATGCTATGAATGTTTAGCAGACAGGTTAGCACTTCATATTAGAGGATCCGACATAATCTTCCCCCCCCCCAAAATAGAATTTTTCTTGCTGCGTATGAAAGTAATACATGTTTGTTGAAAAACAAATCAGCAGTGACTTCCAGCCACCCTCAGACCGGCTGCCAAATGAGTGCCTCTGCTCTACGCAGCCACAGGGCTGTGCGCCTCCCTGCGGCACAGTCAGCTGCCCGGCCCCGTGCACAGGTGGAGGCTGGCTGAAGGGACCGGCAGCTGGCCCAGACGACACCTACAGTTCCACCCACACCTGGAGAACTCAAAACAGCTTTGGGGACTGAAAAAGCGTGAACCTCAGATTTGTCAGAATATAATTAGGAATTCTGTGAAGAATATTATAAATCTTAAATAAGTACTTTTAAAATTTATTGAAAACCAAGCCACCTGTCCTTAAGCACCTAACACAGTGCCGACTGAAAGGGGCTCAGTAGAGAGTAGCTGAAGCATCAAGATGTAATTATGGTTTGACCAATATTTCTTGAAAACTGCCAAAACACTCCTATCATCAGCTTCTTGAATGTGGTTTGGAAGATATTTAGTCTTGACTATCATGTGAGGTAGAGTATTAAAATTCTGGTTTATTTCTTTGAATGAATTTTAATTTAATGGTAAGTGGGAATTATAAATCAACTATGATAAAAAAAAAAGTGAAATTGATAATGAAAAAAAGGCCAAGTCAATATTAAAGTGCGCAGTGTGCATGGGGCGCCTGGGTGGCTCAGTCGGTTAAGCGTCTACCTTCAGCTCAGGTCATGATCCCAGGGTCCTGGGATCGAGCCCCGAGTAGAGTCGGGCTCCCTGCTCAGTGGGGAGTCTGCTTCTCCCTCTGCCCCTCCCCTGCTTGTGCTCTCTCACTCTCTCTCTTTCTCAAATAAATAAATAAAATCTTAAAAAAATAAAGGGTACAGTGCAGCAAGTATCCCCCTATAGTTGACCACTGATGGGTATGTTCTCCTCCATACCCACCCTTTCTTCCTTCACTTGTTCCTTTCCTCCTCCTCCTTCTTTCCCCCTTCCCCTCCTCACTTCTTTCTTTTATTATTTTGTTGTATTACAATTTTTGTTTGTAGATTTTGTTTTAATACATCTTTAAAAATTTCCCCATACTTTTTATATGTATGTAAAACACACATAATACCACAGATAATTTATTTTTCTTCCCCCCCCCTTTTTTTTTTTTTTTAGAGAGTGTGTGAGCAGGGGAGGGGCAGAGGGAAAGGGAGAGGGAATCTTTTTTTTTTTTTTAAGATTTCATTCATTTATTTGAGAGAGAGAGCACAAGCAAGGG
>NC_138385.1:14447572-14456164 GCF_054177405.1 Leptonychotes weddellii | reverse complement strand
AGTATATTTTACCACAGATACCACATCATCAGTATTATTAAATATTTTGTATGGTGGGTACTCGGCGTACAAAGACAACCAATATATGGTTCTACTCAAACAACCTTGGAGTATCTGCTATGAAGGCACATCATGAATTGATTATAACAATCTCAGACTTATAAGAGTTTGGGTTTTTAAGAAATCACTTAGCTTTTTGGGTGATCCCCCCCCCCACTCTGAGGTGAGAGAGGCTGTTTGGATTTGGGGTGGGGAATAGCAGCTTTTGTTCAGTGTGACATTTTAGCTTGTTGGACTACAGTGTGTTAAAATTTTTTTTTCTACAGTGTATTAAAATTTTTTTTACTAAAATTTCAAACATACTCAGAAGTGGAGAGAATAGTATAATGAATTCCCATATGCTCATCACCCACGTTTAAAATGTTTTCAGGATTTTTCCACATTTATCTTAACTCTTTAAAGTTTTTTGTTTTCACTTTGCTGAACTAAAGGAAATTTCATATCATGTCATTTTATGTCTACAGTCTTAACTATTCATCTTTAAAGTATACATTTGATTTCTTATATAATTCTAATTCATAATCGTACCTACAAAGTTACAGAAAGTTCTTGATGTGTCATACCTAAATGTAATGCTGTCACTGAAATAGTCATATTTCTTTTTCAGATTAGTGATGATGAACCAGGTTATGACCTAGATTTATTCTGTATACCTCATCATTATGCTGAGGATTTGGAAAAGGTGTTTATTCCTCATGGACTAATTATGGACAGGTTAGTAAGATCTTCAATCTCTTGTTTTTGTTTTTTTTCTTCTATTAATTTCAAGTGTCAGCAACTGTTTTAAGTAGTTGATATTTGAACATAAATTAGGCTGGCTTTTCAAATAATAGATGTTTTCTGTTTTAGAGCCCTCTTTACAAACAAGGTGCAGGGAAAGCTTACTAATTACCCAGCGTAAGTCATGGTATACTGGGAATCTGTAGGGAGTAGAATAAAGTAAACACTGAAGGGAGATTATAGGAATGAACTCTAGTCACAGTCTTTGATTACTCAACCCTGAACAGGGTAATGGGCTGGGGCTAAATCACATGAATGGAAGGTCATATTTTGATTAGTATGCACATCTAGCTTGAAAATTTCCCCTTAACTGAATTGCAGCGAAATACCTAACTTGGTATTTAAGTGCTCGCCTTGTGTGTCTGGCTATTTTGGTTTTGATTTTAAGATGACGGTATCAATACATGTGTGTTGTAAAATATTCTAAGGAAAATATTCATGTATCAATACATGTGTGTTGTAAAATATTCTAAGGATTGAGGCTATAAATGAGAATAGGGTTCTCTCCTCTCAGCCTCCTGTGCACCATCCTTCCCTACACACTAGTTATGCACATATACTCTATGCGAATATACATACAATTAACTCTTGACTCTCCCCAAAACTTAACTACTAATAGCCTACTGTTGACCAGAAGGCTCACCGATAACATAAAGTCGATTAACACATACTTTGTGTGTGTGTTCTATACTGTGTTCTTACAAGCAAGTAAGCTAGAGAAAAGAATAGTTTTATTTTTTTTTTTTAAGATTTTATTTATTTGACAGAGAAAGACACAGCAAGAGAGGGAACACAAGCAGGGGGAGTGGGAGAGGGAGAAGCAGGCTTCCCGCGGAGCAGGGAGCCCGATGCGGGGCTCGATTCCCAGGACCCTGGGACCATGACCTGAGCTGAAGGCAGACGCTTAACGACTGAGCCACCCAGGAGCCCCAAAAAGAATAGTTTTTAAGAAAATCATAAAGAAGAGAAAATACATGTATAGTACTGTATTTATTTTTTAAAAATCCTTATATAAGGGGACTTGTGCAGTTCAAACCTGTGTTGTTCAAGCATCAACTGTTTTTTATTTTAACACATAGGTATGTACTATCATATAGGTCTGAAATTTATTGGACACTTTTTCATATTAATATATTTAGAGCTATCATGTATTTTGAAGGTTGCATAACATTCCATTTTCTTCTTTTAAATTTATTTATTTGACAGAGAGAGAGAGACAGCGAGAGGGAACACAAGCAGGGGGAGTGGGAGAGGGAGAAGCAGGCTTCCCGCTGAGCAGGGAGCCCGGATGTGGGACTCGATCCCAGGACCCTGAGATCATGACCTGAGCCGAAGGCAGACACTTAACGACTGAGCCACCCAGGCGCCCCGCATAACATTCCATTTTCTGACTGTACCATAATTGATTTAAGCAGTCCTTTATTGATGGACATGCAAGATATCTCCATTATTTTGCTTTTACAGACCATACTAGAAGGAAACGTTTGGGCACTTGCTTCAACTTGATCCATGGGGAAATTCTGGGTTAAGGGAAGGTATTTATTGAATGTTTTGATACTGTCAGATTATCCCTGTAATTTTTACTCCCAGTGGTATATGAGAGTGCTCTCTTTTTTCTATAATCTCTTATAATACTGTATATTACCAGGGAAATATTATTTAATCAGAATTTATTAGTCTGATAGGTGGAAATGGTATTTTACTTTGCATTTTAAACATTTTTGTTAGGTGTTAACAGTGTACATGTTTTTTTGAAGGTTTTTAAGTTTTTATTTTCACTTTATGAATCAAGGATATAATTCATGGGGGGCAAAGGGTGTGTTTTGTGGAAGTTTAATGCCTAAGGGGGATGTTTGGTTACAAAGTTAAATATATTTCTTTCTTTTTTTTTTTTAAAGATTTTATTTATTTGATACAGAGAGAGAGCACACAAGCAGGGGGAGCAGTAGAGGGAGAGGGAGAAGCAAGCTCCCTGCTGAGCAGGGAGCCCAATGTGGGGTTCAATCCCATGACCCTGGGATCACGACCTGAGCTGAAGGCAGACGCTTAACCATCTGAGCCACCCAGGCGCCCCAAGTTAAGTATATTTCTTTAAGTTAATTTCTGTTAAATTCCTGATTTTATTTCTGTAGGACCGAGCGGCTTGCTCGAGATGTGATGAAGGAGATGGGAGGCCATCACATAGTAGCCCTCTGTGTGCTCAAAGGAGGCTATAAATTCTTTGCTGACCTGCTGGATTATATCAAAGCACTGAACAGAAATAGTGATGGATCCATTCCCATGACTGTAGATTTCATCAGACTGAAGAGCTACTGTGTAAGTATATCTATTCCTGAAACCAGTATCGCACTGTTAACTAAAATTTAAATAAAAAATTTAAAAAATGTGTATTATATACATGTTTAAACATACGTTTAAACTGTATGTTTTTGAAGCTCTGCAAACTATACTTTCATGTTCATTTCACTTGGTTACAGTGAGATTTTCTAATATCTTCTACTTTATATCCAAGTGAATATTATCTTTTCCAAACTAGTCACCTTGGAGGCTATACACTTATTTTAAAGGGTTTTTGGTTTGGTTTTGTTTATTGGATTTTTTAAAAACCCCTTTTAGGAGTTGCCGTTGGGACCTCGGAGGGGGGATATTTTTTGACTACACTTACCATTGGCAGATATCTTCTGTGGAGCTAGATTGGTTTTGGGGGCAGTGGTAAGTCATTTGCAGCCAAGTCTGATAAAGAAGGTGGGTCCGGGGGTGCCTGGGTGGCTCAGTTGTTAAGTGTCTGCCTTCGGCTCAGGTCATGATCCTGGGGTCCTGGGATCGAGCCCCACATCGGGCTCCCTGCTCCGCGGGGAGCCTGCTTCTCCCTCTCCCACTCCCCGTGCTTGTGTTCCCTCTCTCGCTTTGTCTCTCTCTGTCAAATAAATAAATAAATAAAATCTTAAAAAAAAAGAAGGTGGGTCCGCACTTTTCTAGAAAGCCCACGGGGAGCGGAAGCCCTGGCGCTCTGAAGAAACCACTTCTGATTTGGTTACTCTGCCTATGTCCCATCGTCTCAGATGCTTCAGGATCCGGACACAATAAGCAGTATTGGCAGTGGGACGAGCCCAAATCAGGGTGATCTGTACACGTGGATTTCATCATCCATGGTTTCTTTGGCCATGTGGATGTTTGATTTTTGTGAGTTCATGCTGCTGTTTGTTTCTGGTTGCGTGTTGCCATTGTAGTTCCTGGGAGTTACTGTTTTCCTTAAAAGTGGGGTTTCTCTTAGCTTCTTCAAAGATTAGAATAAATGTTTGCTCTTTGCTGTTTCATGAATCTGTATCGTACATCCCTGTAGAAACTGACCTTATGTTTATATTTTCATTGAAAATAAGACCACTGAACTTTCATCCTCATTCTCCCAGTTAATCATTTATTTGACCCAAATGTTTGACCTTTTCCACATTTTCATCAGTCCTTCGGGTAATTGGAGAACCATTTAAGACATTTTCTCAGGGGGGGCACCTGGGTGGCTCAGTCGTTAAGCGTCTGCCTTCGGCTCGGGTCATGATCCCAGGGTCCTGGGATCGAGCCCCGCATCGGGCTCCCTGCTCCGTGGGGAGCCTGCTTCTCCCTCTCCCACTCCCCCTGCTTGTGTTCCTGTTCTCGCTGTCTCTCTCTCTGTCAAATAAATAAATAAAATCTTTAAAAAAAAAAAAAAAGACTTTTTCCCTATCTCCTTAAAACCCTTCGTGTTCATACACCATGACATTGCTTCATACTCCAACCTTTCATGTCTTCTGGGCTTAGAGTCAAAACATGTACTTACAGTCTGTGGCATGATTTCTTTTTTTGATCTTCTTAAGTGCCCCCCCTCCACACACATACACATAAAAATCAGTCTTATACTTTATGTCTTAGATTTCATTCCTTTCGGGATTTGCAACAGAATGGTCTTTGAAAAGAAAACTTGTAAAAAAAAATGAGGGGAGTTTAATATGTCTTTTTAAAGTATTTTATAGTTATAAGAACAGTTTGAAGCCGTAGAAACAGTTTGACCCGTTAATGCCATTTTCTACTCTGAGGTTTTTTTCCTGTGCTTTTAGATCTTAGAGGATTATTAAGAGGAACTCCTCAACTGATAAAAAGAATGAAATCTTAAACGTAAGCAAAGCAAGTTTTTAGGTTAGTTTTTACGTAGAGAAAAATATCTGTTCTGTTTTATGTGAAATTCTGTGTGGATTACTACTAACCAATAGAAATTAAAATCACATGCTTACTGTTGATTTGAAGTAACATTTCTGCACTATTTAATAATTCATCAGCTTGTCATGGAAGATATTCCCATGTACATATAAAAAACCAGATAACTTAATTTGATAAAATTATAAGATGGAAATTTAAAATTGTTGCAGCATCAGTAACATTGATGTTAGTATAGTTTCACATGCTGATTTTCCCCAGTTTGAAATAGTGAATTAAACATTTACTGATCTGTGCTAATCCGAAAGAAATGCTCCATGAACTATTAAGTGTTTCTGGAATATATAAAGAGCCCTAACAATATCAACACATCCAAACTAGTTTTCCTTCAAAATAAAAATTGCATTTTTTGATTAAAGAATACCTGTTTATTATGAAAGCCATACAGCCACAGGAAATAAAGAAATGAAGGAATGAAGTCACCCTAAATTCCACTACGACTTTTATTTCTAATATTTTAAAGAATATTCTGAGTATACACACACACACACACACACACACACACACACATCATAGTTTACATACTCTTTTAAAAAAGATTTTATTTATTTATTTGAGGGAGAGAGAGAGAAGGAACAGTGGGGAGAGGGAGAAGCAGACTCCGTGCTGAGCAGGGAGTCCAATGCGGGACTTGGTCCCACAACCCTGAGATTATGACCTGAGCCGAAGGCAGATGCTTTACCGACTGAGCCACCTAGACGCCCCACATAGTTTACATACTCCTAATCAGAGTATCTGGTAGGATTTTATTTGCTTAGTGCCTCAATGGGAAATTGCCAGGGATTCCAAATACCATATTTCATTCAATCTAAAATACCACTGATGGTAAGACTTACCCTATTTTTTGTACTGCTAAGAAAGAAGACACTGTCGGTTATATTGTAAGTTGTTGTCAATTGTAAGATGCTGATTTCAGGGACATTAAAATGTGAGTGTGCATCTTCGAGCAATGAAATGTAGTACTTTATATTCAAAGACCCTTAAGGCTCTGTGATATTCAGAAAAATGAAATAATCGATAAATATGCAAATGTATTTTTTTTCTTGTGAGTTCAATTTTGTAGTAAATTTTTTCTTACTAATTTTTTGCATCATAAAAAGATGAAGCCTCAGGAGGAAAAGTTATCCAACAAGTAAATGTTTTGTGGCAATATTTTTGTGTGGGCCTTCAGCAGAGGGAAAATGAGCCTGATTTACTGTGTGTCCCGACAAAGTGGCTTACATTAAAATGAATTATTCTTAGGATTTGAAATCTTGCAGAAAACTTTTTTTTTTGAGTTCTGAATTATTACCTCCACATACATTTGAGAACAGGGAGGTGCAGAGGGATGAAGTGACTTGCCTAAGATCATACCGGTCTTTGATTTGAACCCACACCTTTAACTGTGCAGAACTCAGAGTCTTATTTGGGAAAATTTATAACTAACTTGAATCCTCTAATACGGGCTTCCTTTTATTTCTTCATTTTCTACTAGTCAGAAGTTTTTTTGTTTTTGTTTTTGAGCGGGAGGGGTGGGGAGGGGCAGAGTTGAGAGAGAGAATCCTAAGCAGGCTCCATGCCCAGCATGGAGCCCAATGTGGGGCTTGATCTCATGACCCGGAGATCGTGACCTGAGCCAAAATTTAGAGTCAGACACTTAACCAACTGTGCCACCCAGGCACCCCTCCTGGTCAGAGGTTCTGTATGCAAAAAATTCATCTTGCCAATTGTGGGATTTTTTTTTTCCCTCAGTTGCAGTCAGGGTGCATAAAGCTATAATTCAGTCTTGATCTTGGAAGTTGCTTGGTTAGTAGCTTGATTAAGCTGTTTAATAGATCAAAGATGTAAATTACCTTATAGTAATTTGTAAGAAGGTGGCTATTTGAGTGAACTTGTTAAAGAAAAATGCAGAAAATACTGGAGTAGTTTCTTAAAGTGTCTCTTAAAAGAAGAGGTCAGTAGCTTTTAGTCTGACCTTCTCCTTCATATGGATTTATTCGTTGCTTTAAGATGTGCTTTTTCCTCCAGAACAGTTGAAGTTAAATGTAAATGTGCCACTTTGATGTTGACACTAGTCTAAAGCTTATCTTCTGTAAAGCTAATCTCTCTCTCTCTGTATATATATATATAAAGCAAGTGGGATGATTTATGTCTCTTTCCTGCTTATTGAATTAAGAGCACAGACAGGTGTGGGGGAAAGAATTTGTTCAGTTTAAATCGGAGGGAACAGGGATGTGTACCATCTCTGGTATAAGGAAACTTTAACAGAACTGGGGTCAAAAGTATACTTTGTAGCCATTTCCTGTGGATTTCCACTTTGATGTAGGCTGAGGCATTATATAAGCACCCTGTTTCTTAACATAAAGGTAGTGTTCAAGTTTTTTTCATATTTTTTTCTAGTATTATGTTGTGCCAAGTGGTGTCTTTGATTTGATTAGAGCAGCTCTGACCAATAGAACTTTCTGTGGCGATAGAAATGTTCTGTATCGGTGCTGTCAAATACAGAGCCACTATCTGCTGAGCACTTGAAATATGTCTTGTGCAACAAAGGGCCTGAATTTTTAATTTTATTTCATTTCAAGAACAGTTAACCCTTGAACAATACAGGGTGTTAGGGGCACCAACCCCCTGCATAGTTGAAAATTCCTGTATAACTTTTGACTCCCCCAAAACTTAACTACTAATAGCCTACTGTTGACCAGAAGCCTCACTGATAATATAAACAGTAAACACGTATTTTGTATATCATATGTACTATGTACCATATTTTTACAATGAAGTAAGCTTGAGAAAGGAAAATAATAAACTATTAAGGAAACCACAAGGAAGAGAAAATACACTGACCATGCTGTTCTGTATTTATCAAAAAAATCCACGTTCAAGGGTCAACTGTAATTGGCACATGTGCTTAATGGCTACTGTAGTGGATAGTGCAGGGGATAAATGATGTAAATGCCCCACTTCAGTACCATCATTTTAAAATTTATTTTTATTTATTTACTTGTTAATATTACGTTCAATTAGCCAGCATATAGTAGTACATCATTAGTTTTTGATGTAGTGTTCGACCATTCATTAGTTGCGTATAACACACATGCCTTCCTTAATACCCATCACCGGGCTAACCCATTCCCCCACCCCTCCCTTCTGTAACCCTCAGTTTGTTTCTCAAGGTTTGTCTCCCTCTCTGATTTCTTTCCATTCAGTTTTCCCTCCCTTCCCCTGTGGTCCTCTGCGCTATTTCTTATGTTCCACATATGAGTGAAACCATATAATTGTCTTTCTCTGCTTGACTTATTTCACTTAGCGTAATCTCCTCCAGTCCCATCCATGTTGATGTCAAAGTTGGGGATTCCTCCTTTCTTTCTTTTTTTTTTTTTTTAAAGATTTTATTTATTTATTCATTAGAGACAGAGAGAGAGAGGCAGAGGGAGAAGCAGGCTCCCAAGGAGCGGGAAGCCTGATGCGGGACTCGATCCCAGGACCCTGGGATCATGACCTGAGCCGAAGGCAGACGCTTAACCA
>NC_138385.1:14433268-14447472 GCF_054177405.1 Leptonychotes weddellii | reverse complement strand
GGGACTTGAACTCACAACCCCAGGATCAGGAGTCACACATTCTCCCCATTGAGCCAACCACGTGTCCCTCACTATCAGCATTGTTTTAACTGGTGATAATAGCTTTTTTTTTTTTTTTTTAAGCAACACGTTCTTTTAAAAAAAACTCATAAAATACAGGTAAATAAATTACTCCCTGGGTACATATCCTTCCAGACTTCTCTTTTTCTGCATCTATTTTTAGAAAATTGGATCTCTGCCATTTTTCATCTGAGGTGCAGTCTACCTCTAAAAGCATATGATTGTAATATTCTCACTGCTGTTGATACTTGATCAGGGTACGGGAAAACAGCAACAGGACAGAGGACAGTCACGATTAGGATGTGCAGAGAAAGCATGCTTGAGTGTGGCGGGCCGGGGCCTAGCTGGAGGTAGAAGGAATGAGTTTCCCAGTAACTCCACTCGGGCTCTGAAAGAACGGTCCCAGGTTCACTGCAGTAAGCAAGCTGTGAGGTGCTAAGCCCAGATTTCCTACCTCAGTACAACTCCCTAGTCTTGCCGTCTTGGGAGCTCAGCTTTGGGGATTGGCCTCTGCATCCTCTGCACACAGGAGGAGGCCTGTTTGTCCCAGGCTGGTTTTTTGTAGCCCTCTCATGGTATGTTTTCCCATAGTTTTCTCTCCTCTTTTCCAATACCACGCTGCAGTTCTTGTTGCTGCCTGGAGGGTCACAGAATCCCTAGGGATATACAAATAGGAATAAACGAAGCTCCTCTATTTCTCTTCTCATCTTTTCACCCAGACTCAAGAAAGGTAATTGGGGGCACCTGGGTGGCTTAGTCAATTGAGCTTCTGACTTTGGCTCGGGTCATGATACCAGGGTCCTGAGATGGAGCCCTGCGTCAGGCTCCCCACTCGGCGGGGAGTCTGCTTCTCCCTCTCCCTCTGCTTCCTCCTCCCCGCCCCCCCCCCCCCGCTTGTGCTATCTCTGTCTCTCAGATAAATAAATAAAATCCTTAAAAAGCAAAAAATTAAGGTAATTATACATATGAAACTAATACAACATTGTGTGTTAATTATATTTGAATTAAAAAACCCAGAAATCATCACTGGCAGTCTTAACATTTAAAAAAAAAAAAAAAAAAGGTAGACAAAAGGGAAACACAGATGCTAAGGGTAGAGTTGTAGACCCAGAGAGCTTCTTTGGCAATTTTATGTCATTGACAATGACGCTCTGAGTTAAGGACAGATTGGGCTCTCTGGCTGGGAAGAATGAGGAGATGGGATGGTAGAGAAGAGGGAAGAACATGGGGGCCAGGAACTCTCCCCTCTCCTGGGCCAGCCCCATCATCTCGTTCAAGATGAGGCATACAAGGTCACTCAGTAACGTAACAAAGCAGGACTACAGTGGGAAGCTTGTTCCACCAGGAGAGGAGGGAGAGGGGCGAGAGGGAGGGAGGGAAATCCCTCTGGTGGGGTAACTGATCCAGCGATGCCATTTCTGTGCAACTGGGGCACTTATACCTGTATTCTAGCAAAGTGGACTGTAGCAGTTTTCTCCAGTGAATCTTCTTTATTAGCCTCCACTGGAAAGGCGGCTGTTCACATGGGGAAAAGAAAAAAGAAAAAAAAAAAAGCCTCGGAAGAGGGACACCTGAGTGGCTCAGTGGGTGAAGCGTCTGCCTTCGGCTCAGGTCCTGATCCCGGGGTCCTGGGATCGAGTCCCACATCCGGGCTCCCTGCTCAGCGGGAGGCCTGCCTCTCCCTCTCCCACTCCCCCTGCTTGTGTTCCCTCTTTTGCTGTCTCTCTGTCAAGTAAATAAAATCTTTAAAAAAAGCCTCAGAAGAGATTTAAGCTAACAACCTTGGAGGCAAACAGGAGTATGGAGATTTGGATGCTAGTGAAGCAACAGTGACTTGCATGCTTGGAGCTCTCTTTTTTCTTACCCTATCATCATAGTCTTTGGTTCACAGGGGTTTTTTCCATGACTCCATACTTTTTAGTTCTTTCCTATGTTTTAAAAAAAAAGGTCATTTGGAATTGGACTGTAGTACCAAACTTCTACAGATGATGTCACTATGTACTTTGATACACAGTGTAAATAATTTACTATGACTGACTCTCCTGGAAAGCTTCAGGTTTTGTACGGGGGTTTTTTTTTTTTGGCTATTGATCACTTTCCTGTGTTTGAAACTCTGGGTTTTAAGTTAGTTAGAATAAAGGGTGTATGTAATTTCCTTAAGATGAGAAGTAATATGCTAGATTTTTTTCATATCAGGAGTCCTACTTAGATCTGTTTAGTTTGCAACACTGAATAGTTTTGGCCCAGTTGTGTTTTTCAAAAATGACACTCCATAAAAAATGGACATGTATATAGAAGCATCTGATGAGAATGGAAGCATATAAAAGTAAAAAGCTTTGTTATTCCCCATTCTCACCACTCAGAGGTAATTGATGTTATAAATTTGTTTAAACTGCTGAACAGAAGTGATTTCGTAGACAACACATTGCTCTACTAGTTGGTGTTTTTAATTCCCATCGGTCATGTCAGTGTGTATAGATTTTCAGATTCTTTTTAATAGCTGCGTGGCATTACCTTGTGCGGATGCACTTAATTTAAATAGGTCCTTGTTAATAGACTCGTTGGTTGTCTCCCATTTTTCTTTTTTTATAAATAGTTGATACAGTGAACCTCCTTGTATGTACCTTTGCATATTTGTGAGTGTTTTTATAGCATTGATTCCTGGAAGTGGGATTGCCGGGTCGAGCGGCACACATACTTAAATTTTAATAGGTATTGCTGTACCATTTTCAAAAGAGATTGTACCAGTTTATTCTCTCACCAAGAGTGGTTTCCCCTCACTTTTGTCAACATATATCATCAGGCTTAAGTTTTGCCAGCGTGAATGGAGGAATGGTAGAATCACATGGTTTTAGTGTTTGTTTCTCAGATTGATACCATTTTATATGTTCTGGCCTTCTCTTCTGTGAATTGCCTATTTGTGTTCATTCTTCATTTTCCTTTTGGCTTCTTAGTTTTGGAACTCAACATATAATAGGAATATTTGTTAACAGATCTTTTCTTTCCGTTTGGGTTCATGATATCCCTAGGTTTTTACCCTCTCTAAGAATGTGAAAATATTTCTTCTACATTTTCTTCCAGTCTGCTTATGGCTTTATTTTTTACATTTAGATTTTAATCCATCTGGAATTTATTTTTGTGTATGCTGTGAGGTAGGGATCACACTTTATTTTTTTTCCCCAAAATGGATAACTGCTTCACTGAATAATTCACCTTTTCCTTACTGACTTGAAATATCATCTTTATTGTATACTAAATCCTCATATGTTCCTGGGCTCTGTTCTGTTCCTTGGTCTCTTTGTCTGTTACTGTGCTGACACAACATTGTTGTAATTGTCGTAGCATTGGTATGGTTTGCTCTCTGGTAGGGCAAGTCTCAGCTCTTTTGTTCACCTGCTCTTTGGCTCCAGTTCAGTCAAATTATGATCACTGTCACCACCAACTACGGTGGGTATGGAGGATTTCCCTTTGAAACTCCTGTAAGGGTTTCTACTGGATTCTGTGATAGCAGAAAACTGGGAGCCTCCTAAGAGGAAGGCCTTAAAAGACTGCTAATCAGACCTGCTTTTCCAGACTGTGCTGAAGATGACATGTGCCTGGGCTAGACTTTTGAGGGCAGTATTTTTGGGGTTGAGTGTGATACAGACCAGAACCTACAGCTTGCTTGATTCATGGCAATGGTCCAGGGCCAGAACTGGACATATGTCGTGCTAATAACTTCATGGTTCAGAAATTACTGTGACTGAAGATGGGTGGTTTCTAGGATACTGCCCACTCGAAGATGTGTGTGCCCTACTTGTACGACTCTGAGGAGCATCAAATCAGTAATGGCCAGTTAGAACTTTTAAATTTTCACTAATCTCTACTTGAAAGTTACCTAGTCGTTCATTTCTTGAAACATAATTCTTATAATTTGTATCGTTTAGAATATCATAATGCGATGACGTTAGATAGCTAACTTCTTAAATCTTCTAGTTCCCATTTGATAATTTGAAATGTAGGCGTGTACACAAAAGGATATACATATATACTTACATCTTTTTTTTGTTTGTTTTTTAACTAGAATGACCAGTCAACAGGGGACATCAAAGTAATTGGTGGAGATGATCTCTCAACTTTGACTGGAAAGGTATGTGTCTTGAAGGGGAAGAAAAGAGTTCTCTTGACTTCATGCCAGGAGTCAGTCAGTAACACTGTGCTTTATCACTACGAGGCAGTTTACACAGTTATTTATGCACTTACACAAGGGCTATTTAACCCCTGGAAGCAATCTCAGTTAGCTTTCTTTTCCTAGGTCATATAGCAGAGAGGCAGCAGAATCCAACGTTAAACTTCAAGTCTGTATTACAAAGTACTCTTGTCTTCCTCTGTGTGATCTAATTTGGAATTCTTCAAAAGTATATATATATTTTTGGGGGAAAAGACAGTCTTCTTTTTAAAAATAGACTCACACAGCAAAACATGTAGTGTAGTATCATGTAGTAGATGTGAAAGTGTGGGTTCTAGAGATGGGCAGCTTTTTTTTCCTTAAGTAAACTCTACACCCAACGTGGGCTCAAACTCACGACCCCAAGATCAAGAGTTGCATGCTCTACCAACTGAGCCAGCCAGGTGCCCCAAGATGGGCAGCTTTGCTTGAAAGCCTGGCTCAGTACTTTGTCTGTGTGACCTTGGGCAGATTATGTAACCTCTCAGTCTCCTCTGTGTGAGGTAGGGACTAAATAATGGCAGTTCCCTCACAGAGTTCAGAGCATTAAGTGAGATAATGCATGTAGACCTCTTACAACAGTTTTTCTGGTAGTGGGAATACTCAGTTCAAACATACTACTATCTTAAGAAATCTCAGAAGGAGTTTTCTAAATACATCAAGATTGTTCCAGTATAGACAATTGGCAGAAATAATAGAGATATTAAGATATTTGAATATTATTCTTGTGATACATTGAAATGATTTTCGAGTAACCAATGAGAAATGATAGATTGCTATATTTTTTTCAGCTGCTAGTTATTTATTTATAAACACTGCCAGATATAAAGGCAGAATCTCATAAAAGTTTCACGACAATCCTGTGAGGTAGATCCTGTTACCCCTGTTTTACAGATCAGGAAACTAAGACTCAGTAGATTTGAAGGACTTGTCCAAAGTCACGCTGCCAGTAAGTGGTAGAGCTTGAATTTAAATGCAGGTCTTTCTGGCCTCAAAGCTCTCTTCTTCCTCTGGCTTTTAAATGTTTATAGCTTCCTTGACTGAGTGTCTATTAGGAGACTTAAGCATACAACACTTGTGTCAAATCCTCTTATCCCATATCAGGGTCCTGCCAAACTAATCTTGTCCTCTTCAACATCTTTTGAAAACTTCAAAAGAGAAATTATAATCTGTTGACTCTTTCCCCTTCCTGCCCATCATATATACCACTGCCAGACCTAGTCTTCCCTTTCAGCGTGTTTTGCCCATATTTAGAAGTCATTTGAAGCCCTTACTCCTATAGTCAGTTTTTAGTGCTGGAAGGGACCTAGCCTTTAAAGCCTCCTGGGATTCCATTTGACCTTGCCTTTCCCACCTAATGGCTCTGTCCTACTACATGACTTTGTGATCTTAAACGTCTCTTTCTAAAATAATTTTCTTTTCATGATAGTCACAGTAGAGCACATTAATTGTGGAAAAAAATCAAGACATCTAAGTTGGGTGAAGTTATTTCTTGGTGGTGAGATTGTGGGTTATTTAGACTTTCTATTTCAGTTTTTTGGGGACACATGTGTGTAGATACATATGTATATAAATGTTTTTCCCCCTCCCCCCCCCCCCCCAGTTAGTGGTTGAGAATATGGGCTTTGGACCCTGAAAACACCTCATTACCACTTGGCTAGTTTTATGACTTTAGGCAAATCATTTGACCTCTGAAGCCTCATTGTTTCCATTTCTGAAGTAAGAATGCAGTTTTAAAAATAAAGAATGAGAATTTCTACCATTATTAAGAGCTGTAGCGATTTGACATCAGCTCAACCTAAAAGGTCTAATACTTCTTTCTTGCACAACCCTGTGGATCTTGTGTGCCCTACCTTGGTAACCACTGACTTAGAGGAATATATAGAACCTTAAAATGGTCATGCAATAGGTATGTGACCAAGAAGTGAGAACTACAAATCGCAATATAGCATGAATCTTCCCTGGGACAGTGATTATAACCAGTATGTGAAATGCTAGCTCGTTCCTGTAACTAGCATAAGAACAGGTAGGACTCTTCTCTACCTCAGATGTAATTGTTAGATGGTTTCTCCTGCAAGGGCTCTCTTCCAGCTATAAAATTCTGAGAGGTAGAAATTGGGGTGAGGGTTTCTGGTGGAAGGAAGCGTTGGTACCTTTCTTTAGTTGAGCCCAAGAATGTGAACACATCCAGAAAAAACAGATCAGTTTCAGCCTAATGAGAAAATGGGTTTTGAATTGGATCCTGTATGGTAAGTTAAAGGCATGATTTTGGAGTTCTGGTACAAATTATAGTTCTTGAATGTAGACTTGGAAGATACATACTAGTTCACATCCCTTATTTTACACATGGTAAACTGAGGCCCAGAGAAACTTCATGATTTGCCCAAGATGAGACCTCTGTTTAAAGTAATGAGAATTTTTTTTAGATGAACATATAGGTCAAATTTTATTTTAAAAAATTCCATTACAGTGAAAATTTCACATTAAAGAGGTCCAAATCCCAGCAGATGGCCCATTGTTTAAATCAGGGTTTGAGATAGGAAAGTATCTTAAAAACAAGAATTTGGATAATGAGTTTGTTATGATGTGATTTGAGTTATAATTGGAAACACTATCTGATTTACTGTACTGATTTTCATTTCTTTTTCTTCTAGAATGTCTTGATTGTTGAGGTAAGTTCTACATACTTTCAATATAGTGTCTATGGTTTTCTGACTTAGTATGCACAGTCCTAAAGGTAATCCAGGGAAAGAAATTCCTCGTCATCAATTTTAACGGTGGCCTTGTGTTATAAGGGAGTGAGATTGGTTTTTTGTAAGAAATACTTAGTAGTTTGTTTTTATTGGATAATGGGAAAATGTTGGTATATTTCTTACCCCTCTCTTTTGGGCTTAAAAGTTTCTCCTTTCTTTTAAAGTTGATATACATCATTCCCATGCGTCTTTTTTTATACTTCTCTTTCATGTATGTATCCACATGGAAAACGTATTTTGTGATTTAAAAATGTATATAGTGCCAAACTATACATGTTCTCTCTTACATCTTGTTATTTTCACTCATAATAAGTTCTGAGGTTATTCGTGTTGAGACCTACAGTTAGTTGGCTTAAAATGCAAAATCGGCAGTGTACGAACCCACCAGTTTATTGCCCCATGAATAGGGCAAGTCTCGTAGTTCTCGTGCTATAACAGGGCTGCTAAGAGCATCCCTTTACGGTACTCGGCGTGCACTTGTGTGGGTCCCTTCTAGATGCAGGCAGTGACTGGATTGTAGGGTTGGTACATTTTCAGTTCTGTTGTTATTGCCAAATGACTTAACAGAGTGGTTGTATGCTTTATACTCTCACCAGTAGAATGAGTTTTCATTCTTTCATGTGAAATGTTTAAGACTGAAGAGCACCAGTAACCCCCAATTCATTTTTGTTGTTATTAATAGAAACCAGCTTACGGATCAAAAGCTAAACAGACAACACTGTTTTCAGAGGATTCGTGTACATGAATATCCCTGGGAACTGGTTGCTTGGGGTTTTTTGTTTGTTTGTTTGTTTGTTTTTAATTAGGCTTCACGCCCAGCGTGAGCCCATTGCAGGACTTGAACTCTTGACCCTGAGATCAAGAGTTGGACGCTTAACCAAATGAGCCACCCAGGCACCCCTGGTTGCTTGTTTTTAAATGTACATTCATTAATTCCACTTCAGATTGACTTTGTCTGGGGTAATGGCACCTAACAAATGACCACAGATTTAGCAGCTGAAAACAACACATGTTCAGGGTCTCAGTTTTCATGGGTCAGGAGCCTGAGTACAGGTTAGCTGGGTCCTCTGCTCAGAGTCCCATCGGGCTGAAGCAAGGCTGGGGCTCCTATCCCACCCAAGGCTCCTGGTCCTCTCCCAAGTTCATTTAGGTTGTTGGCAGAATTTAGTTCTTGGTGGTTGCAGGACTGAGGGCCCCGTTTTCTTGCTGGCTGCTGGCCAGGGGTCGCTCACAGCTCCTACAGGCCCACCTCATGTCCTTAACACGTGGCCTTCACATGGCAGCTGACTTCTTCAAAACCAGCCGGAGATCTTCTCTCCAGTGTGCTACAACCACCTCATTGAACATAACTAGTTACAGGAGAGACCGTCCCAGCATTTTCCCAGGTTGTGCTTATGCTGGGGCTGGGGGGGTTATTCTGGGTGTGTGCACTAGGGGACGGGAGTCTTGGGGCCATCTGAATTCTAGCCACCACAGCCCGGAACTCTGCATTTTTCACAAGTCTCCAGCCCTGATGTTTCTGATGACTCACGGACCCCACTTTGTGAAGCATCGCTTTATACCGTCCATAAGAGTATTTTCACTGAAGAACATTAGGGTTATGGTTTAAGAAGCATTTTCCCAATTAGAGATGGGTTTGTTTTGAATAATGTCCTGCTTTTGACTAAACAGCGGAGATTCACTTTCATATAAAGTCATTTTATATAGTAAAACCTTATTAGTTTGGATACTTTCAAGATGGCGTACAGCAGTGTTTCTCAGAGTGTAGTCTATTAACCACCTGCATCTGAGAGTTGGCTACACTGAAAAAGAAAAATAGCATTCTTCTGTTTACACGTGGGGTTTTGGTATTTCGTGTTTATATGACTCGGTTTTATTTGCTGTTTAAATGTCTTTTTTTTTTTTAAAGGATATAATTGACACTGGCAAAACAATGCAAACCTTGCTTTCCTTGGTCAAGGAGCATAATCCAAAGATGGTCAAGGTCGCAAGGTATGTATATAACATTTTGACAGGCTATTTTCTTCATTTGAAACAGGATTAAGTAATTAATTGCTTCTTTGTAAGGGTAAATGTTCTCAACTTGTTTTACCTTCAGAAAGTAATGTGACCTCAAATAAGACTCAGTAAATATGCTTTGTAAATAATTTTGTCATGTGTTAAGGAAGCCCTTCATTGTGGTCCTCTTTTTGCTTAATATTAATAACATTTGGTTTTTTAGCATGCTAATAATGATACCAACTTGTCCTGGGGAGCATGGTAGAAGATTTGGGACTTTCTTGAAGACTTGAGACCAGGGATCCCACATTGGGTTTAGGAGGTAGTAGGAAGGGGGTGGGATCTGAGGGTCCGGAGCTCCTGGAATTGAGTGATGTGGTGACGACGTATGCCAGTCTCATCTCCAGGCCCTGCCTGTGCTGTTTGGATTTTGTTTTATTAGTTCTACCTTTGTTTCTAGTTTAATTATATTTAATTATAATTAGAGCTTAATCCCTAACAACTCCTAGGAAGCACTGTTACTCCCACTTTACAGTTACGGATACCAAGGCATAGGGAACTGTCCAGAGGCACAGTGCCTAGCACCCTATTGGGGTGAGATTTGAACCCAGGCAACCCAGCTCACAGTTCATGCTTTATTTACCACCTTAAGTTTTCGGTAGGGTAACACCCGGGGTGGTTTTTTGGGGGTGGTTTTTGTTTTTGTTTTGGGGGGGATTGCAATTTCTTCTTTTATTTTTAAATCTTTGACCGCTCTATAATTTTGGTGTAGGGGTCAAATAGTAATCTAATTTTTTTCCTAAATGATTAACTGGTTTTGATAAACCTCTTTTAAAGGATCCAAGTATCCCATATCGAGCATCTTTGAATCAGAGTGAGCCTTCTAATGAATCATCTGTCAGCAGTTTGTCCTTTGGGGCTTCTCTGATAGCTGGTGCCCGTGTGGGTCAGTCCCTTTCGGTGGGTTTGGGACAGCTGTGACAAGAGGGTCTCTACCTGTGATGCATTCTGGGGCACTAAGTAGCTTCCCGTAAGCCAGTCCACGCACTTGCTTATTTCTCTACTGTGGTGTAGGATAGTCTGTAGCCTCGGGATAGTCTTTTGTCCCTCTTTCCTGGAAAATGCTGTGGAATTGAGGTAGACTGCCTCACGACAGAGGGGGATTTTGTGTTGCTGGGGGTGTGGAGTGCTCAAAGAGTACTTATTAGGTCATTCATTTCTTAGTGATGGAGTTGGCCTAAGTCAGTGTTTCTTAACCTTTTTTTTCTTAATCCCTCCCTCACCATTAGATTTTAATATCACAGGTATATCATATATCCCTTTACGAGGTATATGTATCTGTGCTTGGAGTAAGCCTGGCAGCTCATTCTTTTTATTCAATGCAGGTTTAAGAAGGATGAGATAAGCATTTTAACTTAAGAAGTTCAATTAAAAATGTAAAGACACTTAACTGATAGGAATGTCAAATGGAATGGCTGCCTGGGCAAACAGCTTGTCGGTTTTGTGAGAAACTGAGCATGTGGCAGCCGTACGACTCAAGCACTTGCCTTTATCCCGGAGAAATGGAAACTTGGGTCCTCGTAGATATTCATACACGAAAGCTCATGGCAACTTCATTTGTCATAGCCCCAAACGGGAAACACCCAGAATGCCCCCCCAGCGGGTGAATGGCTAGACAAACGGCAGGGCCCCGTCCATGGAACCCTGCGCTGTGGATCCGCACGACAACCTAGATGAGCCTCAAATGTCGAGGGGCACCTGGGGGCGCTTAGTCGGTTAAGTGTCCGACTCTTGATCTCAGCTCAGGTCTTGATCTCGGGGTCATGAGTTCAAGCCCCATGTTGGGCTCCACGCTGGGTGTGGAGCCTACTTTAAAAAAAAAAAAAAAGCCAATCTCGAAAGGTTACCTACTACATGATTCCATTTATGCAGCCTTCTTAAAGTGACAAAATGATAGAAATGGAGAGCAGATTAGTGGTTGCCAGGGGTGAGGGAGGTGATGGCGGTGTGTGACTATAAATAAAGAGGTAGCAGGAGAGAGCCTTGTGTGACGGAAAGGTCTGTATCTCGAGTGTGGTGGTGGTTACGTGAATCCGCACGTGTGATAGGATTGCATAGAAGTACACACGTGCACACGCATGTATGTGTGTAAGACTGGTGCAATCTGGATAAGGTCAGTTCCCCAAAGTCCACTTGGTTGTGGTCACCTACTCGTTATGTGAGCTGTTAGTATTGGAGGAAGCTGGGCAGGGGGCACACGGGACCTCCCTGTGCATTTTTGTGACTTCCTGGTAATCTAATTATTTCAAAATGAAAAATTTGAATAAGCTGTTAACATTGGACTTTATAACTATATCTGCGTAGTAACTTTTGATACAGGCATAGCTCAGTTTATTGTGCTTTTGCTTTGTTGCACTTTGCAGATACCATGGGGTTTTTTTTTTTTTTTTTACCGATCGAAGGCTTGTGGCAACCCAGCATCGAGCAAGTCTGTAGGCGCCAGTTTTTCAACAGCATTTGCTCACTTCATGTCCCTGTCACTTTTTTTTAAAGATTATTTATTTATTTATTTGAGAGAGAGTGTGCAAGCACGAGCGGTGGGGAGGAGCAGACTTCCCGCTGAGCAGGGAGCCTGATGTGGGGCTCGATCCCAGGACCCCGAGATCATGACCCTAGCCGAAAGCAGACGCCCAATGACTGAGCCACCCAGGCGCCTCTCTCTGTCACATTTTGATTAATTCTTGGAATATTTCAAACTTTTTCATTATTATTATATTTGCTGTGGTGATCTCTGATCACTGATTATGACTTCGGAAAACTCAGATGATAGCATTTTTTAGCAATAAAATGTCTTTAAATTAAGATAAGTACATTTTTTAGATGTGATGCTATTACACACTTAATACACCTCAATATAATGTAAACAGTTTTTGTGCACTAGGAGACCAAAACATTCATTTGACTCCCTTTACTGTGATATTTGCTTTATTGTGGTGGTCTGAAACCATACCCACAAGATCTCTGAAGTATACTTGTATAGTTTATTTACTTATACAAATTAAAGAAAAAAAAAAAAAGAAACCTATGTCTGTGTCCCATCCCCAGCAGTTCTAATGTAATCAGTCGGGGGTGTGGCCTGGGTATCTGGGTTTTGTTTTGTTAAAGTTCCCAGGTGAGTCTGATGTGTAGCTAAGATTGAATATCACTTTATGTCCTTCCCAGCTTTTTTTTTTAAAAAAGATTTTATTTAATTATTTGAGAGAGAGACCAGAGTGAGAGGGGGAGCACGAGTCGGGGGGGGCGGGGCGGGGTGCAGAGGGAGAAGCAGGCTCCCCATTGAGCAGTTAGCCTGATGACAATGCGGGGGCGGGGGGTCTGGGGAGGGGGGCTCGATCCCAGAACCCCAGAATCATGACCTGAGCTGAAAGCAGAGGCTTAACCGACTGAGCCACCCACGTGCCCCTGTCCTTTCCAGCTTTTTAAATATATTTATCTAAGAAGATATAAAATCGTGAGTTTTATTGGGACTGCCCTTAACATGTAAAGGCTCTCAAAACACTGTCGATAGCTTTTCTTAATGGCTGAAAAATTTCAGCAGGTAGTACACACTTGAGTTACGAAATTGGCTTATGTTAGAGGTGGCTTATCCCAACTGCAATTTTTGCTCTCAAAAATGAATACTAGCTCCTCGAGCATGCTACTTATTTTTTAGCCTCATGATCTTTGTAAGCCACGTATTAAGAGTCTCAGGTGATGCTCACATCTCCCGCACCCCTTTGCAGCTCTAGGATTGGATTTCCAGGGATTGTGAAACTGCTCGTTGGCACTCGCCGTCCACTCACCCTTCTGATTCGCTGCCTTTTGGTGGGTGCTGAGTGGTCAAGGTGCAGCTCTCAGAACCGTCAGTCGTGTTTCGGGTGGGGAGCAGGCAGGGGCCTTGGCTGTGGTGGGAACGCACTGCTGGCCCGCCCAGTCCCTGTGAGCTAGCTCCCCATTTCATAGTCTTTCACGTAGAAAGTATTCTAGGTGCGGGTGAGACCATGTCTCAGAGCATGAATGTTCTCTTTTGTAATGCCCTGTCATGTCTCCATATGTCACATGTTACATTTTGTAATTAACAGTTTGCTGGTGAAGAGGACTCCTCGAAGTGTTGGCTATAAACCAGACTGTAAGTGAATTACTTTATGTCAGTCATTTAACCATCTTTGACCCGAACAAGTTTTACGTGAATTGGTTGAGAGTTACTGTAGAGGGTATTTGGGTTTGGTTTGGTTTTGTTTTGTTTTTTTAAGATTTTAGAGAGTATTTGTAGAGAAGGCACATTCATAAGCATTCGATTTGAAAGTGATGTTTTCTTGTATCTAAATGATGACTTATGATTCTTTTTAGTTGTCGGATTTGAAATTCCAGACAAGTTTGTTGTAGGATATGCCCTTGACTATAATGAATACTTCAGGGATTTGAATGTAAGTAATGCCTCGTTTTCTCACTCTCATTTTTCAGAACCCATACAAAAATTTACAAAAGAGAAGACTTGTTTTCTCTTTCCAGCACCTCATAATTTGAACAGACTGATGGTTCCCATTAGTCACATAAAGCTGTAGTCAAGTACAGACGTCCTTAGAGCTGGAACTGGGCCAGGCTGGGGCGACACTTCTTGCTGGCTGCAACAGTTGAACAGCTTTAATGTACAATAACTGTCCCATTATTACTTCAGATGATAGATGTAGTCATAAGTAAGAAATAAATGAAGGTTTAAGTCTTTTCACTCGCTCTCCTTCAAGCACCCGCTTCTGCTCCGTGGGCAAGAGGCCCGGGCGTGCGTTTCCTCACACGGGTGAGGAAGATGCAGAAGACCCCACCCCCCTCTGTCCACTAGAACCCCTACAGCACAGCACCGTTCACCCGAGCCATGCAAAATGCTCTTCTTGCCTTTCGTTGCACAGTACGCTTTTCTAATGTGAGTTTCTGGATTTTTATTTTGTAGCATGTTTGTGTCATTAGTGAAACTGGAAAAGCAAAATACAAAGCCTAAGATGAGAGTTCAAGTTGAGTTTGGAAGCATCTGGAGTCCCATTGAAATCATCAGTAGAATGTTCTAGTTCTGTGGCCAGCTGCTTAGTAGAGCTTTATTGCATGTTTCCTCTCAGAATTTTATCCATTTTGTATTTTAGAAATGCCCGTTG
>NC_138385.1:14414234-14432768 GCF_054177405.1 Leptonychotes weddellii | reverse complement strand
GTTCTGTTGGAGAAACCACATGTCTTGGAATTACTTTGCTGTTTCGGTAGTATTAACTGTTTTCTCGCGCTTGTTCCAGTGATTTCCGGTGAATCTGTGTCAGCGGTTCCTTTTAAATACAAATCAATAAATTCCAAAAAACGTTACCACATTTTGAATTCTTGGGTGTAAAACTCCTTACAATAAAGGCTGTCTCTTAAAAGAAACTATGCCTACCTCTCATTTCCCTACAAATTAACCTAGTGTCATTTTCTGTCGGTTACCTTTTCCTTGTCTGTTATGTTTTAGCAGCTATTTTAATTGTAATCTTTACCGAGCCCAGCGAATAGCGATTATCTGGTAGAATGCGTGGGTGAGGCTGGTGAAATTCTTACCGACATTTAAGTATGCTTTATGACATGTCACCGTGTTCGAGTAACAGGGCTTTCTCTTGCGATCCTGGTAGATTGTTCAGACCGCGGTCTGGCGGGCATCTCAGCAGTCTGTCTGAGCCGCATCCCGCTGCCGCCTCTGTGTAGATAATACCTCACTGAGAACACAGCACCAACACAGCCTCTTGTTTTCTGGGACCAGGGAGACCGGTTTTAAACCCAGACCCTCAGGGGCCTCTCAGCTCCAGGTGAGGTATGAACCAGCAACCCTGGGAGCCATCTAGCCACATCGCTGCCTTAAGAAGTTTGCTGTCCTTCCCAAGAGCAAAGTAGGGAACTTGAAGTAGTACCGAGTAATAATTTGTTAGGGTCGCGGAGCTTCCTAGTTTATCAAACCTTTTCACTTTGGTTATCTCATTTGATCTTCATAACCCTGTGATGTTGAGGTTGGTGTCGACATGGGTGTGGCATCCACCATAACTCCCGATTCCTCCCCTCCCCTCCTCTCCCCTCCCCTCCCCTCCCCTCCCCTCCCCTCCCCTCAGCACGTCCTGGCCTCACGGTGGGTTTGCTAGGCAAGCGGCCTCCTGCTGCCCATCCCTCTTCCCCTCCCCTTTCCCGGTGCACTTCCCACCTTCTGTTAGGTTGAACCATGTGAAATGACCCTTCTCATAGGTAAAAAAGAAAAACTGTTGGCTGGTGGCAGTTTCAAGTGGTGTGCCCTAAAAACGTGCTGTGTGGTTTACATTTGTATGTACGGCTTCCTGTTTGTCTCCCCTCTCCACATCTTCTAGAATGTCAGTTCCATAAGGAAGACAAGAATTTTTTCTTTAAAGATTTTATTTATTTGACAGAGACAGCGAGAGAGGGAACAAAAGCAGGGGATGTGGGAGAGGGAGAAGCAGGCCCCCCGCTGAGCAGGGAGCCCGATGTGGGGTTCCATCCCAGGGCCCTGGGATCACGACCTGAGCCGAAGGCAGACGCCTAAGGACTGAGCCACCCAGGTGCCCCAAGACAAGAATTTGTATCTGTTTTATTCACTGATGTATACTCAGTGTCTCGAAGATTTACTAGGAGCTCACATGACAGTTGTCAAATGAGTAGCTAAGAGCTCTGGGTTAGACTGTCCTAACCTTTGCTTATTAGCACTGTGACATCGAGGTACTGAACTTTGGGGCCTGTTTTCTCAGCCGTAAGTGGGGACAGTGGTGTCTCTTCACAGGCACGTGGTGAGGAGTAAGGAGCTGCCATAATGCAGGTGGAGTGGGACGGTGGCCCGGGAGCGAGCCGGCACGCCGTAAACTGTGGTTGATGCTGAAAGAAATGAATGTTCTGAGAAGTGAGGTGCACGGCTAGTCAGCGGCCGAGATTTAAGCTGAGATCTGTCAGATTCTTGCTACTGTAGCATGAGGAGCCTCAGCTGTTTCTCCCGAGTCGGCCGAGCTCGTTAGCGTGCGGTTAGGTCATGTCTTCGCTGCTTGGCACACCCGTCAAGAATCCCAGCTAACCGCTGGGAACGAAAGGCCTGGGGAGCGCATCCTCTTACCTCATAAGAAGACGCCTCAGACCTTACTTCACCTGCCATCGGGGTGCCTGTTCCCAGTAATTTTATTTCCTTGACCAACTTGCAGCAGATTAAACATCGTCCATTTATAGGATGACAGAAAGGGCACACTGATGGGAGCAGTAGTAATTTCTGGAATAACAGTCTGTCAAGGGAGAGGAAAAGTACTAAAAAGAAAAAAAAAAAAGGCCAAAGCCTCCTGGGGCCCTTTTTGGTCATTTAGCCTGGGAGCCACTGGTCACAAATGTCACACGTCCGTAATCCTCGGGACTGCGCTTTCATTTGCTTGATTTTCAGAGACAGGGAAACATGGCATCTTACCATCCGAGGCAATGTGGGTGCTCAAAGACCTGGAAAACTGTGTGTGCCAAACCCTCCACGTGTCCCCCTATTGTGAATGCTTGTATGGGACTACTGTTTGCATCATGCCTGTAATTCCGTGTGTAAAGATGGCCTGCTGGTCTGATTCATCAGTTTGGAGGGTTAATGTCCTCCCCTGCGGTTGAGATTCTAGAAACACACTGTGCACCCTCTGGGTGCCAGGTCCTGGGGAAGACTGGCAAGGTTCCTGGTCTTCTCGTGTGTGCGTGTGTGTGTGTGTTGGCGCCAGAGAGAGAGAGTGTGTGTGTGTGTGTGTGTGTCGGCGCTGGAGAGTGTGTGTATGTGTCTGGGGAGAGAGTGTGAGTGCGTGTGTGAGTGTGCGCGCTCTTGTCTGCGCCGGGGAGAGTGTGTGTGAGTGCATAAGTGTGTGTCTGCACCGGGGAGAGAGTGTGTGTGTGAGTGTGTAAGTGTGTGTCTGCGCCGGGGAGAGTGTGTGTGCGCGTGTGTGAGTGTGAGTGTGTGTAAGTGTGTCTGCGCCAGGGAGTGTGTGAGTGTAAGTGTGTCTGCGCCGGGGAGAGAGTATGTAAGTGTGAGTGTGTGTGTGTCTGCGCCGGGGAGAGAGTGTGAGTGTGTGTGTAAGTGTGAGTGTAAGGGTGTGTCTGCGCCGGGGAGAGAGTGTGTGTGTGCACGTGTGTGTGAGTGTGTGTGTCTGCGCCGGGGAGTGTGTGCGCGTGTGTAAGTGTGTGTCTGCGCCGGGGAGAGAGTGTGTGCGCGCGTGTGTAAGTGTGAGTGTAAGTGTGTCTGCGCCGGGGAGAGAGAGTGTGTGTGTGTGTCTGCGCTGGGGAGAGAGTGTGTGTGTAAGTGTGAGTGTAAGTGTGTGTCTGCGCCGGGGAGTGTGTGCGCATGTGTAAGTGTGTGTGTGCGCCGGGGAGTGTGTGTGCGTGTGTGTTAAGTGTGAGTGTGTGTAAGTGTGTCTGCTCCGGGGAGAGAGAGTGTGTGCGTGTGTGTGTGAGTGTGTGTGTGCGTGTGTGTCTGCGCCGGGGAGAGAGTAAGTGTGTGCGCACGTGTAAGCGAGGTGGCGCCGGAGACTGGGGAGGCCGTGTGCCGGGCGGCGGAGGAGCAGGGCTTTTGTGCGCTGGGCAGCAGGCGGCCGTCCAGGGCTGTGAAGCAGGGAGCCGGGATTGAGATTCTGTTTGCAGCTTCGGAGGCGCGAGGATGCCCAGGGGCAGTTCCAAGAGTGGCAGGGGTGGCAGGGGCTTGGGGAGTCAGACCAGGACCGGCAGGGCCTACGGCGTCGCGTAAGGCGAGTGCCTTATATGCGTTACGTTTGCTCACAGCACATTTCACGGAAGGGACCGTCTCGGAGGCTCAGTTGTCACGTTAGTGGAGGGGAGGCTGCCGGGGACAGATTGGCCGCCATTTCTTCCCCGGGTGATTGCAGTCACATCTCCAGTTCCCATCCTTGTCCCCCGCCCGCCGGACTGACACCCACACGGGCTGGTGCATCAGTCAGAGTCCAAGGAAGATGTTCGGTTTGGCTCAGATCCTTCTTGGGGCTCCCCGTTTGTCGGGAGCAAGCCCAGGTCCTTCCAGGGGTGGATCGCCTGTGGGTCCCGCCTCGCTGCTGCGGGGCGCCCTGGCCACACCACCACCACCACTGTTAAGGATGCTGAGCTCGCCCCGGACCCGCTCGCTGGCTGCGTGGCCCCCCTCCCTTCGCTCGAGCACGGGGATGGCTGCCAGCCCCCCACGGCTGCTCTCCCCGCCTCGGCTCTTGCCCCCTTCCCGCTGCCCCCCTGCGCTGTAGGTAGGCCCTTCTTTTCTTACTCTTGGTGTCTGCTTGCTTTTTTGGGATGATGTTCTTTTAAAAATAGAAGTCAGATAAATAATATTTCTACAAAAAATTTAAATATTTGCATTTACTATATCATGAAAATTTTCTAGTTATAGAATTTCTATGTTTTTGAATGGTTGCATGCATCCTAGTTAATATACACATTTTAAATCCTCCTGAAGTTTTGATATTATAAAAAGACAAAATTATGAGTTTGTATGTCTAAGGAACCTCGAATCACTTCCTTTGTGTAACATTCCAGAATAATAATTGCTGAATAAAGACTGTAAATGTTTAAAAAAAAAAATAGAAGTCAGGGGCGCCTGGGTGGCTCAGTCGGTTGGGCATCTGCCTTCGGCTCAGGTCATGATCCCGGAGTCCTGGGATCAAGCCCCGCATCAGGCTCCCTGCTCAGCGGGAAGCCTGCTTCTCCGTCTCCTACTCCCCCTGCTTGTGTTCCCTCTCTCAAATGAATGAATAAAGGTTTTTTTTTTTAAGATTTTATTTATTTGACAGAGACACAGCGAGAGAGTGTGTGGCCTGCAAGCCCGCCTATGAACGAACTAGCCCCCCACCACCTCACATCATCTGTCCTTCTTGCTCACTTCACTTCAGCCACACTGCTCTTTTAGTTCCTCAGACCTGCCAGCCCATCCCCCCTTACCTCAGGGCCTCCGTTCCTGCTGTTCCTTGTGCCTGTCACTCACTTGCCCCAGATCAGCCAGGCTGGCTCACGGATCGCCCCAGTGAACCCTTCCCTGATCTCCTCTAACAGCCTCGAGGTCGCGCTCTGTGACGTGACCTGTTTTGGTTGCTCGTGGTCCTCAGCACCACCGGGCACTCACGCGGTCCCCACCGGGCAGAAACGGCCACAGCGGCCACTCTGCCACGCGCTTGGCTGGGAAGGAAGCCGCCCAGGCGGCCGCGGCCAGTTTATTCCTTAGCCTAAGCCCGAGCGGCGCGGGGCCCACGGGATGGCACTGTTCTCCGGCTAAATGTGTGGCCTGCAGCTCTCGCCGAGCTCAGGGGGCGAGTCGGAGGTCCCACGGCTTAGCCCGAACCAGGGAGGCGGATGGGAAGCTGCCTCGTGGCAGACCCGTGAGATGAGGAGGGGGACGACAGACAGCCTTGCGGCAGCTCCTCACACAACTGCTCACCTGTCCTTGCTCCCGGCAGGCTCCCGGGCTGTCTGAGACTTGGGTCCAACGGCAGTCGGCTCTCTCTATGCCGCCTAGGAGGTGGCATCTGTGGCGGAGCTGGTCCCTTACAAGCACCTGCCCAGTGGATTGTGGCTTTCTCTCTCTCTTTCCTGGCTTCCCTCATAGACCCCCAGCCCCGTGAGGGCAGGACCTTGCCCCTCTTCCCTGCTGTGTCCCCAACACCCACCAGAGGGCCTGGCAAACTACGGTGCTCAAGAAGTATCCATTGGATAAATGAGAGGAAGTTAAAAAGCAAGTAAAATATTTTAAAATGATAGCCAAATTACCCAGAATGAGAAGCAAAACGTTTTCTCAGGTTGTGCAAGACAAAAACAAAAACAAAAACACGAGCAGAATTTTCTTTCTTGCTAATAGTAGCTAACATTGATTGGGTTATTAACCACATGCAGTGGACGCATACTAAGCACTGTCGAATCTTTGTGATACCCCTGGGAGGCAGATGTTTTTTCACCATCCTGATTTTGCAAATGAAGAAATGCAGGCCCAGAGAGGTTGTGTAATTTGCCCAAGATCACACAGCTAGACATGGCAGATGAGGAATTTGAACCCAGGCGGTCTTATTCCGGAACCTGCCCTCTTAGTCCATTAGCATTTAACCTTTAGTGCCTGGTTCTTAGGTGCAAACTAATACACTGAGGGCACAGAGAAAAATATTAAGCTCGTTGAAGGGAATAATTCCAAATGACTTGTGTATTTAAACAACTTTTTGAGGTCACAGCTGATCTTTAAGAATGTGCACTGACTTCCTCCAGCACTGGGAACCGTTTTCAAAAACAATTGCGGAGTTCCTCCAATGTGATCTCCGAATTTTTCTGCTGGCTTATTTTACGACCCCGTGGGCAGCTTCAGACAAAATAACTCTCTGGCATGAAGGATTGTGTGTGTGCTCTTTGCCATTTGTAAATGTGAATTTTATAGATCCCTCAAACCACTTGAAAGAGTAATGATTTTTTAATGGTTTTTCATTATTAGTTGTAACTTCAAGCACTACTGATAAAAACTGCCAAATTCTTTCAAGTTTTCTCTTAACACAACACGGGTGTACTTCATAATGAGCCTCCTCATTATGATTCATGACTGAAGTGACTTTCAAACTCCGTAGCTTTACAGTAGAACTTCCTTTCCTGACATTTTTCCCCCCTGTTGCCTTCATCGTGACAATATTCGAGAGCTGTGAACATGAACCAGTTCGGTTCTCCTGCACGGGGCGTTGTCTGGAGCGCTCATCCCGCATCTGCCCACCGGCCCCCGTGTCCTCGTTGCCCTGCCCTTTCCCAAGGGCTTCCCCATTTCCCCGGCTCCACAAGACCTGACGGGTTCATCCTGGATGTGGCAGCTAGCTGGCTGGGCATTTCAGGGATAGCGCTGTGCTCATCACCGTCGGGGCGTCCTGGCTTCCGGGGCCTCCGGGTGGAACGGAGCTAGAAGAGGGAGCACGCACCCTTGCACACGTACACACACATCTGTCTATTTCTGCATCTGTGTACGTAGGAAAAGAAAGAGTTCACACTGCGGGCTGCTCTCATCCACACCACAGGATTCATTCTAGCCGCCTTGCCTGACTTCTGAACTTCTCTTCGCTTCGACTTGGAGAATCTGGCTCCATTCGCTTGCTTGTTCAGCCCCAATATCATGAAGGACTTAATGTGTGCCCGTGACAGATCTAACTAACTAGAGCCCGGTGTCTGTGGGCAGATCTTTTTGCCGTAAGCCTTACGGTGTCCAATCGCAATACTCTTTTCCAGAATTATTTTCTTCTCCCTCCCTTTTAGCGCAGCTGTGGTATTCACCTGTCATGCAGTTTGAATCATTTGTTAGTGTATTTTATTTAGGCTCCTATATCCTAGTCGTGATTGAGTCTTACAGTGGATCATAATAAGAGTGAGAGCGATACGGAAAGGTCTGCTCGGAGATACTTTGTCCCCTCGTCCTGTTCCCATTGCCCCAGCTTTCCGCTCCTCCCACCCACTCGACGATCATCATCTTCCTGGCTTCTCGTGGCAGCCGCGTGTGTGCCGAGCACATACTACGGCTGGGCACGTTCCCCTTCACGGCAGCCCCTTGAGGTAGGTCCTAGTATCACCACCATTTTCTTAGATGAGGGGATTGAGCCCCACAGATGTGAGGACGTTGTCCGAGCTGACATCCTGGCACATAACCCGCTACCCCAGCCGGGATCTGACACCAGGAACAACACTGGGACCACCTTTTTGTTAAAATTGTCTGGTCCCTCCTCATCCTGGGTCTCCCTGAAGCTCGGCACGTCTGAAGTCACCTTTCTGAAAATGTTCTGTTCACTGTCGCAAGCCTTGTTCTGCTCCGGCGTGGCTAGACAAGGGCCATGAGGGGCCACCTGGCCTTTGCTTAGGACCTGGGGGAAGACATTGCCCTCAGTCGATTCCACCCTCCCCATTTTCCAAAATGTGTTGACACGTCTTGTAAATTTGGCAACCTAGCAATTTCTTTAAAAGGTAACCGAGGCTTCATGGAAAACAGTTGTCTGGGAGCACAGCGGTTCAAGGAGCATCCGCACTTGGCATTGTCGCTGTTCTGTTCAGTAGTGGTGATGGGGCCTTCCTGCGTCTCGGGCTGTGTGCTGGGCATTTCAGGGATAGCGCTGAATGCCAGCGGTCCACGTCCTCGAGGGGCTTCAGGTCTAGGAGGGGAAAGGGGCAAGTCTACCAGTGTTCCAACGCAAGGCAAGGCTCCGTTCAGTGCTGAAGAAGAGGGTACACCTAATGTAATGGGACTTCAAAGAAAACTCAGAACGAGGAGGGGGAAGCAGGGGGGCCTTCTGAAAGAAGCTTCAGGGAGAAGCAGCATTTAAAATATGACTTTGGAGGGGCGCCTGGGTGGCTCAGTGGGTCAAGTGTCTGCCTTCGGCTCAGGTCATGATCCTCGGGTCCTGGGATCGAGTCCCGCATCGGGGCTCCCTGCTCAGAGGGAAGCCTGCTTCACCCTCTCCCTCTGCCCCTCTCCCCCCAGCTTGTGCTCTCTCTCTCTCTCTCTCAAATAAATAAATAAAATCTTAAAAAAAAAAATACAACTTTGGAGAACAGGAAAGGTTTGAATAGGGAGATAGAGAGGAAGGAAAGCTGGGGAAAGGGTTTCAGCCAAAGGATCTGCTTGGGCAGAGGCATGGGTTAAAAACAAATCACAGGGTAGTGTGGGAAATGGTGAGGAGTCTATTTTGGCCATGGCAGAGGATGTCGAGGGGAGCGATAAGAGAGAAAGCCAGCAGAGTAGATTGGGGTCATTTTAAGGGCTTCTGTATCTGTTAGGATGATCTAGGCTTCCCGTCAGATTGCCCTGCTCAGACTGGCCTACGCAATAAAGGGCATTAACTACAGAACTGAGAAGCCCAGGAGTAGCTCCAGCCCGCTCGGGGTGATCGTCCGCTCCATGACGATGCCAGGCTCCCACGTGCCTGCCCTGGACCAGCTTCATCCTAAGGCCGCTCGTCCTGTGGCCGGGTGAGGGCGGCCAGTAGTCATCGGGGGCGGGGGGGTGGGGGGGGCAAGCTTCACTGAGAACGGCCTTCTGTGTCAACTTGCTTTTAGAAGTGATGAAAAATCCCTCCTGGTGTCCCACGAGCCAGAACAGGCTCAGATGTCCATTTCATAGCCAGTCACTGGCGATGGGGGGTGGGATTGCCCTCTGCCCCATCAGGCCCACTTCCGGAGCTAAGATTAGAGTCCATTTCCCTTGGGACGCATAGCACAAACTCAGAACTTGGTGAAGAGGACGTAGCCCGGATTCGGTGCTAGGGAGGCAACCAGCAACCTCTGTGCTCTCAAGTGCCAAGAAAGTGGAGGATTGTGCTCATTGAGTGAGAAATGGGGAATGTGGAAAAAATGTGAATTTTGATAAACCAAAAATATTCCTGGTTTTCATTGAGTCTAAGATGCTATCAGTTGTTTATTGGGCAAACAACCTGGTTTCTTCAACAAATAACTTGCAAGGAAAAACATGAAGGAGGAAACCTATAGATTAAGAGAGACAGAAATCTCAACCAGGAGCAATGTACGGACTTGATTTAGATCCCAACCCAAGTAAACTTGAAAATACACATTTATGGGGGCGCCTGGGTGGCTCAGTCGTTGAGCGTCTGCCTTCGGCTCAGGTCATGATTCCAGGGTCCTGGGATCGAGCCCCGCATCGGGCTCCCTGCTTGGCCGGGAGCCTGCTTCTCCCTCTCCCACTCCCCCTGCTTGTGTTCCCCTCTCTCGCTGTGTCTCTCTCTGTCAAATAAATAAAATCTTTAAAAAAAAAAAGAAAATACACATTTATGACATGAGACAATTGGAAATGTGAACCCCGGCTCGAATATACATTGGTACCAAGGAATTATTGTGGTTTCTAAAATGTGGAATAATATATTGTGGTTACGTTAAAAAAAAAAAAAAGAGTCCTATCTTTTAGAAAATACAGACTAAATTATTTACAGATGAAAACAGCTCGATGTCTGGGATTTGTTTCAAAAAAATACAGGAGTCAGGGGAAATAGGTCATGAGCTGATGATCACTGAAACTGGGTGATGGGTATATGCGGAGTTCAGGATACTATTCTCCCCTTTTATATATGTTTGAAATTTCCCATGATAAGTTGTTCTTTTAAGAGGGGGAAGAAAAAGGGGTGCCTGGCTGGCTCAGTTGGTGGAGCATGTGATCTCAGGGTGGTGAGTTTGAGCCCCATGTTGGGTGTAGAGATTACTTACAAATCTTTAAAAAAAAAAAGAAGGAAGAAAAACAAGTTACCAGGATAACCTAATTGAGAAGGGGACGTTTGCTGTGGAATGCTCAGCATGTACAGGGCCCCTGCCACCATCTGGCATTAAGAGGACTAAAAAATATATTATCCAGGGGCTGTGATAGATGAGAGATGGCCAAAAATTCTTTTCTAATCTTCCCATTACGGGGTGGAGCAAACTCCCCTCCCCCGGAATCCAGTCTGGCCTTTGAGAGTTGACAATTGACTGCAGTAGAAGTGACGTTTTAGGACTTCCGAGGCTGTTAAAAGAGGCTTTCCAGCCTTGTTTGGCTCTCTTGGAACACTCTGGAAGTCCTGAGCCACCATATGAGAAATTCGACTACCCAGAGTTGGTCATTCTGGAAGCGCCCAATAAACAGTCCCGGCTGAACTCAGTCTTCTACCCAGCCCCACCAAGTCTCCAGACTTGAGTGGAGCCCACACGGAACCTTCCAGACCAGCCCATCTGCTATGTGAAATAAAAGAATCACCCAGCTGAACCCTGCCTGAATTCCTGACCCATAAAATCATGAGATGTAATTAAATGGTTGATGCTTTAAGTCATTAAGTTTAGAGGTAGTTTCTTAGGCAGCAAAAGGTGGCCAGAATAGAGCTGTATATCCAAGTGACAAGTTATTTAAGCGAGGGAATAATAAACCCAGAAGTCAGGATAGTGTTTCTTGGGGGAGGAACACAGGTAGATTCAAAGGTACCCTTAAGGGCCTAAAGCTGAGGTTGTGTGTTGTGGGTTCTCAAGTATGCATTTTTATTTTATGGGCACATTTCATATATAATATTGTAGGTCCTAAATATCACATCATCAAAAAGACTTTTATAAAAGATCTCAAGCAAGCGTGGGAAATGGTGAAATTTGTGAAGTCTGAGTGGTGGGTACACAGGTGGGTACACATGATTCTCTATGCTTTATATTTGAAATATGATTCTCTAAGACACTTGAAATCTAATAAAACTATCCTAAAATTAGTAGGACTTCTACAAGGATGAAAAAGAAAAAAAACGCATGTGATATGTGTATACATAAGTGTAGAAAAAGAGGCATGAAAAGTTGAGTTCCCCAAATGTTAATGATTAATATCTCGGGGGGAGGGGGGGTTCTTGTGCTTCTATTGTGCAAACATATATAATATAAAATTTACCATTTTAAACATTTTTAACTATACAATTCAGTGGCTTTTTTAAAAAAAGATTTTATTTATTTACTTGTCAGAGAGAGCACGAGCAGGGGGGAGCGGCAGGCAGAGGGAGAGAGAGAAGCAGGCTGTCCGCTGAACAAGGAGCCCGAAGCGGGACTCAATCCCAGGACCCTGGGATCACGACCCAAGCTGAAGGCAGACACTCAACTGACTGAGCCACCCAGGTGTCCCCAATTCAGTGGCTTTTGCCATCTTCCAAAATCGATGCCTTGTACCCATTCCCAGTAATCCTTCCCCAGTCCTCCTCCCTGTCCCCAGCCCCTGGCAGCCACCACCCTTCGGTTCTGTCTCTGTGAATGTGACCACTCTAGGAACTTAAATGGAAGTGGAATCATACAATATTTGTCCCCTTGTGACCAACATTTTACCTCACGTAATGTCTGCAAGAGTCATCCGCGTTGTCACGTGTGTCAGAATTTCATGTGTCTGTGACATTTCCTTTTATCTATTCATCCATCGATGAACATTTGGTGCTATGGACTGAATTGTGCCCCCCCCAAATCCATATTGAAGCCCAAACCCCCAGTGTGACTGTAGTTGAGATAGGACTTTGGAGAGGTAATTAAGGTTAAGTGAGGTCATAAGGGTGGGGCCCTAGTCCAGTAGGATTGGTGTCCTTATAAGAAAAGGAAGCAACACCAAGGATGTGTGAAAAGGCCACATGAGGACGTGGCAAGAAGGCAGCTATCTGCGAGCCACCGAGAGAAGTCTCAGGAAAAATCAACCCTGCTGGCGCTTTGGTCTTGGACTTCCAGTCTCCAGAACTGTAAGGAAATAAATTTCTCTTGTTTAAGCTACCCAGTCTGTAGTCTTGTTATGGCAGCCCTACCAAATTAATGCCCTTGGGTCGCTTCCACATTTTGGCTACTGTGAATCAGGCTGCTGTGAACATGGGTATATGAATATCTATTTGAGTCTGCTTTCAATTATCTTGGGTATATATTCAGAAGCGGAATTGCTGGATCATATGATAATTCAAGGTTTAATTTTTTTGGAGAACTGCCATGCTGGTTTCTGCAGTGACTACACCATTTTCCATGCCCACCAGCAAAGCACAAGTGTTCCGTTCTCTCCACATCCTCACCAACACTTGTTATTGTCTGTTTTGTTTTTTAATATTTAAAAATTTTTTAAGTAAGCTCTGTCACCAGCATGGGGCTCGAACTCACAACCCTGAGATCAAGAGTCGTAGGCTCTATGACTGAGCCAGCCAAGGGTGCCCTGTTTTCTTGTTAATGGCCATCCCGATGTATAAAATGGTCTCTCATTGTGGTTTTGATTTGCATTTCTCTTAATGATTAGTGATGCTGAGCATCTTTTCATGTGCTTATTGGTTATTTAAATGTATATCTTCTCTGGGGACTTGTCTATTCAAGTTCTTTGCCCATTTTTTAATCAGGTTGTTTGTTTGGTTCTTGAACTTTTATGTATATATCTAAATGTATATCATCAGAAAAAATGAAACTAGTTTTATTGCAGCTGAAACAGAGAAAGGGAGTAATTTTAAAAAGGAAGCTTTTGCTCTCTCATTTTCCCCCCTCTTTTCAATCATTCTTTTTCAATCATTCTGATTATATCAAGAAGAAAGCCTCGATTTGTACTCTTATAGTTTTTAATGCTGATTTTTAAAAATGTGAGAAACACAGAAAACTAGGAAGTGAATCATCCAAATGCAATCAGAAGTGCAGTGTTTTTTTATCCTAATTATAGTCACATTTTATATCTGACCATGACTTTTTTTTTTTTTTTTGCTTAGGTTTGTGTGTCATACACATTTCCAGGCTACTGCATGAGAAGACCAACATGTGTCTACTGAAAGATTTGGATTCCTATGCTCACCCTCACTTCCTCTCCACTTCTCTGAACCTCACTTTCCACTGAGGGTCCACTTCCAATAACGTGGGGTAGGTAGTCAGTAAATGGCAATTCTTAAAAAAAAAAAAAGATTTATTTATTTATTTTAGGTAGAGAGAGAGAGAGAGATGGGAGTGGGGAGGAGGGGCAGAGGGAGAGGGAGCAAGAAAATCTCAAGCCGACTCCCTGCTAAGCATGGAGCCCGAGGAAGGGCTCAATCTCACCACCCCAAGATCATGACCAAAAGGACCTATATCCATCCAAAAGGATCCTTTGCAAATGAGTGAGAGACAGAGTTTCAGATAAACCAAAGGTGAGAAAATGTGTCACCAGCAGACCTTCGTTACCAGAAACCATTAAAGGGGGACACCTGGGTGGCTCAGTCATTAAGCATCTGCCTTCCGCTCAGGTCATGATCCCAGGGTCCTGGGATCGAGCCCCACATCGGGCTCCTTGCTCAGCAGGGAGCCTGCTTCTCCCTCTGCCTCTGCCTGCTGCTCCCCCTGCTTGTGCTCTCTGTCTCTCTGACAAATAAATAAATAAATAAATAAAAATCTTAAAAAAACAAAACAAAACATTAAAAGGTGTCCTTCAGACCAAAGAGAAATGGCGCCAGAAGGAAACCCGGAGGTACAAGAAGGGATGAAGACTGGAAATAGCAAGTCAGTGAGTAAGAAAAAATTATGCTTTCTTATTGTAGCTGACTTAAAAGGTAAACAACTCTCTAATGGAAAGAACAAAAACTGTACACTGGGGTTTACAACAGTTGTGGAAGTAAAAGATACGACAAAGTGGCACCAAGAATAGGAGGGCAGGTATATGGAACTAACTGTTGTGTTGGAAGGTTAGTAGATTTGTGAATGTCACATGTAAAGCGAGAAGGGGAAAGTTGGAAGTTTGATGTTTCAGGCGTGAAGTATGACTCTAAAGAGACTCTCTAAGTGAAAGATGTGTATTGTTAACCTAGAGCTACCACAGAAAGTAGCAAAAAGAGGTACAGCTAAGAAGAAATAGCAGGTATCACAAAGAGATATTTTATTAACCCCAAAGAGGGAAGGAAATTCCCCAATATGAGTAAATAAACACACTTCTAAATAACCCATAGGCCAAATAAGAAATTATGTGAGAAATTAGACTTACAAACAAAATAAAATCTTTTAAGTATTTTCCATAGCCTGCCCCCCCCCGCCTCTCTCTCTCTCTCTCTCTCTCTCTCTCTCTCGTTTCTTCAAATCCTTGGCTAACTGTTCTCATAATGTCCAATCACTTTGTAAAACAGCTTTCAGCCCAGTTGATAAGCTATCAGTTCCACTTTTTTTCCTCTTGGAAGACAACCTTCTGGAGGCCTTCCGTCCCCTGCTCCCATCTGAACTTGGAGCTCCCCATCTGAACTTGGAGCTCTCAAGGTTTCACACTCGGCTGTCATGCTGGCATCCTCCTCCCCTATCAACTTAGGGATTCCCTTTGTACTTCTGTGTTGTGTACCCTGTTTGATGGATCCCCTATCTCTGTCTTAATTGGTTTACTCTCATGCTTTGGTTTCTTTCATTTTTAATCTATGTCTCATTTTATAGTTTTCCAATTCCCCCCACATTTGGAAAGCTTGGCATTTTCTTCTTGAACAAAATAAGCATCATTGTTTTACGATCACGCTCGCAAATTCTGGTATTTGAAACTCTCCTGCATTCATTTCTATTGGCTGTGATTTCTACTGGTTCTTGCTTGTAGTGTCTTAAATTTTTATGTGTCTTTGTGTTGGACATTAGATTTTAGTTTAAAGAAATAATTTTAAGCCTAAGATACTGTTGTTCCTCCAAAGAAGACTTTGATTTGTTTTCCCTAGGTGCCTGGGGCTCCTAGCTATCTGAAGTAAACTTAACCTGATTTTGGGGTGTGAGATTTTTCCGGGTTACACAGATGAACGGAAGGCAGGCTGCAATGCGTGTGAGATATGATTTGCATCCCATTCATCCTTACTGCTAGGGTGTAGCTTTTCAAGATACCAGTCCAAGGCAGGCAGTGGTTTAACGGGGTCTTTACGTTGGCCTGACCCTGGACTCTTGACTTTTGTTCCCTGTCCCCGGGAGGCCACCAGAAGCACTTGGTCTCTCAGCTGCTTCTTCCTGATTGGAAAAAGTCTCCCTGAGCCAAAGTGACCTGAAGAGCTGTTCTCATCTCACTGGGTTCTTGTCCTTTCCCGGATCTTGGCTCGCTACTTTCTCACTGAAATTATTTTGTCCACCTTCTTTGATGTCTCCAGTGGGAGCGTTGGTCCGCATTACCTAGTCTGCCATTTACAGAAGCTAAAGTCCCTCTTCTTCGTTTGGGTGGCAAAAAAAGAAAGAGTGTATAAGAATTAATTTTTTGAGGGGGGCACCCGGGTGGTCCAGTCGGTTAAGTGTTGGACTCCTGGTTTCGGCCCAGGGTCCTGAGATCAAGCCCTGCGTCGGGCTCCACACTCAGCTCGGAGTCTGCTTGTCCCTCTCCCTCTGCTCCTCACCCCCTGCTCTCTGTCTCTCTAGAGTAAATAAATTAAATCTTAAAAAAAGGAATTAATTTTTTGAGGCCTTGTATGTTTGAAACTTCTATTCTCATAATTGTTGGTTTGGCTGGATTTGGAATTCTAGTTGGATATTAATTTTTATATTGAAAGCATTGCTTCCTTATCTTCTAGCTGCCGGTGTTTCTCTTCAAGAATCCAAAGCCATTCTGATTTCTGATCCTTTTCATCTAATCTATTTTTTTTTCCTCCTGGAAGCGCTTAAATCTTCTCTTTATCCTTGTGTTTGAAATTTTCATGATGAGGTGCCTTGATTTGGGCTCTTTTCACTCACTATGCTGGGCACACCATATTCTTCCAAACTGGAAACTCATGTCCTTCAGCTCTGGGTATTTTTATGTGTGATTTTTTTCAATAATCTCCTCTCCGCCTTTTCCCCCCCTGCTCTCTTTCTCGAATATTTGTCTCCTGGAACAATTCTCTAATGTCCTTTTTCTTTTCAGTCCTACTCTGTCTTTTTACTCTGTCTTTTGTCTCCTACTCTCTGAGAGCTGTCCTAAACTTTTAATTTGCAAGAGCCCTTTCTTGTTCTTTAAATGCTCCTTCTCGATGAATTACGTCTCCAAGGATATTGTGGATTTTTAAAAGTTATTTTCTGCTGTGTGCATGATTTCCTTTTTATTTGAGTTTCTTTTTCTTATGTCTGTTTTAATCTTTTTTTAAAAGATTTTATGTATTTATTTGAGAGAGAGAGTGAGTGAGAGAGAGCACGAGAGGGAGGACGGGCAGAGGGAGAAGCAGACTCCCACTGAGCCAGGAGCCCGACTCGACTCGGGTCTCGATCCTGGTACTCCAGGATCATGACCTGAGCTGAAGGCAGATGCTTAGCGGACTGAGCCACCCAGGTCCCCTTGTCTGTTTTAATCTCAGAGGTTTTTTCACTAGTGTCTTGGCCAGAACCAGGTCCTGGTGAGACAAACAGGACGCCAAGGGTGTAAAATTTAGGGAGGCACTCCCTTCTCAGGCTCATGCAAATGCAGGGCCAGCATGTGAGAGTGAGCGCCTCCTTAAATTGTGCGCCCTGGGCATCTTGCCTTACTCTAGTCCCAGCTCCGGACCCTGATCCATATTTAGGGATGAGATATGAACATGCTGACCAGAAGCCCCGTGGCATGGGTCAGGCCTGTCCACTGGCTTCATTCTAGAATGCCTGGACCAGGACACAGACATTTCATTATGGCATCTCCAAATGGAGAGCATCTTAGTTTGGGTTTTCTGAAAAGTGGAGGCTGAGAATAGGATTTGAGAGCAGGCAGTGTATTTAGGAGTTGGTCTCAGGCGTTTGGAGTGAAGGAGCTGAGAGAGTGACACAGGGAAAGAGAGAAAGCCAATATAAACGTGCGTGCCTGAGGTCACCCCTGTAGGGAACATGGTTTCATCCCCCCCAGCGCCTCCTTAGAAGCCCTCAGAGGCCTCCCGGAATTGACCACAGAGAACAGAAAGCTGGCGCTTTTTTTTTTTTTAATATTTTATTTATTTGACACAGAGAGACAGGGCGAGAGAGGGAACACAAGCAGGGGGAGTGGGAGAGGGAGAAGCAGGCCTCCCGCCAAGCAGGGAGCCCGATGCGGGGCTCGATCCCAGGACCCTGGGACCATGACCTGAGCCGAAGGCAGACACCCAGCAACTGAGCCACCCAGGCGCCCCAGGAAGCTGGAACATTTAAAGATTTTTTTTTTTAATTTATTTGAGACAGGGAGAGAGAGAGCACATGAGCAGGGGGAGGTGCAGAAGGAGAGGGAGAAGCAGGCTCTCCGCTGAGCAGGGAGCCCGATGCGGGGCTCGATCCCAGGATCCCAGGATCATGACCTGAGCCGAAGGCAGATGCTTAAGCATCTGAGCCACCCAGGCGCCGGGAACCTGGAGCATTTAAACACCCGCTCCTATCTCCCCATGGGTGAAGAGTTAATCCTGGGGTGATAATTGACCACACTTCAGGCTGCTCTTAAAAGTGAGCCAGGTAGGCACCTACAATGTCTTAGTCCATCTGGACTGCTGTAACAAAATCCCACACGTGGAGTGGCTTGTTCACAACAGACATTTCTTTCTCACAGTCCCGGAGGCTGGGAAGTCCAGGGTCTGGTGTCTGGTGAGGACTCGCTTCCTGGTTCACAGGCAGCCATCTTTTTGATGTGTCCTCCCATGGTCGAGGAGGCAAGAGATCTTTCTGGAGCCTCTTGCGTAAGGGCACTACGCCCATTCATGAAGGCTCCACCCTCAGGACCTAATCACCTCCCAAAGGCGCCACCTTCTGATACCATCGCCTTAGGGGGTAGGTTTCAACAGCTGAATGGAGGGGGGCACAAATATTCAGACCATAGCACACAGCATCAGAGAAGGCCTGGGAACTACAAGCAGAAAGAAGCCTCATGTTCCCCGAAGGTCGAACACTACCAGCATGAGGTCAGTCTGATCTTGTACAAAACGGTGCATGTATGTGGCTGAAATCAGACGTGGCCCACGGGAAGGGACAAGACACACTAGGGGACTAGATAAACTCCAGTCTCCAGACTGGTGGATGTATGCCAGGTTGCCAGCATACTGGGAGCTCTGGGGAAGGGAGCCTAGGGGTGAGGGTGCTGGACTTACTAAAGTCTAAATGGACTTTCCATCAATTGTTCTGCTTTTGCTTTAGCCAGTAACTCCCATCCTCAGCTGTGTTAAGTGTCACCAAGAACAGACCTTCTATAATTCAACCCCCCTCCCCCCGCCGCATATTGATGCCTTCCTGAACTCACTTGGGCCAAGACATGCATGCTGGGCCACCCCTCCACATGTACGCATCATCACTGGGTCTGAGGCACTAAGGTTTGTGTCCCGCGGGTGGTCACAGGCAGAGTCGACTT
>NC_138385.1:14407490-14414134 GCF_054177405.1 Leptonychotes weddellii | reverse complement strand
GAGGGGCCACCCAGGGTGATGGTCCCTACGCACCTGCACTCTGTATCCTTGGGGAGGCAGGAACCCCTGGGCGCCCGTGGAGAGTCCCAGCTCACCACTGGGGGGGCGGTGCTGTGCTCATATAGGCCATATAACTCACCTAAGTGGAATCATACAATACTTGGTTTTTGTGACTGCCTTAGTTCACTGAGTGTATAATGTCTTCAAGGTTCATCCATGTTGTAGCAGATGTCAGAACTCCCTTCCTTTTTTAAGGCTGAGTAATCTTTCATTATATGGATAGACCACACTTTCTGCATGCATTCATCTGTCAGTGGACACGGGTTGTTTCTACCTTTTGGGCATCGTGAATAATGCTGCTGTGAACATCAGTGTGCAAATACCGTTTGAATCTCTGCTTTCAGTGTTTCCGTGTATATACTCAGAAGTGGGATTGCTGGATCCTGCGGTCATTCTGTGTTTAATTTTTGAGGAACTGCCATGCTGTTTTCCACAGCAGCTGTACCATTTAAGAAACGCACAAGGGTTCCAATTTCTCCATCTCCTGGCCAACGCTTGTTCTTTTCTGGGTTTTGGGGTTTTTTTTTTTTTCTGTAGTAGCCATCTTCATGAGGGTGACGTAAATTTATTTTTAAGTATCATTTCATTTCGCTCTGGTAAACAAAACCCATTTTCACCTGCCATAAATAGAAAGTAAAAGTAAACACACAGTACTACAGATGTCTGGGAGTTTTCGCCTTCACTGTCTAACCACCCTCCCCTACTGAACTCAGAGCGCAGCAGTAGCGGATTCTCTGTTCCCTCCACCTGCTCTGTCCTTCCCCTGCCTCCCTTTGTGTTGTAGAGCTTACCTAGCACAGCGGACTGACGCCAGGAGAAGTGATAAATCAGCACTGGCAACAGGGAGAGGCCTGCTTATCAAGCGCTGCGTAACAAACCACCCCCAAACTCCAGCCCTTAACACAACCACAATCATTTCTCTTGCTCCGGAATCTGCGATTTGGCCCGGATGTCTAGTGATATCCGAGGACAGCAGGGATGACCTGCTGCTAGGGGGATTGGAATAGTAAGGGGCTGCCCAGGGCCTCTCTTTCCCTCCTTAGTGGAGGCTCAGGGGCCTCTCCGTGGCACCTCTCCACGTGGCTGGACTTCCATGTGGAAGCTCAGGGCTCCAAGAGACCCAGGCAGAAGCCAGGTGAGGCCACGTCTGCCACACTGGGCAGCAGGTCACTGAGGCCAGCCCAGACTGGAGGGGAGGGGACCCGGACCCCACATCCCAGTGGGAGGAGTGTCGGAGAATTTGCGGGCACCGTTCACCGGCCCAGGAGGGACTTGCTGGAGACGGGCGCTCTGCTCCGCGGACCGTGAGCATCCCAGGCACACTGAGCATCCCAGGGCAGTGGCAGGATGGAGCCATGACTCTGGGGACATGGGTAGCCCATCTGTTGGGCTTCGGGTTCACTCATGACTGCCTTTGAATTCTTTCTGCGCCTGGACGGGGCCCGTGGGCCTTTCCAGCTTCTGTGGGGCGTAACGGTGCTGTTACATCGGAATCCTGCGACAGGTTGTACTGTGGTTTTCAGGCTTCGTGTGCCGGGGGGTGCGTGGCAACCGGATCCAGCAGAGCAGGCAAGACCCGGGCGGGCAGGACCTTCCAGAGCTCCGCAAGGAGCATGCTTAGTTCCAAGTGATGGAGCACGGAATTGCAATAGGATGCTGTTTAGACTTTATAAATATTTTGTCCTATATCGGGAGCCACTCCAACTTGGCTGTGACGACAGCCCCTCTGGGACTCCCCCCGATAAACAGCTGACAGTCTACTTTATCATAAGGCACTTTCGAGAGTGAAAGAGGATGCTACTAATAATTATGACAATAAAACCGGCCTAAACCAGGACTGTCCCAGGAAAAGGAATTCAGATATACCTTATCCCTGAGCTGTCTCCGCAACAGGTCCCTCCAGCAGCCTGAGTTGAGTACCCCGTCTGCTGGGTCGGGCACGGGGCTAGGCTCCAGGGGGGAGGTGGTGCAGGGGGGCCCAGGTTCTTGCCCCCGGGTGGCTTCCTACTGAATTGCAGGAGACACTCCTGCAAAAATCCACAGCTACTATGAGCAAGTGCCTGGACATGGGTGTGGCTGGAGTTCAAAGGAGGTTCCGCCTGGCAGGGGTGGGGAGCAGTCAAGGAAGCCCTCTGGAGAAGGAAGCGCTTGCAATGGCTCTTAAAGGTGCAGTGGGTCGGGGCCGGGGAGAGGATGGGTTTCCTCCCAGTGATGAACATGGTAAAGCAGGCTTAGAAACTGCAGAAGAGACTCTCTCCATTTCAGGAGGGAAAAAAAATCCCAGGGAAGTGCTCTCATTGGTCAGCCTGGTTGGGAGTTCCCATGGGCCTTCCCTTGAGCTGACCTGGTCGGGCCAGTGGCGTGAGCACTGCACATGCAGATGGACGTCGGGGCAGCAGATGGACAAAGGGCCCGGAAAGGCTGAAGCGAACGACCCGCCCGATGAAGGTGCGGGTGGGAGCGCCGGAAGAGCTGGGCCTGGAGCACTTCCTGGGAGCATTTTCTTTTCCCTCTGAGTTGAGTTTCATCCCAGGAGCCTTGCTTCAGGTATGACATCGTCTTCATGCGGGTATTTTAAAAATGGAGCAAATCGGAGCCCCGGCCACTCCAGCCTTTGTAAAGTCACTGCTTCCAGCCCGGTCTGCCTCAGATCCAGAGGGCTGTGACAGATCGTGTGATTCCTCTGCTCCAGAAATGTCAGACTTTCCCTTGCTTACAGTAAAGACTCTCTCTCTCTCTGATCCTTATCGTAGCTTGTAAATTCTTCCGTGATCTGGCGGGCAGCATTTTCAGTTGCAAAATGACAGAAGCACAACTCAACCTATAACTAAACTCTACGGGAGCAGGATCTTTGTCTCTTTTGTTTACTGCTCCATTTCCAGACCCTAGAATTGCCTGGCACCAAGATGGCACTCAGTAAGTACTTGCTGAATGAATAAATGAAACCAGCTTTAAAAAAAAAAAAAAAAAAAAAGGGACAATAGGTGCTCCAGACCTGGGTCCAGGGACTCAAGCAATGTCATTTCTCTCTGTCTCTCTGTCTCTCTGTCTCTCTCTCTCCTGTGTTTCTGTGTGCATATCGTTCTCATTCTCTTCTGCTGAAGGTGGGTTTCCTCCCAGTGATGAACATGGTAAAGCAGGCTTAGAAACTGCAGAAGAGACTCTCTCCATTCCAGGAGGGAAAGAAATCCCAGGGAAGTGCTCTCACTGGTCAGGCGAGGGTCGCATGCACTTTCTCTAGCACAGTCAGCGCAGAAAGGGGCATGAGACGCCCTCACTGGCCTGACTTGGGTCATGTGCTGGGCAGGAGGCTGGGGAGAAGCAGCTCACCCAAGGCAAGGGCAGAACTGCTCTTAGCAGGAGAAGTGCAGGATCCTGGTGTTGGCAGGAAAAACAGACAAAAAGCCAAAACGTCTAGAGACCAGCACACAGATGCTCCCTTGGAACGGGCCTGGGGTGGAAGTTGGGGGACAGCCCCGAGGGGCCTGCAACACTGCGACAAACTTGAAATGCTTTTGAGGCCTCAGTTTTATCTTTTGAGATCTGTGCTGCTTTTAACAGGAAAACAGTGCTTTAAATGACTCACAGTTGGGCCCAGTGTGTGCCCTAGTATTGTGTGGCTTTTTGCACCCCTGGGGACACTGGCTCATCCCCTCAATGGTCTGAATAGCTCACGTTGGGGAGCCAGACTTGGCCTTCACAGTTGCCTCCAGACCTATTTCCTGAGTGCCCTGCTGCCCCGCCATCTCCATCCCTGCCCGCGGCCCGTGCGGGGGGCCATGCTCCCCTGCCGAAGTGCCCTCCCCTGCCCTCTCTGCCTCTTCTGGCCCTGCCCGCCTTCAAAGGTTCTCACGGAGCCCCACATCCTTCAGAGCGCCTTCCTGGATGGCTCCGTCCGCCCTTTGCAGACAGGGTGTTAGAGTGGACAGAGCCCTGAAGATCAAGGTTCCAGTCCTAACGTGGCCACCGGTTTTCTGCATGACCTCTCTACACCGTATTTCCTCTCTCAGCAACTTGGTTTCCTCTTCCGTAAAATGAGGGATTGCCCTGACCCTGTCAGCAAAGGGCAGCTCCCAGCTCCTCCTTGGCATACTCCCAGCTCTGAGTGCTCTCTGTCCTGGCCAAATCCTAAGACCGTTTATTGGTTCAGAAATTCAGGGGCTAGAGCTTTTCTCACTGGTAAGTGAAAAGAGTTAAGGTCAGTGCTTATATTAAGAATCTCTCTCTCTCTCTCAGCTGGGCAGGAGACCTTCCATTTAGGAAGGGGGCCCTCCCACACTCATCCCCTTTCTTACACTCTGTCTAGTAGGGAAAGGAGGACACTGGATAATTTGGCTGAGCCACGCAGATTCTCTGTGTGGTCCGACCTGGCTCAGAAGAAGGTCAAAGCTCCAGCTGATCCCAGTTCTGTACCCAGTGGCAGATGCAGGAAAGGATTTATGTCTTAGGATCCCCTTGCCCCCCACTACTCCCCTCCCCCAGAAAATGTGCTCGGATTGATGGAATGCAGCAGAGAAAAATGCTTACGAAAGGCGTACAGAGGAGCAAACAACAAAAGGACCCCTTTGGTCGTATGACTCTTTGTTCTCAAGCAGAACGAGGGCGCGACATCAGGAAATGGGAAGAATGTTCTCCAAGTATATTTTTGCCTCACAACTGCAGCTTCTGCTTCAAGGAATACGATAGACGTGTTTTGAAAGTAATGCCCAGTAATATGGTCTTGCTCCAGGATGCGAATAATTCTCTGGGGGAAGAGAGTTTCTAAAAGTGTGGGTGAGGCCATACATCCTCAAGTGCAACCTAGGAACGCTCCAGCCCTTGGTAGGTGTGTTCTCCGGCCATGGGCCTGGTGGGGTTCCAGACGGTTGTGTCTCTCTTAACAGAACAGGGAAAGCCTAAATTCGGTGTCACCTGTGCTCCCCAATGCCAAGGTTGTTCTGGAGCTCGGCAGAAGTGGTGGGGAAATGCAGGGGGCTTTATCGGCATCTGCAAAAAGTTGGCTAAGTGGAATTCGGCTTTCTGTGGGGTGTTTTCCTGACTCGGGCATGTCCCAAACTGGCCAATGTGTCTTGAGGCCCCAGGCAAGCATCCAAGTCGCGCCATCCTGAATTGCTCCTAGAGGAAAAGGAGCCTGTTTCAACTTTCTGTACTTCTTAAAGTGTTACTTTGATTAGACAGGAGATAGCAGTCTCTTTAGCAATATTACTATTATGACTCTGTCATGGCCATATTTTTAAATTATGCTTTCTTTTCCCTTTGCCAAGAGCAAACGATAACCCATGTTTGCACTGCAAAACCAACCGAAGCTGGGGAGGGTTTGGCCAGACAGGTTTGCAAATGTATTCTAGGCCCCTCACTGCCCAAAGAGGAAGTCCTTCCCCATCCCCGGGTCAGGGGACTATGCTGGTGGTGGTGGTTTTTTTTTTAAATAAATATAAACTCTTTTTAAAAAAATAAGTTTTATTATCGCTATAAAAGTAATGAATTTTGTTGTTTATACAAGTATTACTTGGAAAATACATAAAAGCATAAAGGGAAGAACAGATAGCATCTATAATACTAGAACCCAGAAATAAGCACTATTAAATTTTAATATATTTCTTCCTAGCCTTATTCTCTAAATATTGATACAAAACTATGGATGCAAAATGTTCCCAATACACTTATATTACATATTCAGGAACATATTGCAAAAATAATTTTGTACCTTAACCTTTATTACTTTATTGTATCGCAACCCACAGATAACCATTATAAAATTTGGGGGGTATTCCCTCCAGCCTTTTATCTGTATATTGATACAAAACCATGCATGCAAAATGCTCCCAATATGTTTATACTGCATATTAGGAACACATCGCAAAAACAGTTCAGCATCTTTCTTTGAGGGACTTTTGGCATCCTTCCTTCTAGCCTTCTTTCCATATGATTGATACAGAACTATGAATGCAAAATGTTCCCAATACACTTAGAGTACATATTAGGAACACATCGCAAAAATAGTTCGGCATCTTTCTTTGATCACTTACACCGCAACTCCGAGGTAACCGCTATGAAAGCTTTGATGTGTTTCCTCCCGGCCTTTTGTCCTCACATTGAAACAAAACTGCACACAGAATGCTCCCTATATTCTTAGACTGCAGAGTCGCAAAGGGCAAACCCTTGGCATGTTTCTTTTTGCACCAGATATTTCAGCAGGAGCACATTCTCGTGTCACTTATTAGATGCACCGTATTTTATTTACCCCAATCCTGTGTCGTTGCTCATCAGGAAGGTCCTAGTTTCCAGCCTTAAAAATACTGAAATGAGCGTTTTTACGTATTCTGTTTCTGTGACTTTTTGTTCATGCAGTTTTTTTTTTTCTTGACCACTTCTGTGAAGTCAACATATTAAAGATGACCTTCTGTTTGCAATGCTTATAGCTCATGTATTTCCAATTGTTTGAGCATAAATTCTTTGCTTTAACATCCTGGCATGACTAAGTTTCAATTCATTAAGAAGAAACCTAAAGTAACTAAAAAGACACAAAGTTTGACCCCCACTTCCCATTAAACTATTAAAATACAACTCAGCTCCCCCCCCAA
>NC_138385.1:14322135-14406990 GCF_054177405.1 Leptonychotes weddellii | reverse complement strand
GGACGGGGCGGGGCAAAGGGCCGCCTGGCTTCTGGAAGGCAACGCCCCCCCCTCACCCCGCCGCTCCCGGCCCCCGCCCCGCGCGGCCCCCCTCCGGCCGCCGGCTCACCTGGGTCCTGCAGGCGCCCACCGGAGGGAGCCGGAAGGCGCGGGCGCCGTCCTCCCCGGGGGAGGGGGGGGGGAAGCTGGGCACCGGCTGCCCCCGCGCCTCCTCCTGGCTCGAGGGGCGCCCGTGCAGAGCGGGGAGAGAGGGACGAGGGAGGCCGGCGAGAGGCAGGAGGGCAGCTGCGAGGTGCCTCGCCGACCCCCCCCCCCGCGCCCCCCGAGCGCAGAGGAAAGGCGGGCGCCGGCACCCGTTCGCCGCTCGGGCCGGGGACTGCGCGCCCGAGGGGCTGGGGCTGCGGGGAGCGCCCCGGGGAGCCCGAGGGGCCGCGGCGGGGCCGGAAGGGCCCCAAAGCGCCCCGCGCCCGCCCGGGGCGCAAGGGAGTGTGGGAGCGCGGCCGCGTGGGCACTGGGGCCTGCCAGAGTCCCCAGCTCGGGGCCAACCTGCCAACCTGCAGATCGGCCGGGGCCCCGGGCCCGGCCCCCCGCAAGGCCAGCTCGAGGCAGCCCGTGCAGGCCAGAGGGGCTGTTGGTGGTGTGTGTTGCTTCTAAGAGGACCCGAAGCGTGGGACAGGGTCCACGGCTCCCTTTGTCCCCTACCTGCCCAGACGCCAGGTCCAAAACCCGTGTGCCCCCACAGTGACTTTCGCAGGAAAAGGCCTCGGCCGCCTCCCCTCTAGGCCGGCCATCCGGCTCCTAGCCGACTGGGACCCCCTGTGAGGGGGCCGGTGGCCCTAGAGGTCGGCGGACGTGCGGCGCGAGTGAGCCGTGGTGCCAGAGCTCTGGAGGCGGGAAGGGCCGTCGAGTGGACAGCTCGAGTGCTGCCATTTTCTTGGGGGAAGTGTCAGGCCAATACCCCGTCAGTGGGGTAATTTCTTTTCTGTAAGGCCCCTGGAGCGACAAAGGTGGCCTTGGGGCAGCGCCTCCACAGAGTGGAATTCTGGGACCAGATTTGGGGCGATAAGGCAAGAGGCAGCTAGAAAACGCAGGGCCTCATTCCCGAGCCGCTCCCTTGGGCCCTTGCTCTCCTGCAGGCCTCAGATCGGGCAGGTCAGGGCCTTGCCATCCGCACGCCGGGGTTCACCTTCATGCTAGGCCCGGAGCCTCGCCAGATCATGCCCGAGCCCGCAGGAAGTTCCCCGCAACACAGCTGGAGGGAAGGGCAAGAGGGCGTGGGGAAGGGCCCAGAAACGGGCATCTTTCCTGGACTCCAGAGTCCTCTCCACACGCAGGGTGTGAGCCCAGTTACCAGGAGCCACAGAGCACCGGGTCACCCTTCCTGCCCCCCTCTAGCCCCTTTCCCAGTACCCGGCCCCCTTTCCGTTGTTGGGGCTGGAAGGTAGTCCTTCTTGCTTTTTGTCGTCTGGGTGGTGTTCTAAGTGATCCGGAAGGGATTTTTGCAATCGTCTAAATTTTCCCCGGGGCAGGGAAAGGGGTGCTAACAAGAAGCATCTTTCACAGCCATTTACGTAGTCAAAGACGGGCAGACGTTTGATGGAGGGCTAACGCGCTAAGTCCCGGGCCTCGCGGCTCGCTGCTCCTGGGGCGGACACGTGCAGACGCTGCTCTAGGACTTACCTGGCGGGCGGGCCGGTGCGAGAGTCCCAGCCTTGCCCGGGCAGCAGAAACAATACTCCAGAGCACCAATCGCCCACTGCAGTACTGTTCCCGCTGCTAGGGCACGGCTGAGTGCGGCCCACCGCGTCCCTGCTCGGCGCGCACCAGCTGCGCGCGGCCCCCGACCACCCCAGGTCCTTGACCGGCGGTGGCGCCCTCCCCGGACTACGGCGGTGCCTCGTGGGCCGGGGACGGGCGTAGAGGCAAGAGCAGGAGAGACCAAAGCCCCCGCCCACCTACCTGCTCCCGAACTGGCCTTTGGGAGCGGGCGCCCCGCAGGAACACACGTCCAGCAGAACCCAACCTTCCAACTCCCCCGCGAGGGGGTATAGCAGCGCCTCACGTTTTGAACCGTTTAAAGCACTTCAAAACATGAATTGCTGCTGCATCCCCTCGGAGTCAACGAAGGGAGGGATCGCTCTGGGGTACCTGCAGGTGGAGAAAGACATGATGACTGGAAGGAAGCCCCCTCAAGTCGCACCCAGAGGCGAAGAATAAAGCAAAACGTAGGACTAAGACGCGTCATTCCAGACCGACGTACTTTTTAGAGCTTCATCGTTTGACTTCCAAGACTGGCAGGTGGAGCAAAAGGTGTGACTCTCAATATTTTTTTTCCCCCCAGCGGCTGAATCTTGGAAAAGTGTAGGGTGAAAAGCAGAGGGGTGGGAGACAGGAATGAGGATGGGCAAGAGTCTTACCTCTGAAGGTAATAATAATAATAAGATAAAATAAACTGAGGCACTTTGGCAATATCTGGATCACTCCTGGGAGCTTTAAAGTCTTGGGGAAACTTCTTCCTGCTGCATGTTACAAATCATAAGTCTCATGTAATGTCCCCGTGGGGGGGGGGGAACACACAACTTTTCATTTATTGACTTAAAGGAGATAACCAAAATGTCTCTGGCAGCTTCAGCTGATTCTAACATGTAAGAGAGCTGGGAAATATAGATTCATCCACACGAGCATCCGATGTCCTCTTTAACTCCCAGTGCCTCATTCTTGCAGCACACACCCTGCTTTGAGCTCTTCTTAAAGGTACCAAAGTATGAGAGATAACTGCCCCTAAATAAAATATCTGGATGTTTACATATGAAACTGGTTACTCAAACTTATTTATAAATAATTTATACCTTTCAATGTCACCTATCAAACCATAAATCAAAAAAAGTTTAAATACTTGATGTCAATTCACTCCTTCCTGTCTCAAGCAGTTCCACAGAAACTCTTTCATGTCCTGAAATGGCCGGCACAGTGCATACTCTTTAATGATTAACTCATTAGATACCACCTTTTCCTTTTTAAAATGGACACACATAGCAATAAGTTACATGGCACCCACTCCCCCTCCTTTAAGCGAAATAGTCAATTAAGCAGAGAAGAAACTACTCTGTAACTTCAATCACAAACCTAAAAGTTAAAACAACAAAACCAGCACAAACTCTAATGGTTTTGAAAACTAAAATACATTTCAGTACGGTAATGGACACTTAAAAGTATCCAAGTCTGCTAAGTGTTCTGGTTCATTTAAAAATCACGTCGGTTTTTCAGAACCAGTACAATGGATGTTGTGTCCTATTTATTAGTTAGTGAAACGAGCAGAGTATTTAATCGGACTAAGAACAAAACTCATCACACCAGACGGAGATCCAGTGTTACCAAATACACTACTTATGTCACGGTGAACACAGTTATCAATATAATAACTCCACTCCCTCAATTGGGACATACAATTAAGTGTCTCTAAATTCCATCTTGTTTTGGCTATCCTATTTACAAACAACTTTTACAGTGACTTTTGGGATTAATGGCGAAAAACGTCCTTGGTTGCCCTTAAAAAGAAAAAAAAAAACATGTTTAGCAAACGTACAGTTATGCTTTAAAACTCCACAACCCTCTCCCAATTATTTATGTTCCACACAAATATGTGAACCATCACATCAGATGCTGAAGTCATCCCTAATTTAACATTTCCTTAGTTGACTACTGAGCAAAACAAAAGTTATTCGAAATAGTGGTGTCAAAGGCGAAGGTCCCCTCCAGATCGCTCTGCCAACTCACTGGAATTGAATTCATTTTGTACCTTTCACTTAACCCCTTTCTTCTCTCCCAGTGACAGTACAACAACGACTTACATTCCTAAAGAGCCACGTCGCTCCCCGAGTTTACGGGTTTCCCCTTAGACTGAAATTTACTTACGAAAAGAGATTACAAAGAGGCGTCTTGTCACTTCAGGAGACGGTCAGTCGCTGATACAATAGACAAAGAATTGATACTTGCGAGTGGCCCATAGCTCCACCCCCCCCACCCCCGCCGAACTGAACTGTGTTTGGCCAAACCATGTAAGAGCCAAAGAAAACGCCTCTTCCTCTGTTCACATTTTACAACGTTTTTTCTTAATTTTGCAGATGCCTTCTTCCCCACGCCCCAAACACACGATGTCCCTTCCCTCGGCGCATTCGTGCCAAACTTTCCCAATGTCAAGTTTCCTCCAGGGAAAACTAAACATCCTTGAAAGTTTTAATTGGGTAAAGACAATGCAAAATTAATCATATTTCTTCCCAACACTTATTTTCCTGCTTGCAAATAAGAGCCACAAAAAGTCCATATACAGTGGGTCAAAACCGGTGGCTGCGGACCCGGGCGAGGCTGACAGTCGGTCACTGCCCCTCTACTCACTTTGCTCTCCCCGCCCCTCCATGTTAGCTTCTCCCCCCACCCCCACCCCCACCCAGCCCGTTTCCTAAGAATTTTCCCGGCCGGACTCGTGTGCTGAACACTTTCAAGGTCTGTTTCGCCCGCACCCGGGCCCCCAACGCGCTTTACAACCCCAAAGCAACACAGAACTTTTTCAGCATTGTCACCAGATTTTTTTCAGTCGGCCGTAGCCAACGTTACTGGCGGGGAAGAGGCCAGCCAACAAGTCCCTTTTTAAAAAATCGCATGTCACCTCTCGCTCCACTCGAAAATGGCGCCGAAATCGAAGAACTTCTTAAATTTCATTGTCAGCTTTTTGCAAAGGTTTCTGGGATTTTCCTGCGAAGCAGCTTCGCCTGGTCTGAGAGCTAGCGAACGAGCAAGCAAGCAAAAGAGAGAGGGAGGAAGGGGTCGGGGGTGGGGGAAGGACGCAGACAGCCACAGAGCAGGGCCGGGCGGGGAGCAGGGCCGCGACTCGGGAGACGGCGAGGTCGCGGGGCGCGGGGGGCCGGGCACCGAGCCACGGGGACCGGGCGCCGGGAGCCGGGGTGGCGGCGCGGAGGGCGCGCTGTCGCGCCGGCTGCGGCGAAGCTCGGAGAGCGGCGTGGCAGAGGCGGAGCGGAGCGAAGGCCGGAGCTGTGCGCGCCGGGGAGGCGAGCGGGGAGCCAGCGGAGAGCCTCCGGCAGCGGCCCTAGAAAAAGCCGGCTCCGGGGGCGTGGCCACGCGGTGCTCACGCTCCCCCTCCTTCCCTCCCCCCCCCCCGCCCCGTTCCGCGCGCTGCTCCCGGGCCCGGGGGCGGAAGGGGGGAGGGGGGAGAGGGAGCGGCGGGGAAGCGGGGGGTGGTGCGGGCGCTCGACGCCACCGCCTGGGCCCGCAGCCGCCGAGGGCCGTGGAGGGCACGGGGCGGGCGGAGTGGCCCGATGCAGAGCCGAGTAGCGGGCTTCAGGGAGAAAAGAGAGAGTATGGACGATGGCAAAGCCAGGGGCACAAGGTAGCGCAGCAGACCCACAGGACGGTGGCCGCCCCACGCCCATCGGTCCCCTCGGGGTGCCCTCTGAGCTGCCGGGAGGGAGCAAGGTGGCGGAGCGAAGCCCCTGGCGCTGTGCTCGCTGGGGGTGCCTGAAAAGGCTTGGGGAGGAGACGGGGGTCTGGGACCGCGGAAGCGAGCGCTCTCCCCGTGCGCGTGCGTCCCGACTCGTCGGGATTCCCCTGCCCTCGCCAGGGAGGCCCCTGGCACGAGGCGAGCCCCGACCCGGCTGGCCCGTCCGCCCTGGGGGGACAGAGCGCGGAGGGAGGGAGCAGTTGTCCACCCAAGCCCCATTCCAAGAAGGGAAACTGATTTGAAGACCGAAGTGGGGAAACCGGCGGCGAAGAGCCCGTATGGGGGGTGCCAGAGGCGGTTAGGGACGGAGAGTTCATTTCCTTAGGTGTGAGAGTGGAGTTGGAGAGAAGTGGGAGGATGTCCTTACACTTAGAAGATGCCCGCCGAAGTGCAGAGGTGAAACGTCATAATGTCTGCAATTTTCAAATGATGCAGCGAGCACACGCGCGCACACACAGAGGAAGCAAGTGTTGCAATGGGGTAACAGTTCTATCCAAGCTGGGGCGGGGGTGGGGTGGGGTGGGTAACCAGACGTTCGTCTTGTTCTTTCAACTTCCCTGCGTGTTTGCAAAACGTCATGATAACAATTTTGTGAGACACCCCTCATGAAGTAGCGCCTAAACGCTGTCTTAGAAAATGAGCCCGGCTGCTTTCTCTCTCCCCGTCCCGGGTGGGACAAACCGCCGGCAAGCAGGACTCGGAGCGAGCTGGGCCCAGGACGGGAAGGGCAGTGGGTAGCGCGGCCCGCGGCGGCCGCAGCCCCGGGCACCGCGCGCAGGCCGGGAGCGGCCCCGGGGCCCTCGGGGCAGGTGGGCAGCCGGGCGCACCGCGCGGCGGAGGAGCTGCCCGGCGCGATCGCCGGGGCCCGGGCCGCCCTGGCGGCTCCCAGCGACCCCGGCTGGGTGGGCTCCGCCGCGCCCGGCCGCCTGCGCCGCGGGCGAGCGGGGGAGAGCGGTGGGCGGCGGGGAGCAGAGCCGCGCGCCGACGCCGCCGCCCGCGCCCGAGGCCCCCGCACTCCCCCGGGGAGGCCGAGGCTGTCGCGGCCCGCGCCCTGCGCCCTGCGTCCCGCCCGCGCGCCGGGTGGGGGAGGAGAGCGCGCGGCCGCGGGGGGGGGATCAGGTGCCGAAAGAAAAGGCGGTAGTGGCAGACACGCGCACGCACGCACACGCGCGCACGGACGAAATCGGCGCACAAAAATAGAAGCACGGGGTTCCGCCGCGCCCGGCGCTCGAGCTTCTTGAGCTACTTAACTCTCTCGCAGGCGTTTTACTGTGAGGTTTCTGGAGCTCTGATGTAAAAATCTTAATTCCTTTGCCGGGGCGATTTCGCAGCCCCAAGGCGTTGCAAGTGCTGCGCGGCCTTTCGCTGGCGTCTGCGGCTTCTTCTTTTTTTAAATTTAGAGGTGGGGGGGAGGGAGAGTAGAGTCTAACAGGGTCTGCGGAGCGTTTTTTAAAAATTAACCAGAAAGAGTCTACGACGAAGATGGGATTTTCCGGAAAGGTTTTAAAAACTGCAGGGACTTGCACGACTTCGGTGGGCGCTAAAATACGCCTGACTGAACTACAGTTTCCCCATTAAAGTCTTCAGAACTTTTCGTGGACAGGCTGAAAGTTTGCCGGGCTGTCAGACGTGACTGAACAAGCTTCTAAATCCTCAGATAGATCATTTATAAAGCTCCAGTGTCCTTGGGGTGGAAGACTTTTCTGGGCTTTTAAGGCTCGGCTTCGTGGGTAAATTTGCCTGGGTTGATCCAACTGCATGTAAGCCTTTCTTTCCCCACCTAGATTAGTCGAAGGGCAGAAGATTCCAGCACCGTTAAGACAAAAGTCGAGTCTGAGGCACGTCCTCTAAAGAAAAATTGCAACAGCTTTCTTTATTAAACTCTCTTTGCTACATCAGCAAATTAGAGAGCCAGTTGAATATTGATGAATTCTTTGAGGGTGAGTAACATGGCTCCAGGCCGCAGAAAGGGAGGGCAGGCTTAAGTATTTACTTAAGTGAACAATCTTCAAATACTTTTCAAATATGATGTCTCAAGGATTTTCTCTGGTTTCCTTAGGACCTCTGAAGCAAACCCTAATTCTGCAAATGGCTTCTCATTTTAGTAGGCCCTTCGCAACTTGACAAAACTCGCAGGACAGAAAGCGCCCTGCGGAGCGCTTAGAAACTCGTCCTGGGATTAGAACCCTGCGCCGGCTCACCGTCGGGGCGTCGGGGAGGCCCTCCGCCGCTAGTGAGGCAACTTCTCACTGGGCAACCCGGACCCCAAAACGAAAGGGACACCGGCCCCTGATTTTTGTCATCTCGCAAATACTATTTCCAAGCGAGTGTTTTTAGGAAAATAGCACATTTTTTTTTTCTTCCTCGATTCTTGCATGCAGCATTCAGAAATTACCTTGCTAAGAAATAATTACAGTCAGCGGAGGGAGGAGAATTTAGCAATAGCTTTGAACGGTCTGAAAGTGCAGCTGAGAAAAATAAATTAGCTCTAGACTGGAGATATTCAGCAAGAAAGTTATGCACAACAAGGTATTTGAAATAATTTCTGGAAAGTGTTTTCTGAAAAGCAATTGCCAATGAGTGTTTGGAAATAGGTACTAGAGAAGGGATTTGAGTGGAAGAGTCTTTTTTAAGTTGGAAAGAACATTTCTAGATCTTAGCGTTTTTATTTTAAATAGAAACGTCTTCTATGATTATGTTTTTCATGGAGGCCTTGAGTTAGGGAAACAAGACTTTCCTTATGTTGTAAATATCCAGAAGTCTTCAGAGAGATAAAATCAGGATAGAGTTACAGTTTTAACAGAAAGAAAACAACTGGAATCGTGTTATGAAGCTTCTACTGTGTTATTTGTGAAGGCTTTTTTTTTTTCAGGGTTCAAGCAAAGGCTAGTAGTGAGCAGCAATAATAGAAAAATGCTCACCCAACTGTCCGATTAAACAAAAAAGATAGTGCCCTTTGGTAATTTTTATGGCACTTTATGAAATTAGTTATGATAAAAAATAGTTCTTTGCAAAACTTAGAACTTGGGGGAAATTTTTCAAATCTTAGCTTCTCCCACCCCCATGATCTCACCAGGAAAAAGTAGAATGAATTAGTACATTTTTCCTTTCTGCCAAAGAGGAACTTAGCAAATCCTTGATGGTTGTTGCTTTGATTTCAAGGTCTCTTTTCCATCCTCCAAGACGCAGAATCACCGCCTTCAGTGCTGCAGGGGTTTCTTCTTTAAACACGGCATGTTTTTCTTGTTGGGTGTGTACTATTATTGTCTTAATTATTCCTGGAGTTTTGCCCATTAAATCAAAGACTGTCTCAGATGACAGAAAGGATCGGACCTTTGCGCAAAGGAAGGCCACAGTGAAGGGGCATAGGGCGGCCTCCTTTTCTACTCCGTGCTGGCCCTACCGTGTCCCTGTCCTAGAAATGAGCACGACTCCTTCTCCTCCCTGCAGAGTATGAACTGACAGAGCAAAGTGCAATGAGAGGGGCAAGGAGACAGAAAACCCATCTCCCGGGTACAAGAACAGGAGTTCAAGTGGAGTCCTAGGCTACATCTTGTCACTTGCTTTCACTATAAACGTTATGATCATCAGTCTTTAACCTTACACTTCTAGCACTTTCTTTGAGCCTTCCCTAATTATGAAGAAGAGAGAAGGAAAAAGAACCCCGTGCAGATCAGTGCCAACATGTCAAACGTAATGGTGTTCAGGGAGGGTGAAGTGCATTGGGGCTGTTGGTTCCTCCATTTATAAAAAAAAAAAAAATTTTTTTTAAAGCCCCGAAGTGACCAGCACCAAGGAGGTCCTATAAAAAAGCACAGAGCTGTGCCAAGTGCGAATGACTTCACTTTGAGGATCTCAGCTACAGAAAGGGAAAATGCTCCTGGGGCCAAATAATATCTTGCTGGGTAGAGGGAGGAGGGAGGAGGAGAGAACAGGAAATTGAAGGGTGCTAAGGGGTACTATCTTTGTTTCAAACCGAGATGTGTTTTCCAAACCGTGAAATACTTTGTTGAAATAGGGAAGGAGGAAAAGTCATTATGTATAGCAGCATTTACATTAAAGCTGTTAACACTCCCCTTCTCGTCCTGGAACCTAACCCATAACCGTTTGCATTTAAAAAAAAAGACTTAATAGGCAGAATTTCTAGGACTGGTGGAAATGTCATTTCTTTTACTTCCTGTCTCCTCAGCTAAGTCTTGGGTCTAAAATCAGGTGGGATTTTGTAGTAGTTACTGAGCAGAGCGAGCCCCACCCAGCAGCAGGGAAGGGAGCAGGGGACGTGGACCCAGTTTTCAGTTTTCCCATTTGCCCTAAACCCAGGGCTCAGCAGCTTCCTTAGCTCAGAGTCCCTGGGGAATGTCTAGGCCAGAGGCAGACCCGAGTGGATGGAGAGTGAGAGTGAGGGCAAAAGAGAGGCAGAAAGAAGATAAAAAAAAAAAAAAAAGAAAGAAAGAAAAGAAAACCAAATCCTTCTCCTCCATTCCTGTCCTTTAGTTCAAACCATCCATCTGTGCCACTGGGTCGCCAAGGTCACCTTCTCAGGCTGCCCACTCATCTCCCTGCTGAGTTTTGCCCCCTCCTGGTGGCCCCCTAAGTTCTGCTCTGAAAGCACAATTCTGATCACATTAATCCTTGGCACAAAAATCACGCAACTAAAAGCATAACCCTTGAACATGGCCTTCAAGGCCCTCTTCAGCCTGGCTTCAATCTGCCCCTCCGGTTGCGGCCCCACCCTCTGGCCACACCTTCGTGCTTCCCTGCCTGGGATGTTTGTTCCTCCCATTTCCTCATCCCTCAAGGCCCAGCTCAAAGGCCACCTCCTCCTTGAAGCCTTCACACATGACCTCGGAGTGCAGTTAACTGCCTCTGCCCTGGGCTGTCCCAGCACATTAATAAAGTTAGTTATTCTGAGTCTCTTCTCAGCAGACAGCAAGCTCCTAGAGGCTGGGACGTGTCTGTCTATGGGTAGATTTTCAGCACTTGGCACAATTACTTTGCACCATCAATTGGTGTCCGATACATATTTGCCAGACAAATGCATACCCGAGAAGGGAAAGGAAGACATGGAGGGAGTGAGAAGGTGTCCTGTGGGTGGTAAAGCTTATGGTCAACATCCTCAGTCTCTGGCTTAGGTGGTCTTTGGGGCCCCTGGGACTGACATCTGAAACACATCTCTGTTCGTAATAATAAAATTAGCTACTCAGTACTGCAAACCCTCTCCTGAAATACTATCATCATTGTTTTATGCTTTGCAAACTAAGTTTCAAGCTGGTCCTTGAAGGAAGGTGGAGTTTGGCTGAATGGGGGACGCCGTGTGCTCAGAGGCCAGGAGTCAGAGAAGAGCTGGACAGAGGGTATCTACTGGGGAATTAGTTGGAGATTGGGCTGGACAAATAGTGTCCATCCAATCTAGAACAAAGAGATTACGGGGGGCCAGGAAGTAGGCAGAGGAGTTTTGGCTTTAGTTGCAAGATGATGTGAAGGCTTTAAAGGGCCTTGAGTAGGGACATGATGTAATGAAAACAGTGTTTGCAACAGATTGACTTGGCTTACATGGTAACTCTACAGACTCTGAACTAGGGCAAACCTACGATGACCTGCATAATCGGAATGTGCTATTTTCCACGCTACACAGGAGTGAGTGTTCTTAGTAAGGGAGAGAAAGGATGGAAAAACACCATCTTGTTGTATTTCTATGCCTACTCTGCGTCAGGAGATAGACTAAGTTGTTTAAAAAAAACCTTTTATTTATTTATTTGAGATAGAAAGGGCCAGGGAGCGCTGAGAAGCAGAGGGAGAGGGAGAGAGAATTTTTTTTTAAGATTTAGAGAGAGAGCACACGCACGGTGGGGAGGGGGAGAAGCAGAGGGAGAGGGACGAGCAGACACCACGCTGAGTGCAGGGCCCCATGCGGGGCTCGATCCCACGTCCCTGAGATCTTGTCCTGAGATCACGACCTGAGATCATGACCTGCGCCGAAACCAAGAGTCAGACCCTTAAGTGACTGCGCCACCCAGGCGCCCCAAGGGAGAGAGAAACTTAAGCCGACTCCAAGCTGAGCAGGTAGCCCGACGCGGAGCTCAATCTCACAACCTGAGATCACAACCCTGAGCCGAAACCAAGAGTCAGATGTTAAACCTACTGCGCCAACCATACGCCCCTGAGCTCGGCTTTTTTTTTCAGCCGCTATTCTCAACCTGTCTCTTTTTTCCCCCTCCTCTCCCCCCCCCCACTTCCTCCCTCTCTCCCACGCTGCACGTGCACACACCAAAGCGCCCCCAACTAGGACTTGACTGCCCTTTAAAGTTAATCAATTTCTTCTTAAATTACTCATACTCATACTCATGTTTTAAAATACCAGTCAGTATCAGGCAAAACAAATTCATCGAAAGAATCCAGAAACTTACCATGTGCTGATCTGAGGGACCAGAGGGACGATCATACACACCTTTGGGCCCGAGGCTAGCCAGTTTTGGGTGGTGGCAGGGCTTCAAACTGGAGCAAGTTAATTTTCACGGGCTCCTTAAAAAAAATTGTCATTAAATATTTTCAGGAAGTTAAAACAACGTGGAAAGTAATGTTGGCAACTTAAATGTTCCCAGAGTTGCTGTCACCCAAGAATCACAACATACGTAGAGCTTAGGTGCATCCGAGTATCATCAGAAGGGTGTGATTTCTCCACCCCAGTGGGGCAGAGTTTCAGCAGATGAAATATGAAATGAAAACAAGAATGAATTTGTAGTTTGGGTCATTAAAAAAAGGCAGATTTTTGCAAAGATTATTTTATTTTGATTGCAGACTGTAAATTATTCCAGGGAGTTGGTGTGGGCAGGTCACTGAGGCTGACTTTGGGTCAGTTTGTCCCTAAATTGACCCACCCTTTGGAGCCGGGAGGGCTGGGCTTCCTCTCCCCACCAAGAAACCAGTCTCACTCCCTCTGTAGGACTTGGTCCTTCTCTCCCCACTCTGGCTTTCTTTTAGTATTTTGTCACGTAAACGCCGCTTAGAAAACAGACCAAATATTCTACAGACATTAGTTGGAAAATAAACTTTTCTTTTAAAGATGTGTGTGTGTTTAAGTTGTAGACTTACAACTTAAAAGAATTCTTGATAGAAGGAAATAGGTATTTGGCTAAAAGTCAAAAATTTTGAAGTAACTTTAAGAGGTGAATAATTTACATTAGCATGGTGTTTATATAATAGGGTGTGTGTGACAAAGTTAAAATAACATTGAAAATAGTTTGGGCAATTTAAATATTCCTCCTCATAACTGTAGAATATAAGTGCCTTCGAATGGTACTAGTTTCTAGATGGCTGGTGGGAATTTTGTATGTTCCTTTGGTTTGAGGGAGGTTCCTTTGGTTCCTTTGGTTTGAGGACCTCCTGGTCCTGGGCGTTTGCTTCTCTCAGACCAAGTCCCCCTTCCTGGTCGGAGAACATCTACAAATGAATGCTGACAAAGCCACTCAGGGAAAAGGGCCAGTCTGTCCCTTCACTTCTGGGAACCTGTCTAGGAATACCCGCCCCCAATCCTCCCACCTGCTCTTGTTCAGTGAGCCCCTCAGCTAGTGCTGGTTAAATAGCCTGCCAGGTACTTGGATTTCACCCATGACCCTTCAGGTAAGTAACAGGAACCTCACGGACGGCCAAGCCTGGTGGCTGTGAATTGGATGAGAGGCAAGCAAAAACATGGAAATAGTAAGTGATGGGAAGAATCCTGTTACTATTAATATGCAAATCAATGAGCAAAGCCCCCTGCCTCTTGATTTTGAAGCTGGACAATAATTTGAAGCTGGATAATAATCACACACACACACACACACAGACTCCTATTCCCCCACCTCCCCACCCCCATTCCAAATGACATTAGAAGATTGTTGGCCTCCTCTGAATTATATACCACTGTTACAGGGTTGTTATTACTAACACGAGTAACACTGGAAACAATATTACAGTTTCTACCCAGGATCACCATTTCTATTACTTGATTTACCTTTTATGCTTTTTTCCCTTTGGCTTTAACTGTCTTCGTCAATGTCCTCTTAGAACAACAGATGGAAGCTGCCTCTGGAATGCTTTCCCCCAGTCAGTCAGTCAGTCCTGTAACTTGCAGCTCGCAGGGCTTGTTTTCCCTGGAGAAGGAGAATAGAACTCACCGAGGCGAGGGTCCGGCAGCGACATACCGTGTGTTTTTCCACCCAGTCTGTGTCCTGCCATTCATTGCATTTACATAAATAAGTTGAAGAATGTTGTACTTGTGGTTTGCCATTGTGAGGGCCCCCAGTGACCCCCACCTCCTGGCATTCCCACCTGTGTGTCATCCCCTCCAGGCTGGACCTGGAGACGTGCTTCTAACAAATAGAATATGGCAGAAGTGATGAGGTGTTCCCTCTGAGCCTGGATTACGGATGAGCCTGTGGCATCTAGTTTGGGCTCTCGCTCTTCCCTGCCCTCCCCTTCCCTTCCCTTCTTTCTCCTTCCCCTCCCTTCCCCTTCCTTTCTCTTCCCCTCCCTTTCATTTCCGTCCTCCCCCTTCCCTTCCCTCCCTATCATCGTGACCATCACCATCATCATGAGCATCATCATCACCTCCATCTTCTGTATGGCGAGGACATCCAGACAGGCAGCCTACGGAGAGGCCAACAGAGGGGAGCTGAGCTTGGAAGTGGGTTCTCCAACCACAGTTGAGCCCTGACATGAGCGCAGGTGCGCTGAGGACTTGACCGAGAGCGAGCGTCCTGAGGGGCCGGGAGCCAGAAGCCCCAGCTCCATCCTGCCAGATTCCTGACCCACAGATGCTGTGAGATCACAGATGGCCGTGGTTTGGGGTGATCTGTGGTTCAGCAAAAGAGAACTAATACAGAAGGTCTTGTAATTGTATGACCAACATTAAGCTTATAAGCCAAAATCTGACCCAATAATTTCTTTTCTGCTGAAAAGTTGGAGAAAACCACAAAGCTGAAAGTCTCTCTCCCTCTCTCCAACCCAACCCCTCTCTTTCCCCTTCTCCTCTCTTTCTCTCTTTTTTGGAAAGAAACAACTATCATTACAATTTATTTTTCTTAAGTTTTATTTATTTATTTTTTAAGTCCTCTCTACACCCCAACGTGGGGTTTGAACTCACAACCCCGAAATCAAGAGTCCCACGCTCTTCCAACTGAGCCAGCCAGGCGCCCCTCTCTATACACTTTAAATGGGATATCATAGAGATCAATCATAGGGATTGATACTAATTAGAATTAAAGTAGGTTTCTGTGAAAGCTTTCCCTTTATAATAAACACTTGTCCCTTGATAATGCATTTCTTATAAACATGGCGTGTGTGCCTATGTGTGTGTGTGTGTGTGTGTGAACAGCAATGTGCTTAGTTTAATGTTTGACTGGGCTACCATTACTGGTGGAGATGTGGAGGGATGGGGGTACTTACATGCATCTCCAAAATGCGCTATTGTTTTAAAATTAGGGATAAAAGACTTTTGCCCTTAACATTTACATATAATTTACACACTTTAAAAAAATCTGGTTTGCTGTTTTCAGGTTATAGGAATAAAAATTTTAAATGTTACTTTGAGTCTCCTTTTATGGATGAAAAATCTCATTATGGCTCTAATTTTTTTTTTTTTTTTGGTGATTTAAAAAAGTTTTGTAAGGGGCGCCTGGGTGGCTCAGTTGGTTAAGCGACTGCCTTCGGCTCAGGTCATGATCCTGGAGTCCCGGGATCGAGTCCCGCATCGGGCTCCCTGCTCGGCAGGGAGTCTGCTTCTCCCTCTGACCCTCCTCCCTCTCATGCTCTCTGTCTCTCATTCTCGCTCTCTCAAATAAATAAATAAAATCTTAAAAAAAAAAAAGTTTTGTAAAAAATTGTGTTAAATATAATATTTGCCATTTTAACCCTTGATTAAGTGTACAGATTATGGCTCTAATTTATTTTTAAGTCATCCTTACACCCCACGCAGGGCTTGAACTCCTTACCCAAGATCAAGAGTCAAGATGCTCTTCTGACAGAGCCAGGCAGGCGCCCCATGGCTCTAATTTTTAAATATTTGACAAGCGATTACCATAACAAATGGTTTCAGACATTTCTGGCTTTCCCAGAGATCAAAATAAAGATGAAAATGCTCATTTCTTTTGACCCCAATAAAACATTTCTTATTATTACAGATATGACTAACACTATGTGGCAGATTTTGTTTTAGACGTCATGTCACCTTAAAAATGGAGTGAACGTTACCACTATAAAGGAGGGAAATGCTCTTTTAGAGATGGCACTTCAAAAGGTCAATAAATTCGCCCAATTCAAAATGTACTTTTTTGGGGGGGGTTACAGCAGTTTTATCTTCCCATCTTTGAAATGACTCCTATGCTTATGATCTTCAGTACCAGTCAGTCAACTGGATTGAGCCCCTATCAAGTGCTACGTAAGAGAAAGGCCAAACGAAGAAACAGACAAATAGGAGAGGGCCCCCCATGCTCCAGCAGCATGCGGTCAAGGGGAGAAGACCAAACATGCAGTCGAAATGGGTACGGAACACGCCGACTATGGAATGGCGTCTCCAAGGGAACACATGTAGGGTACGCCTGGAATTTGAGAGGTATGCCTAATTATACTGAGACGTTTACCCAGGCAAAAGATGATTCTTGACCACGATGTTGCTTTGCATGTGTGTTCTTGCGGTTTCCTTTGCCTCGGATGCCCTTCCAGCCCAACTTCACCTAATGAAATGCTCTGATTTAAGGCCAGTTCAAAGGCTCCCAGTTCCATGATGACCAGGTTTGCCCCCACCTTGACTCCTCTGTTGCACTGGAAGACAGAGCCCACCCATCTCTTCTCCCTGGAGTTCCACGAGTCACACTTCTCCTTCCACCTCTTGATCACTTCCGTTTTGTGTCCTTTGACGTATCTGCTTCTTTTCCTAACTGTGCCTTGAATGTGAGGGTTAGGGAATTGCGCCGCAGTGGTCCTACCTGCCTGTGTGCACGTGACCTCTCCAAGCCCGTATCTCCCAGTGATGACCCCTTCCAATTTCTTGAGCTGATTCCTGGTCCGTCCACTGGGATGTTATTATCATCTGCCAAACTCAACATGTCCAACCTGGACTCATCTTCACCCCTGGCCTCTACCCTCACTCCAATTTCCTTAAATCCAGAGCTTACTGTGTCTTCTGAGCTTCTTAGGGCTCTAAGTGGTGACACCTTCTTTGATTCAATCCTTCTTTTTCACAGTCAGACAGGTTAGGATTTAGCTCAAGTCTTATGCCCTCCATGAAGCCGGCTCTCTCCACTCTGGAGTCTTCCAGACTCCAAATTTGCCGGCACTATTCGATTGATCTCTTAATCATGAGTGGGGCTTATATAGACATGTAATGGACTGAAGTCTTGCTGTTCTTCACTTGAAATGGCTCTCATTTTTGTCTCTTCCTACACGTCAACTCCTCCCCCCACCAGCTCTACTCATCTCTTCTCGCCTTGAGCAGTTAGCGTAACAGCCCCCCAATGTCCACGCTCCAACACAGTCTGCTTCCTCCCCCTGTGTCAGTGCTTATGCTCACAAAGAAGGCTCTTCTTCCTCTTGTCTGAGTGGCCAAATCCTCCTCATTTTCCAAGAGTGAGGTCATTGCCCACCTCTACCAGGAAATCTTCCCGGATCTTCCAACCCAACCAGAAGCGTCTCTTCTCTGGGAGAGAGTGTTGAATAGAATGGGGGAAGTGGACTTTGGAGCCGGACGAAGCTGGGTTTGAATTCGAATGATGTCGCTCACTCACTGCACCACCTTGATTTGTCTGAGCCCATTTCCTCATCTATAAAACAAGAGAAAATAATGTTCCTCTTGCAGAACTATTGTGAAGATTAAGTAAGATGATGCTTCTAAGGTGTCTGGCACGTGGTAACAACTATTATTACCACGTAGGCCTTGAGTGTCCTCTGAGGCTGACACATGACATAACCCCAAGGGGTGTCTCAGTGAAAAGTGCTCCTTGCCTTCGTGAGGCACACAACCTGTACACGGAACCCCGGGTCTAATGTGTCTAGCATTGGATGCTTGCTCAGTTCTTCCTATGTGTTTTGTTTTATAATCTGTAAGCTTCCGATGAGAGGCTGAGGGAGGGAAGTGCTGGTTCTCTTGGCGCACGGTCTTGTCCACTGCTACTTCTTTTTCTTTTTTGTTTTTAAGGATTTCATTTATTTATTCATGAGAGACAGAGAGAGAGGCAGAGGGAGAAGCAGACTGAGCAAGGAGCCCAATGCGGGGCTCGATCCCAGGACCCCGGGAGCATGACCTGAGCCAAAGGCTGACGCTTAACGACTGAGCCACGCAGGCGCCCCACTGCTACTTCTCTAACCTCATCGCTTGCTACCATCGACTGCCCGCCCCCCGCCCCCCCTCCCCCGGCCATCATATTGGACTAAACTACTTGCGGGTCCTTCTGATGGTCATAGCTCGTATCATCTACACAGGCTTTCTCTGGGCTGGAATAGCCTCAGTTCCCTAGGCTTCCTTACTTGCCTCCTCCTGATTAGACTTGGTTTTGTTCACCAGTGCATGCTCGGCATCTAAGATAATGCCTGGGACATAGGGCAAGCTCAAGAAATGTTTGTTGAATGAATAGACTGTTTTCGGGCGTCTCCGTTCTGGGTTTTCCTCAGGGAGGGGCAGGAGCTTTTTTTTTTTTTAAGATTATTTATTTATTTGAGAAAGTGAGAGAGAGAGAGAGAGAGAGGAGCAGAGGGAGAGGAACAAGCAGACTCTGTGCTGAGCACGGAGCCTGACCTGGGGCTGGATCCCACCACCCTGAGGTCATGACCTGAGCCTAAATCAAGAGTCGGACACTTAACCGACTGAGCCACCCAGGCGCCCCAAGGGGGCAGGAGATTTTTAAATGAGCTGTTTCTTCAACTACCATGAATGCAATGGACTGAATGTTTGGGTGTCCCCCAAATTCATATGTTGAAATCCTAACAATGTCCTCGCATTAAGAGGTGGGGCCCTTGGGAGGTGATCAGGTCGTGAGAGTGGGGCCCTTGGGCATGGGCTTAGTGCTTTATAAAAAGGACCCCAGAGAACTGTCTTGCTGTCTTTCCGCCATGTGAGGACACAACCAAAAGACAGCAGCTTGCAACCCGGAAGAGTGTGTCACCAGAATTTGACCATACCGGCACCCTGATCTCGAATTTCTAGCCTCCAGAACCATGAGAAATAAATGCTTGTTGTTTATAAGCCCCCTAGTCTATGGTACTTTGTTAGAGTGGCCTGAACAGACTAAGACAGCGACTGAATTTCTACTCATCTACTGAATGAGTATCATATCATGCACATTGTGTACAATAGTATCGTGTACATTGTGCTTATTTGTACAATGGATCAAGGTTGTAGTGAAGATTACATGAGATACTTTTACTATTTGGAATGTTCTCGCAGATCATCCCAGGACTGGCTCCTTCTTCACATCAAGTCTCAGTTCAAATGACAAGTCGTCAGAGTCCCTGACCGCTCTGACCCCTTCTCCAGTTTCTCTCGTATTACCTGGTTTCAGGTTTTCTCATGGCATTCGTTGTTACCTGAACATATTGTTGTTTACTTATTTGTTTATTAGCTGTGTGACCTCAATTTCTCTGAGGCTCAGTTTCTTTTTTTTTTTTTTTTAAGATTTTATTTGACAGAGAGAGACACAGCGAGAGAGGGAACAGAAGCAGGGGGAGTGGGAGAAGGAGAAGCAGACTCTCCGCCGAGCAGGGAGCCCGATGTGGGACTCGATCCCAGGACCCTGGGATCATGACCTGAGCCGAAGGCAGACGCTTAACGACTGCGCCACCCAGGCGCCCCTGAGGCTCAGTTTCTATTCACTGTCATATGTCAGTGCCTAGAATGGTACCTGAAATGTAGTAGCACTCAGTGAATATTTGTTGAATATATTTGCCCACTTTTACCCTTCCAAGGTTTGAGAAAGCTAGTGGTTAGCCAACCCTGGGTGAAAAATTTCTGATCACAACAGTCAGGGACCAAAACTCCTTCCAAAATGCTATCGGTCTAGGACTAAATAGAAGATCCAGCCCTTGGCCTCAGGAGCTTACCATCTAGTTGGTGGGATGTGACCTGAGTAATTCTTAGAACCATTGGTGGTTTCGGAATCACTAGTGGAATCTATACGTCCCACAAATGAAAAGTGGTACAGCCGTCGATCAGACTAAGAAGGCGGCGTGAGGCTCAGTGCTAGGGTGGGAGGTACAGAGTGTAAGTGAAATGGGGACATGGAGGGAGGGATTCAGTTGGGGGCCTTCGCTTCAAGGGGAGCTCAATCATCCTAGACAGAAGAGACCAGGCACTAATGTTTATAAAGCCCTCAGAACAGTGTTTGGCCCCCAGCAAAAGTTATATATATATATGTGTGTGTTTATTAAATAAAAATGCTGAACTGATAGTTTTATGCCATCAAAATTTTATTTTTAAAAAAAGATATAAAAATATAGAAAAGCTTTATTCATGAAAATACCACGAGCTGCCCTCTCTCAAAGGCACTCATAAAGGGGCTACCAAAAACACTTACTTGTCTGAGATTAGAAAATATTACATACTTATGTTAGAAAAAGCATCTACAGGAGACCCCAAAGCCGGGGATCACATGGACTCAATGAGATCATCCGAGCGAAGAGACCAGTCTTCAGAAATATCCACAAAGGCAGACGGCTGCACCAGCAGGCCCTCCTGAGCCTCCCCTTGGTGCCGGGGGGCCTGGATACACTCTTCTTCGCCGAAGACACAAGGCGGACAGTCGCAGTCAGGCCTTTGGCTGGACTGCGACAAGGTGAACACGTCGTAGCTTGCCCCACCGTGCTGGGTGGTGGTGCCTGTCCCACCAGCTACGCTCACGGAGCAGGGCGGAGCAAGCCATGGGGACTGTTGGGGAGCAGTGCAGGACACTGGGATCATGTACTTCGAAGAGGTCACCTTCGAAGCGTAGTGCAGCTCTGTGCTGTACATGACCATGTCCAGAGAGACAGCCTTGGCCCGGATGCCACATTCTGTAACGCGGTAGGTGAACTGGTAGGCGTGTGGCTGAACGTGGTTGGCAGGGCAGCCCAGGCCCAAGTGTAACTCATGGAAGTGCACATATACATCGTTATTCAACATGAAGGGGTGCACGGTGACCATGAACCAGTCTATGGAGCACAGCACAGTCATTGGACTTTGTGCGGCACAGGCCGAAAACACAGAGGTGAGGATGACCATCCCTCCTATCAACTCGAACACTTTCATCCCTGTGGCCGATCAGGCAACGACGCTCAGGAAACAGGAAGCTGGCTGGTGAGGATTTCTAGAACACACAGAGACACAAAAGGCACATCATCTTATTTCCTATTTTAAGTTCAAACACAATCATTAAAAAAAAAAAATGAAGTATTTCCAAAAGGTTAAGAGAGTAGGACTTAAAATGTCCTCTGAACAAAGGTGAGGCGTTGGATGTGTTAACTCGATTGGGCGAATTCTTTCACGATCTATTCATATGTCAAACCATCACGTTGTACACTTTCAATATCCTATAATTTTTTTTAAAAGATTTTATTTATTTATTTGTCAGAGAGAGGGCACAAGCAGTGGGGAGGGGCAGAGGGAGAGGGAGACGCAGGCTCCCCGCTGAGCAGGGAGCCCGATGCGGGACTCGATCCCAGGACCCTGAGATCATGACCTGAGCCGAAGGCAGACGCTTAACCCACTGAGCCACCCAGGCATCCCTCAAGATCCTATAGTTGTATTTGTCAATTATACCTCGATAAAACTGAAAACAAAGAAAACAGAGGAAAGGAAAACATTCTTGTGAGAGAGAACAGAACTTCAATTCTGTTGGAACTCGCGTGGCGATAGATGACCACAGCGTCTTCTCTAAGTGGCTTTACTGTGCTGTTTCCGTATAAAACGCATATCCTTCATATACCAAATGAGAGTCGACCCTGGTCAGCAAAGGCATCCCTTTGTGTGCAACCCCAACCAAGAAAATGAAACTGTTTTCATGCCAAACATTAACTAAGGTGACAGGAGATCCAGTTTAATTCAAGCTGGTTGCACCCCTCCCTATTGCCTCGTGTTGGTGAGCGACAAACATAATTAAGTAAAAGCCGGAGAAGAAAATGCGGTTTATTCCTGACAACCACATATTGAAATCTCCCCAAGAGACCAAGAAATCTCCCCAAGCAAATGGATACTCCATAAACTGTCATAGTAACATCGTAAAAGACCCAGAGATTCCCCGATACGTCAATCAGGGCACCTTGTAAAATGGTGAAACTGCAGAAACAAAAAATACCGCTTTTTAATTTTACATTTTCCCATTCATATTATACATGAAAACAATTCAAGAGCACCAGATCGAAGAAAGCGAGTCGTGGGGTTGTACCTCACACACTGGTTGGCGAGGTAGCTCCTAACATCTTCTTTGTGGCCACGGTTTGCACCTCACTGAGTCCTAATGCTTTGCTTTATAGTTTTCTTTTGTTTTCGCTAGTTTTTTTTTTTTTAATGTCTCTTCTTTTTCAGTGGGAAGCTCTGCGGCCACTTCCTAGTCCTACTGCCTTTCACCTCCTAAAGAGTGGCGGGGAGAGCAAAATGGGGAGAAAAACGAGCCAGGCTAAGCAAGGACATGCATCTAAAACCCAGTATCAGAAGGAGGTGACAAACGGCACAAGAAGGAGGGAAGAGGAATATCATCAAATATTGTCCGAGTCCACTTTCATTTTTATTTTATTTTTTTTAAAGATTTATTTATTTATTTATTTGAGAGAGCGAGAATGAGAGAGAGAGAGAGAATGAGAGGGGGGAGGGTCAGAAGGAGAAGCAGACTCCCTGCTGAGCAGGGAGCCTGATGCGGGACTCGATCCCAGGACTCCAGGATCATGAGCTGAGCCGAAGGCAGTCGCTTAACCAACTGAGCCACCCAGGCGCCCCCACTTTCATTTTTAAAAAGTGAAAATGACATAAACCAAATAGAAACGCGCCCAAACTTTCGAAGGAAATGGATATGCGTAAGTGTGGGGTTTTACTTTTGTTCCCTGATGAGTTAAGTCACCCGTGCCTACACGAATCCATTCTTTGACTCTTATTATTGAGCGCCTACTATGTGCACGGCATCCCAGACATTTCTATCTTCCCCCTTCCCCAGTCGCAAAAACGGGGCTCTTTCCCTTCCTTTGATAATGATGAACTTGCTGCATTTTTTGATGGAAACCATGGTATAAGGGGCCCCCTGGTATAAGGGGCCCCCTAGAAGAGCGCAAAGGCCTGCATGAAAGGCTTTGTTTCTAAGTCAGGCCCTTGCTGCCATGGGTGCGGACCGCGCCTCCGTATCTCTCTCCCGAATGACTCCTCATTCTCTCTCGGGGGCGCTGGCTGTAGAGAGAAGTCTAAGGGGTCTGCCGGGCTCCTTCCTTCCCTCTTGGTTTGTTCTGGTGTCTCCTGGGACTGCCTTTTTGTCTTGCGCAGGCAGAAACAGAAGTAGCAGCAACAAAACAGAGAAACGGACCCCCTTGCCCCTCCAAAAAAACAAAACACACAAAATAAAAGAGCAACAACCACAACAAACCGCAAGTCAACCCTGATGCCGGTTGGTCTTAGAGGATGACTCAACAGTTACGTAAACAAACCGCTGGCTCTGGAATGACGCCCGATGCTTGCTGAGCTCATCGCTCCATCGCCAGCGCGCCATCCACTCTGTCCGGGTCTCACGGAGCCCACCCTGCCCTGAGCGGGTTCTCGGAGTGGCTTTCTCTCCCTCTCTCGCCTTCTCCCTGCCCTTACCGTCATCTCATAACCAGGACCTATTTGCCCTGAACAAAAACCTCCCCCTTGAAGGAGTCCCTGGACTAGGCCAAAGAAACAATCCTTCTCTTCCATTTTGGTTGTCCCCACCCTAAACTGAGACCCCAAGTTTAAGGCTGGGTTCCGGTGCCGGGGTGGGGTTGCGGGGGGAGTTCAGCCTTCCGTTTCTCCAGCATCTTCCCTCTCCCCCTCCCCCCGCTCATGAATAATCCAAACAGGGTTATAAAAAGCCCGGAGTCTCTGAGAAACAAGACAGCCATCCCGCAAGCAATAGTTTGAGGCCACCTCACCCTCTGCACTGAATCAGTCGCGAAGAAAGGGGTTTAGTAATGCCACTGAGTTTGGGGGTGCATTTAGCACAAATCTCCAAACTCAGGACCGTCTCTCTGTTGTCCGGTTTTTCACAGGCAGGAGCAGATGGCCACACAAGGGGAAGCAGTCCCTGAAGATGCCTCTGTGTGTGACAGCACACTTTCGAGCTCAGAGAAAACTTAAAAATGAAGTCGGGGGAGCCACGTTCAAGACGGAGGAGTGGGGGGACCAGGAGGAGAGCAGAATGCACTTGCTAATGAGCTCGCTAACCCCAGCTTGGTGCCGCACTTCGGGAGTCCTTCTGTTTTGCTGAGGACAGGTCATCAGCGCTGGGCAGCCCCCCCCCCCCACTTTCCTGCTGCCCAACATTCCCAGGACCAGGGTAGAGGGTGTGTGTGTGTGTGGGGGGGGTGGATGGTGACAAGCCATTCCCAACACAGTGCGAAATCATCACATCAGCTGGCTTTTCTAACTTCTAGCTGACGCGTGCTGGCAGAATGGGACCAGACAGGCGAGGGACAGGGTAGGCTCTGCTCAGTGGCGGAAGAGGAAGAAGAAGGCCGAAGGGCTACCGATGGGAAGGGGCGCCAGAAGAGCAGGTTTTGTGTGTGTGTGGGGGGGGGGGCTGCCAAATGGAAGGTATTCGTAGCATCCCTGGAGCTGTGGACAGAATCCTATTTAAAGTCTCCAGAAATCTTCAGCGCTAAGGGGAGCTGAGGACAAGGAAGAAATAAATGCAGAGAAGGGAGTGCTCACCTTGGGACCACTGTCCAGCTTCTTGAGGAGGAGGAGGAAGGGGAAGAGGAGGAAGAAGAGGAGGTTGGGCATTTAGAAAGCAAGGCTCAGGGTTTGCATCACCATAGCCCCATTTTGACTTGATTGCAAATTAGCCCGCGACATTCCAGAAGCAATGAGTTTCGGTGCACTCGTGCAGCGAGCAGGGCTCTGCTGTCGGTCCAAGCCTTCCTGAGCTGAGCTATAGAGGCCCACAGACCCAAAGCTGCTAATGGCCCCTGGATGCAAAATGTTTGCTTTCCCGGCAGCGACAGAGCACAGTGGCTTTCTGTTTCTCTCCATGTGGTCCATGCGTATATATTTTCCATTAGTTCTTTTGACAGAGTTTTCCTCCTTGCCTTTCTTTTTTTTCAAGAACTCCCTAATAAGCCCAATTCTTAATAAATCTTTTTCATTCACTCATTCATTCATTCATTCATTCATCTTCTACATTTCAAAAAAATCATGAAATGTTTCACTTTGGGAACATGAACTCTATTTCTTCATGTCTTACAAGAAAGAGATTGGATATTGGCATAAACACAGAGCATTTCTAATCTCGGGAAGAAAAGACCCTTTTTGAAAGAGACAAACCTGCAGACCAAATTAGTTTTGTGCTGTTTGTGCTTGGTGAGAGCAGACGGGGTTTTTGTTTTTGTTTTTGTTTTTGTTTTTTTTTGCCTTCCCATCTCCTCTGATGTCATTAGAGACACATATGAACCCTTTGCATGGGGATTGGGGAGGGGAATTAGCTAAACATTTCCACATCTGGTTTTGGAACGGTTTGGAAAAAGAACTCACTCCATAGGCTCCTGGAAGCTTTTGGGGTCGACAGTTACTTATTTTTAAAATTCAGTATACTCATGACAGCATAGTTATCAATTGTATATTGTTTTCCCAGTATCTTGTTGTCAAAACAAAAGGAAACAGAGGGGAAAAGGAAACTCCAAAGCAGTATGCAATTATCTCGGGGAAATAGAACTGTCAGGGTTTTGATTTGCAGCAAAGTTGGTTCGCTCTCTTGCAGCTGATGCGAAGAAAAATGAATCTGAGCTGGAGCAAAGATTCTTTCACAAAACAAGAAACAGAAAAAAGGCTCCTAACACTCTGTGAACTCTGTAGTTCAGAAATTCAAATCGTCACCTTCTGACTGTGTCCTGCCAGCCTCCTCCAGGTTCTGGAGGCTTTTAAAGTGGAAGTTCTTTTGATAAAGCCCAGTTTTAAAGAATTCGTTGGTTCACTGCTCTCAAAGAAAGTGAGGATTGTGATTATATTAATGATGTCAAAGGCACATTAAAGCGAGTTCGAAAATTAAATACCTGCTTTTGGTGGAATTTACGTGAATTCGAGAGAATCTGGGTCCGGTTCAGTTTGCCAGCCTCGCAAAGCACAGTGTTAAAGTAACCACACGTTATTCATCATCGTGCGCAGAAGAATTATGAACTGCTAATGCTTAACAATGTCCACTTTCTCAACAGAGGAAAACACCTTGCCTCAACCCTAGAAAAGTCTTCATTAAAATTAAATGAAAAGGTAGTCATTAAAAAAAGGTTTTCTGATTCTAAGAGTACCTGCAGAAAAGTGGACGGATGCAGAAAAGGAAACAGAAGAAAACACTTCTTAATCTTTAAAGTAACCACTGTTAAATTTTTGGTTTATATATTTCTGGATTTTCGGGGGATACATATATATATATGTATAAGATATGTATATATGTAAAATATTTATATAAGTAAAATATATAAAATATATATTTATACATATATAAATATATACATATATACATATATATGTATATGTATATACATATATACATATATTTTTATACATAACAAATATATTTTATATATATTATCTATAACATTATATATAACATTATATATGTATATATATAAAATCCAAAGTCACTTCTGGAAAAAAAAAGCCAAGGCTTTTTGAAAGCTGTTTTTAATTTTTGACATTGAATTTGAAAGCAATCAAAGCATTATTTTTGTTTGGGCCATCTGGTTTTGTTCTTATAATCTGTTAAGCTATCAAGCATAGTTTAAATGTCATGGTTCATCTCATGCACAAATAAAGGTTGCGAAATAAGTAAGAGCCCAAGCTCCTTGTAAGAGAAGTTTTCGTTGGGTCACAACTTTCGTTACTAAAAGGTGCGTGGTCCGATGTGAAGTGAAACCATCTCGAGGCTACGCAACAAGGGTAAACCATACCCTGACGGAACATAAGTATTTCCAAATAAATACAGAAAGCCATATTTTAGTGGAAGTCGCAAGTATCAGGTCACGGGAACTCCTTCCCTGTCATGCAGAGAAGCTGAGTTAGTGTGATTTTTAAAGCTGAACGGAGGGATGGATTTCATAATCTCCCTAAAATGTAAGGAAAATCCCCAAGGCATGCTCCTAATTCAGTGTATGTTTTAATGTAATCATTTATTTGAGTTTGATTTTTTTTCAGAAAACTAAACCCTTTGCCACCAAGCCCCAGAGTCCCCTCTCGTTTTAAAAGACAAGGTGAGTTTGTGTCTGCACAGAACGCCCAGCCCCATGGCAACGCGGCTGCATTTTTAACCCCCTAGCCGTCTCTGGGGCGTCTGCCCGGACCAGATAAAGGCCTGTTTGCCTGAGATGATTTCCCGATGTTCCCGACTGAAGGCAGGGATCGAATCAGATGCTCCTTCAAGGGCTTCACCGCCCTCTTGGATACACCTGTGTCAATAAATGAGGGCTCTAGATGGCTTCCAGAAATGGCCAGGCGCATTCCTCTCTCCCTTTCAAAGCTGGGATGTTTGGGTACAGGTTTTCTTAAAGCGAGGTGCACATGTACGGCCCTAGTGGAAAGGTGGCTTAAGTCCAAATCAAAGCACGGTTGACTTTATAGGCTGTTTGGCTGATTTTTAACTGACCTGACCAATATGCTCCTTTCCCAAATCCAGAGCCTCCTGGTGGATGTCCCACCCAGAACGTGGCTACTTGGTGCTCAGCAAATATTTATTGCATGAAAGAAAGAAGGAATCAGTGAATGACCACCAGCCACCTGCCCCTGCGCTTCCTCGTCCGGTCCCTGAGAGCCTGAATCTGGTTACCGGCCAACCCCCTACACCCTGCTTCCCCCAAACTCTCGGCTGAAGGGCCGGAGGAGCAACAGAGTATTTCTTGGTAGAGAGGGCAGGGCCCCTGTCAAGGGTCAAGGGTCAAGGTCCCCACTCACTGATGCCAAGGGCTTTACATCTGCTCAGCACAACGGTACTCCCTGCCCTCAATGAGCTCTTGACCAGCCGTACCAGCTAGAGCCAGCACTTCTTCTCTGAGCGCCTCCCCCCAGGTCGCTGTCCTCCTTCTTACGGTTGAGCACCCAAACCAGTGTCAGCCCGCCTGGGGTCAGCCACAGATTCACAGGCTATCCCCACTCCGCTGGTCTCGGGCAAGTAAACTCGGTCCACCTCTAGAGAAGACAAGATGCAACTGTCCTCTGACCTGGCTTTCCCTGGGAGGAAAGAAGAAATTCTCAAGCCCCAGCCAGACCAAGTCCGGGCAACCGAGAGCCACGGTGTGGTCAGAGCCGGAAGCCTCGGGCCCACGGGCTCTGCCGAGCAAGGGGGTGCCCGGCAGGGGCTTGCAGGGGTCCCTGGGCCGACGGGGGCCCGTGGATGGACTGCCTTGGCCAGGAGGAGGAAGCTCAAGCCCCGGGCCGCATATCGGGTGCCCGCTGGGAGCACAGCTGCGCGCCCACTGCCCGCTCCCAGCACGGACGCGGAAACCGCACGGCGGCTCCCGGGGAATCGGACGCAGAAGGGGTGAAGGCTCCCCGACCGCAAGCTGCCCCTGGGCTCCCTCTGGGCTCCCTCTGGGCTGGCCTCTCGGCTCTGCCGATCCAGGGCAAGAGAGAGATCTGGGCCAACGCCAGGTTTTGTTTCAACGTCCCCCAGCTGGAGGGCTCCCCAAAATGCTTTGAAGTTGACCCCATCTTCACATAGGCTATCATATTTCACCGGGATCACTCTCCCTTCCTCTTACCCTGTACCTTTTATATGACAAAGGTTTGATCCTGGGTGTGAAAGCTCCTTATCCTTGCAATACCAAAAGACTCAGGGCAGAGAGTTGGCTTAGTACCTTCTTCACGCAATTAGCATTTGGTTCAAATATATACATACTATGTGACATTGTGAGTCAGCTACACTTCAGTTAAAACAACACATTGCAGGGGCGCCTGGGGGGCTCAGTCGGTTAGGCGTCCGACTCTGGATCTCAGCTCAGGTCTTGATCTCAGGGTCACGAGTCCGAGTTGCAAACACGTTGCAAAAAATATATATACCTAATGGGTTGAACTTGTGTTCATCATCTGTATATGATAACATATAAATAAGTAAAAATAAATATGTAAATATAGATAATGTTAAAATATAAAATGCTGATCTATTATATTATTATCTCTGATAATATATACATATGTGATATATAATACTATTAAAATATATTTTAACAACAAAAAGAGGTCTCCTTTGCCCTGACAAGCCATCATTCCCTTAACAGAGAATAAAGAACTCTTATGAAATTTTTCTCAAGGGCCAGGACTTGAAATATATGTATATAATATATGCAAATATATGTGCATATGGATATTATACATGCAAATATATTCATTATATAATATATAACACTCCTGGTCACTGTCTTCCTTCCTTCTATATCTATTTAATATAAATTATAATATATATTACATATATATTTATGGATTGAATTGTGTCTCCCCAAATTCATATTTGAAGTCCTAACTCCCAGTACCTCAGAATGTGATCTTATTTGGAAATAGGGTCTTTACAGAAAGAATCAAGTTAAAATGAGGTCATTGGGGTGGTCCCTAATCCATCATGACTGATGTTCTTATAAGAAGGGGACGTTTGGACACAGAGAGCTACACAGAGGGAAGATAATGTGAAGACACATGGGGGACGACAGCCAAGGGACAGGCGTGAATGAAGCATTCGCAAGCTCAAGTATGCCAAGAACTGTCAGCAAACACCAGAAACTAGAAGAGACAAAGAAGGATCCTCTCCTAGAGCTGTCAGAGAGAACACGGCCCTTCTGATCTTGGACTTCCAGCTTCCAGGACTATGAGAGTGTAAATTTCTGTCATTTTATTTATTTATTTTTAAATATTTTATTTATTTATTTTAGAGAGAGAGAGTACAAGGGGGAAGGGGCAGAGGGAGAGGGACAAGCAGACTCCCCGCTGAGCAGGGAGCCCGATGTGGGGCTTGACCCCAGGACCCAGAGAGCATGACCTGAGCTGAAGGCAGATGTTTAACCGACTGCACCACCCTGGTGCCCCAAGATTTCTGTTGTTTTAAGCCACCTAGTTTGTGGTATTTTGTACAGCGTCCCTTACAAACCAATAAATATATTTTCCCAACCATCTGAACAGACACACATACGCGTCCTTCCTGAGATAAGGGCTTGCAACTAACTATGAATGTTCTGACTCCATGTCTTGCTACAACCTTAAATTCCATTCAGAATCACAAAGCTGGTGAGACTACAGGGAACGGAGACAGGAAGCGAGGATGAGAGGAGCCAGCCCAAGGGACGCTAGTGCTGGTGCTCCTCGTCTACAGGGGAAGCAGAATGGGGATGGTGGTGAGGTTAGCGTAATGTCAGGAAGACTTTCCTATTCTAAAAGTTGTCCGCGATCTCTGAAAGCCCCTCACCAGGGGTGTTCTTTCCAAACTTCTGGCACTGGATTGAAAAGGCTGGGGCTCTGCTCCTTGGAACTACATCTATGGAGGCCCTAGCACAGCTGTAGGATGAGCGCTCCAAAGTATAAATAGTTTCTGTTTAACCCAGAAAGGAGGAGTCGTCGTGACTTCTTTTCTATGCTTATGCTTCTTCGCGATGTTTTAAGCAATGGCAGAACCCAAAGATTTTTAAGTTTGTTTGAACATAGATGGGTCACCTATGGCAACAGGTCTCAAACATTTCCTTTTATTTGGGTGTCTTCTCTTTGCAGAGACCCCCCCCCCACAATAGAGTGTGCTCTCTCCTGTTATCTCCCTAGATCCTTACAGCTCTCCTGTAAGGTTCCCCAAAGACAGGCATTGCATGTTAAAACTGTGGAAATGGGAACCCAGAAGGGCAGAGAGCCTTGGCCAACATCACGATTGGAGATATGCCTCTGGGCCTCGGGCCCTCCCACCCGCCTGCCTGGCTTCTCTTCCCTCCTTTTATACTGTATAGAATGTTGTGAGTTGTTCTGAGTTAATCAATGTGGAAAGAAAGGGAAAGTCCTGCAGTGGTCTGAGCTGGGGACTCCTGTGCCAAGATCCATGGCAGAGTTCTGCTCCAGTGTCTGATGGTGGCCCAGTGATTCAGGACACGGAGCCACAACCAACTCCCACTCAGCTGAGGTCGCTAAGCAAACCAAAGCACAGAGGGCCTCTGGGAGCAACTTCCCACAGCTGGGGAAAAGGTGAGTGAAGCTCTAAGATGGCAAATGGCAGTGAGGGGCAAGGACCAAGCTTTCTAGAACCGGCCAAGATATGCAAAAGACAAGAGGAAGGACGGAGTATTCACAGACGGGAGAGGGCAGACCCCGTGAGACCCCAGCTGAGCAGGGAGTTTGTGCTTGGTCAAGTTTTCTTTTCATTCCTGAGTTATGGAACAAAGACAGAGCCCGAGGCCACCCATTAGCCGGGGCCATTCATCAGAGGCAGCTGCCTGACCGTAGAGACTAAAATTCCTTTGAAGAAGGAAGGAAGGAAATGAACACTGATTGAAGTTAGGAAACTCACTAAAGTCACAGAGCTTGTAAATGGCAAAGACAGGACTGGAAGCATCTGCCATGCTCACGGAGCCTCCATAGTTTTCTTTCTAGTATATTCCACCACTGAGACAGTAAACACTTGGAAAGTATTTAAAAAAGAGGGCACACAAAAGCATAGATTGTTTATGGGGATCAGAGTCTAGGGTGATGGGGAGGTGGGGGAAATTAATAGCTTTTCAAGGAGAGGAAACGGAGTGGGGAAGAAAGGCCATAAATGAGAGACAGAAATTCCAAGGCCCTGGGAGAAGATCAGTCGAGATCACTGTTTATATTTTATCACTCCTTATATTTTAGACTCCTTGAGAACAAGCAGTCATTTCTGATTTCCATGTAACACATTTCTTCCAGGAGCTGTATGCGTACCCAGAACATAATGAACCTTAGGACACACTGTATATTCAGGCCTTCCCGATCTAGTTTGACAAGGGAAACGTGTATGGCTTCTGTACAAAGCGACCAAATATGGCAACCCCAAGCTATGAAGAATGGCCTGCAGGCTCACCCAATAAATCTTTCTGAATGGAAAAAGGGTACCACACATTCCCCAACTCTCACATTTGTTATGGACACGGGGGATCACATATTCCCAATTCCACCCCAAGGACAGAGATTGTGTCTTTTTTGATTTCATCATGTCTTTACAAAGAAGGCTGGGCTTTATTTACTAAGCCTGGATGTTTGGGAAGCTCCAGACAGGGCTCGGATGAGAGTGCGGGGCGGGGGAACAGACAGCCAAATGTAGATTCAGCGGGTCATTTTACATCAGAACCGTGTTCTACGCAGCTAAGGCTGGGTTGGCTTTTCGCAAACATTTTGGTGTTCACTTAAAAAAAAAAAAGCCTACTTAGTGAGCATAAAGAAAGCGGTAGGGCTGGGTGCTCTTTATTCCTGGTCGAAGCCATTAGCTGGAGATGTTACAGAAAGGAATTGAATTTATTTCCCTCCAATAAGACCATCTGGCGTTCTCTCAGACTCTGTATGAAGAAGCTTATATTGTTTGAGCCATGATCTGGCTCATAATAAGAGTTGAACAACTGTGGCACCCACCTGTTCCAAATCAAGACTGGGGTATTAAGATCAGCAGTGCTGACCCATTAGAAGGGCCTGACCATTTTGCGTGGAAGGCGAACCCCTCCTAAGCCCAGGGATTAGCATGTTCACATTGGGACAATAACCGAAGCAGGTGCTCATTCTGTGGGTGTTTCAGAGTCATTTTTCTGGCTGCCTAGAGGTGGAAGCTGAAATAGAATAAGTCCTCGAGGGCATGACCCCCAGACAGGGAACGGGGAGATAAGGGAGACGCTCCTTGTTCTTTGCTTCCTTGGAAAATGGAAAGAGAAACTCTTGGTACAAAATGGCAGCTGCCTTGGCCCTTCTGTTGTGCCACAGAATGAGGGGTGAAAGAGTATGAAGGATTAAAGAAGTATGAAGGATTCTCTCTGTCAGGGGATATGGCCATTCAGTAAGGTGAGGTACGTGTAGATTCTGAGCGTCTAAATAAGCAATACTTTCAAAAGGGCCACCTTATCATTATTTGTAAAATAAACCGATTTTCATTGAGGAGGGCTTCTCTTTTGCCTCCCTTTTTGAGATTCTGCTTGTGGGAGATTGTAGACCTGGCCGGGGGGTATTTTTTTTTTAATCAGGTTTTAGGTAGCATTTATTACTTCTAAACATAAGAATTTCTGGCTTTGGGCGCCTGGGTGGCTCAGTCGTTAAGCGTCTGCCTTCGGCTCAGGTCATGATCCCAGGGTCCTGGGATCGAGTCCCACATCGGGCTCCCTGCTTGGCAGGAAGCCTGCTTCTCGCTCTCCCACTCCCCGTGTTCCTGCTCTCGCTGTCTCTCTCTCTCTGTCAAATAAGTAAATAAAATCTTTAAAAAAAAAAAAAAAAAAGAATTTCTGGCTTTATTTTGCCTTCGTCTTAAGATTCCATGAACCTGTAAGGGTGACTGGAAATCTGACACTCAGACGTTCTGGTCCTTATTGCCCCTGTATGGACATATCCTTGGGACTTCCAGGTTTGGCTAATTGGATATTGGGGCTAATAAGTGGTCTTGGTGAGGAAGTTATGGAGGAGACAATGACTTAATTCACCTTATAGGGCACAAAGGGGTGAGACTGTTATGTGGACAGAAAAGGGGTGAGTAAGAAGTCATTATTGGCAAGTAATAAAGTCCTGGAGGGTTTACGGCAGGACAGTCTAGTAGCTAAGGGGCTTTGATGTGTCACAGAGACCCGAATGAAACTGTGCTCTAGTTTTACTAGCTGTGAAAACTTGGGCATGTTACTTTCTTTCTTTCTTTCTTTTTTTAAGAGAAAGAGAGCATGCACACGAGTGGAGGGGGGAGGGGCAGAGGGAGAGGGGGAGAGAGAGAATCTCAAGAAGGCTCCACGCCCAGCACAGAGCCCCACATGGGGCTCTATCTGACGACCCTGAAATCAAGAATTGGATGCCTAACTGACTGTGCCCACCCAGGCGCCCCAAGGGCATGTTACTTTCTGAGTGTTGTCTTCCTCATTTGTAAAATGAGGAGAGTAAAAATAGCAGCCTTAATACTTCACAGTTTTGTGTGATGATTACAGAAGACCGTGAGGATAAAACTATTTCGTAGGGTTCCTGACACCCGAGCCCTCGATAAATGGGAGCTACTATTAAAATTATTATCGATGAATGTAGAAACTCAAGTAAACTGCCCTGAAACACTGTTACAGCTCCTAATCTATTTTTTTGTGCTGACGTCTAAAAAACACTGAGTTCTTCAAAGGCCTGGGAGTTGGAGATATACAGATCTGAGCTTGAACTGGGGCTCTGTCCCGTCCTAGCTGTGTGACCTTGGGCAAGTCACTTGCCCCTCCGGGTCTCCATTTCCGCATCGAAAGCAGGGCCAGTTGAAATACCCACCTCACAGGACTGGAGGACTGAGTGAGGTATGAGGAGCTGCACGTACAGGGCCTGGCAGAGAGCAAGTGCCCAGTAAATGGCAACTGTAGAATAGGCTTGGGCAGACAGCCTGGCTGCAGGTTTCCTCCCCACCACCCCCTCGTTAGTCCCAACTAGAGTGCCATCAATCTGCCCCTCTCCTTGGGGGTTGCCGGAAATTCCTGGCGCAGATGTCTCCTACGGGGACGAATTTTGGATATTCCTCCGTCCACCCCTGTTACCACTGAATTATGGGGAGAGAGAAGGAGAGAAGAACCATTGAGAGCGAGAGAAGAAAACAAACGTCTTCTGTATACTCCGGCCCTGGCGAGCCCAGGCGTTTGCCTGAAATAGGTGTTCGGTAAATACTTGAGGAATGTATGTACAAATGAATGAAAAAGCAAGGTGGCAGGCAGGCATCCGGGAACGGACAGGAAGAAATGAGAGTCATGGCAAACTCTCCCCGACTCGGCCAGCACAACATCTCTATCTCGGGAGCCTCCCCTGGCCATGGGCCGTGGCCACCCCCATATCCTTCCTTCCTTTTGCACACGCTGCGTGCAGTAGCCTTCAACCCCTTCAAGATCCCCCAGACAGAAGCTCGAGGGTGGACCAGGGCTCCCCACTTTGGGTCTAGAGCCCCCAAGGCTCTCTGCTTCGGGCAGAAAATAGCTTCATTCTAAGGCGGGTCTCAGCGAGCTCCTCAAGGGATCTCCAGATATCATCCTTTCCACCATGAGGAGGTTCCTTCCTTGTCCCGAGACCACGTGCCAGGGGACAGACCCACTGGTCCACTTCCGTTCTTCCTTCACACGTGGAAGCAGCCTGACTCCCAGGTCTGGCCGTGAATCATGTGCAAATGAGTGAGGACAACTGTACGCACAGGTAGATTGACACAAGCATTGGACCCGCGTGCTGACCGCGGAAGGGACTGAGGCTGAGGATGATGCTTTCTATGGGCAACGTTTAAAACCTTATGTGCTGTGGTTTCTCAGCACCTTTCATGAGCTCCATTTCTGTTCTGACATTTGTTTCAAATAAGGTTTCCTTCCATAAAAATACCACTTAAGGACACACACGCAGAATATGCATTTGGCTTTTCCTGGGTGTTAAATATCTTATTTGATGTGCTGATTTTCCAACCACATTGCTGGGAAATTAATATACACTTAATTGCCTGTGTCACAACCTCTCAATACAGAAGCAGCAGCGATTTGGATCCTGAATCCTCAATTTCTTTACCTCTTGTTCTCTGTGAGCCCCTAGCCTGGTTTTCCCACCCAACCTCCAGTTACCCACAAATTCTACCAATGGCACATAAAAGCAGGCAAAACAGCTCCAAAAAAAAAAAAAATAGACAAGGAATTGGAAAAAGAGTGTGAGAATTCTACCCTACACGATGTGATTAAAAGTAAAGGAAGTATTTTAAAATGACCCCTTAAGCCAGCCCTTTCGAACACATGTAGCTTTCTGATTGGCTCCACACTCACCATCTCTGGCTCGATCTGGTTCTGGGGGGTCTGACTCAGCAAGCTTTTATCTCATTCCCCACGTGCTGAGAGCGAGCGGTCTCTGTAAGTTGCCCTTTTATTGTGAAAATAGAAAATACTGGAGAAAACCAGAGCTGACTTCCCATGCAGGCAGTTCCAGCTCTTGGGTCGGTGGATGAGCCCCAGGGAGTGTGTGCAGGGGACCCCGAGGTGGGGGTAAACTGGGGCCTAATGGCAGTTGGTGGGGAGCAGCTGCAGGAGGGGACAGCGTCCATGGAGGGTAGAATTGGAAGTTGGACTTCTGTACAGAGCTGTTCAAGTTGACCTGACCCGGGGTTGAATTCTAGCCCTCGGTATATGTTACTGGCTTACACTTTGACATTAGATGCCCAAGGGGTGGGGGAGTGAGTCAGGGGCGCAAAGAAGGACCTTGGCCTCCTTCCGGAGTCACAGCATTACTGGGGAGATTTCAGGACCCAAAGGTGGCAATTCCCATGTGACCTTCCCCTCAATGCAATGTTTGGATGGAACTTAGCAGTGACAATGTACCGCCAACAGGGCTCTCGTTTAAAGTTAAAATGTCCTTTCATAACTGTTGGAAAGGAGGTTTGTATACAGAGAGTATCTAGGATTTGCCCATTCCTGTAAAAAAAAACAAAAAACAAAACAACAAAAAAAAACCCCTTCCTGACTGTAAATCCTGTGCTCTGTAAATAATTTTTGGGTCCAAGAAGACCAACAACTGGCATTTTCATACCCCCCTGCCCCCCGCCCCTGCTTCTAGAGCCCACAGCAACGGGAGGGGGCAAAGGCATCCGCAAGCGAGGACATGACAAACAGATCCAAACACACATATTTATTTAGTAAACAAGCTCATCATCTTCTAAATTTTAAAATTCACCGTGAGCAAACACAAACGCAGGCTTCGTTCGAAAACATGCACAACATTCCCCTTAAAGCGATTTGGTAATTGCAGGAAGGCGAGAGCAACATTCCACCCAGGTGCGCAGAACAGCACACCTGTGGGTCTGGAACGAAGTCTCAGCTGTTAAACGAAGGGCGTCTCGAGCTGAGCCGCAAAAGGGAGCGGGGCAGGGGAAGGAGACAGACTCCCACGGCCAGGCCCTACTGTTCTGGCAGACTCCAAGGTCATCTTGTCACTTTCTCCTTCTCCTCCTCCTTCTGTCTCCCCACCCCCCACTCCTCCACGCTAACGTTTATGGAGCACTTAGAGCATGCCAAGCACCCGTGTTAGAGAGGAAGAGACCGAGGCCTGGGTTAGTTTATGGGACTTGCGCCGGTGGGGCACGTCCTGGCAAGTGAGCAGGGCTGAGGCCTGGCGAGATGACTCCACAGTTGCCTCTCTCCCCACAGAAGCCATGAAGGAGGCTGAAGCCTCCTGAAGCCTCGCCTACGTGGGTCCCGATCCGATAAAACCCTCCGTTCTCCCGGACAATTTCATGAAGAGGGGGCCCAGGCACAGTGCGGAAAGAGGCCAAGGGTGAGGGGCAGTGCCGGCCAGATGCTTCCCAATGATCTCTGTCTCTCACTTCACTCACGTGCTACTTCTGAAGGCCTCTGTCAAGGCTTCTGGGCCCATCAGGTTATCTAGAGGCCCGCCAGGCTTTCATGTGGCACGCAGGGTGGGGAGGCCACGGGCATTCCAATCAGCGTGGCTGTTCTCCCCTTCTCCCTTCTTAACCTCCAAGCTAGGAGAAAAGGGCAAGCTTCAGGCAGGATAAAGCACCTGCCAACATACTTCTTGTTTTTAAGAACTGATACGGTTTTTTCCTTGCCTAAAAAAATGTCATTGAGCCTAGAAAAGCCCAAGGTATAAGGATCCTGGTGCTTGTATTTTTTTTTCCCCCCAGGGCACTTTGAATAGGGTTCATGCACCAAAAGTATGCACACAGGAAAGTGGGGTCCAACCCCCTCGCAGAGATTGGCCTTGAGTGGGATTCGATGAGCCCCTCCACAGCTATTTTGCCACAAACCCCTCTCATCTGGTCTGCGAGGGAAGAGGGGGCCAGAGGAATATCCTCAAGGACAGAGAAAGCTCAGGCTGGAGGAAGTGAGGAGAAACTGGGATGAATTCAATCAAGAACAGCAGAAAGCAGAAGAGCAGCTTGGGAAGAAGTTGACTCAGTGCGGGGGGAAGGGGGAGGACAGGGAGAAAAGCAACTTCAGGCAGGGCAGGCCAGGCGTGGGAACAAGGGAGCGTTGAGCAACAGCTCTGGTGTCAGGTGGCTGTGGGGAGGACAGCACTCGCTGTGACTTGGGGACTGACCGTGGAGCTCAGCCAGCAGGGACCTGGTTTCTCCTGAGGGACTAGGGCATGGGGGGAACCTAGGTGGCCTGGGGCTGAATCATGGGATATTGAGAAGAAAAGGCAAGCTTCTGTGTTAAAGGCTAAACAGGTTGGACTTGTCCCTGAAATGCACTGACGTGTAACATCGGCACCCCCCACCCCCCCGCTGCCCCAGCCTTCCTTACTGGCTGGTGGGGAGGGCTCCCATGTGAGTGACAGGTAATGGAAAATCCGCAGAAGTGTGACGGACAGCATTTGGGCCCTAAGGTCAAAGTCTAAAGGAGAGTCGCCTCTCAAATCTTTTGTGCTCTTGCAACTCATTCTTCCCTTGGGGGAAATACATAGAGGTCAGAGAAACCATAATTTCGGATACCTACCCATCCTTGTTTAGCATGGGCGGGCACTCTGACCTAGCAGATGTTCCCACCGACCCCTGGGCTCTGCTGGAGGGTTCGGAGGGATCCCTGGTGGGTGGAAAGAAAGCCCCCAGTGATGGCCACATGAGCGGTGATGCCCACGCTGTCATACAAAGCACATTCAGGGCTTGGATTCCCTGCCTCAGAGGATGTACAGTGGGCCTCCGAAGCTCAAAGGCTAGGAAGCCATGGCTTCATTAGCGTTAGCCCGGGTAGTTGAACAGTGCTTTTTACTCCAAAGCATCTCCATATCTGTTCAGTCTCCTCTGATGTGATGAGTGGGGTAAGTAATGTTTTTCCTATTTTGTAAGAGAGAAAATAAATACACATCAAAGTCTATATTCCTTAACATGATTGTAAGTAACTATGCTTCATTCAGTTAGGGTCTTGCTACCCTCCCTTTATTCATCCAACAAATATGTACCGAGCACCTTTTTCAGACCAGCACCGTTTCAGGTGCTGGAATATACAAAAGTGAATTAAGACAGGGTCCTTACGCTAATAAGAGTTTATAGTCCCAAATCAGAGACACCTTCAATAGAAAAACCCACCCATCATTATTCAACATTGAATGGTTAATCTCAACACATGTCATTACAACTGTGATAAAATGATACCAAGGCTAGCTTCAAGTGTTATGAGAGTGTATAACACAGGGAGCTAACCTAGTCTTGGTGTCTGGCCAGGCCTCCCTGAAAAAAAGACATTTCCACATCAGTTCGAAGGCTCAGAACTGGGGCTGCAGATGGGGAAGATAGGGAGCACGTGTCAATGGACTGGTTAAGACCAAAGCTACAGAGCTGGAGCCCAGGTCGGCACATCCTGTCCTGTCCCTACAACTCTGTTGGTTTTATGTTCCCTTCTTGCCAGCTACTCTTTTCCCTATGCTGCTACCAGCCACCATTTGCTCCCCTCAGCTGAGCGCAACTCAGGTGGGTCTCTAACTTTCATCTTTTTTTTTTTTAGGTTTGATTGTTATTTATTTATTTGCTTGTTTGTTTTTAGTAATCTCTACACCCAACGTGGAGCTTGAACTCACGACCCTGAGATCGACAGTCGCACGCTCTTCCGACTGAGCCAGCCAGGTGCCCCAATCTATCTTTCATCTTTGAAAATGAGTCAATAGAAGCAGGATCCCATAGCATGAAAATCCTGACATCTTGGATGTGTGTGTGTGTGTGTTGTGTGTCTTGTAGATGTGGGACGATAACGACAAATATATAAGAAACATTGCCTTAGAGATGGCCATTCCTCATCCACTGCTGCAAAACTGAAATCACCTGGGGTGCTTCTTTTGGCCAATTTGTCTTTTAAATCCTAGGGAACTGAATCTAGAATGATTAGCGGGGTGGGGAGTGAGGGGTGGGGACCTTTGTGCAAGCCATTTTGCCACTCAGGATTAACACCCTTGAGATCCACCCAACTTGGTGTCCATTCCTTTTCATCATATCACGGTTTGTTTAACTATTCACCTATTGAAGGACACTTTGGTTGTTTCCAGTCTTTGGCTATTACAAATAAGCTGCTATAAACATTCATGTACAAGATTTTGTGTGGACGTAAGTTTTCATTTCTCTGGAATGAATGCCCAGGAGTGTGATTGCTGGGTCCTATGGTAATTGCATGTTTAGTTTTATAAGAATAAACTGCCAAACTCTTTTCCAGAGTGGCTGAAGCATTTCGCATTCCCACCAGCAGCATCTGAGAGATCTGGTTTCCCTACATTCTCGCCAGCATCTGGTATTGTCACTACTTTTGGTCATAGCTGTTCTAATGGGTGTGTACTAACACCTCGTTGTGGCCTAAATTTGCATTTCCCTAATGGTTAATGATGGTGACTGTGCTTTCATCTATTTACCATCTACATTTCCTCTGCTGAAATGTCTTTTCATGTCCTTTGCCCATTTTCTGATTGGATTTGTTTTGTTTTGTTTTGTTTTACTGTTGAGTTTTTTTAAAGTTCTTCATATATTTGAGATGTGAGTCATTGGTCAGATGTGTGGTTTGCAAATATTTTTGCCCGCTTCGTACCTTGTCTTTTCACCCCCGAAACAGGGTTTTCACAGAGCAAGAGTTTTTAATTTTGATCAAGTCCAATTTATTGATTTTTCCTTTTATATATTTTGCTTTTGGTATGAAGTCTAACACCTTTTGCCTAGCCCTAGGTCCTAAAGATTTCCTCCTATGTTTATTTTTTAAAGTTTTGTAGTTTTACATTGACTTAGTTTGAGTTAATTTTTGTATAAGGTATGAGACTTAGGACGAGGTTTGTGGAAGTTAATTATGTGTCCACTTGGCTAGGCTATGGTACCCAGATATTTGGTGAAAAACCTGGATGTTGCTGTGAAGGTCTTTTTTTTAAAAGAAAAGATTAACATTTAATTCAGTAGACTTTTAATAAGGCAGATTTCCCTCCTTAATATAGGTGGGCCTCATCCATTTAGGTCAAGACCTTAAGAAAAAGACTGACCTCTCCCAAGGAAGAGGGAATTCTCCAGCAGACTGCCTTTGGATTTGAGCTTCAATGTCAGCTCTTCCCAGGGTCTACAGCCTCCTGGCCTATCCTGAAGATTTGGAATTGCCAGCATCCACAATCACACGAGCCAGTTTCTTAAAATAAATCTCTCTCTCTTTCTTTCTCTATACACACATTCTCTCTCTCTCTCTCTCTCTCTCTCTGTCTCTCGGTTCTGTATCTCTAGAGAACCCTTACTAATACAAGGTTATTTTTTTTTCTTTTAGCCTATGGATGTCCAATTTCTCCAGTACCTTTTGTTGAAAAGGTTATCTTTCCTTCATTGAACTGCATTTGTACTTTAAAAAAAAATCATTTGGGCATATTTATGTAGGTCTATTTCTGGATTCTATTCTGTTCTATTGGTCTATGTGTTTATTCCTCTGCCAATACCACACAGACTGTAGGTTTGGGCCAACTGATGCCTCCCACTTTAATCTTTTTTTAAATTTAGCTATTCTAGTTCCTTTGACTTTCTGTATAAATTTTAGATAAAATCCTACAAAATTCTTGTTGGGATTTTGAGTAGGAATTATGTTAAACCTGTATATCAATTTGGGGAGACTGATATTTTTACTATGCTGAGCCTTCAAAATCCATGAACATGGTATGTCTCTCCATTTTTTTTAGATCTTCTTTTATTTCTTTCATTAGCATTTTGTGGTTTTCAGCATATAAGTCTTATGCATATTTTGTTAGATATACATCCAAGTCTTTTTTGGCAATTATAAATGGCATTGTATTTTTGATCCTGGTGTCCATGTTTTCATTGTTTGTGTATAAAAATACAATAGATTTTTTAAAAAAGGTTTTATCTATTTATTTGAGAGAGTGAGAGAGAGAGAGAGAGAGCGATCACGAGCAGGGGGGAAGGGAAGAGGGAGAAGCAGACTCCCCGCTGATCCTGGGGATCATGACCTGAGCTGAAGGCAGACGCTTAACTGGCTGAGCCACTCAGGCACTCCTGTAATAGATTTTTGTATGTTTATCTTTTATCCTGTGGCCTTGCTGAACTCACTTATTAGTTCTGGAAGTTTTAAAAATAGAGTCCCTGGAATTATCTATGTAGATCATCATGTCATCACCAAATAGGAAAAGTTTCATTTCTTCCTTTCTAATCTGTATGCCTTCTATTTTTGTTTCTGACCTTATTGTACTGGCTAGAACTTCCAGAATTATGTTGAGTAAGAGTGGTGAAAGTGGAGATGCTTGCCTTCTTCCTGATCTTAGGGTGAAAGCATTCAGTTTTTCATCATTAAACATAATGTTAGCTGTGGGTATTTTTGTAGATACCCTTTTTCAAGTTGAGGAAGTTCCCCTCTATTCCTCATTTGCTGAGAGGTTTGTATCACAAATGGATGTTAAATTTTGTCAAGTGCCTTTTCTGCATCAATTGATGTGAACATGTCCTTTTTTTTTTCTTTAGCCTGTTAATATGGTGGTTTACACTGATTAATTTTTGAATACTGAACGAGACTTGCATACTTGGAATAAACCCCACTTGGTCATGGTGTATAATTCCTTTATATTGCTGAATACATTCTATTTGTTCACATTTTGTTAAGGATTTTTTGCATCTACATTTATGAGGGATATTGGTCTGTAGTTTTCTTGTACTATCTTTGGTTTTGGTATCAGAGTAATACTAGCTTCATGAAATGAATTGGGAAATGTTCCCAGTACTTCTATTTTCTGGAAGAGATTATGTATAATTGGCATTACTTTTTCTTCAAATGTTTGGTAGAATTCTTTGGTGAAGCCATCTGGGCCTGGAGATTTCTTTTCGGGGAGTTTGAAAATTATGGATTTAATTTCCTTAATAGTTATAGGGCTACTAACTATATTTTTGGTGAGTTGTGGTAGCTTCTGTTTTTCAGGGAATGAGTCCATTTCATCAAAGTTGTTAAACTTATGTGTGTAGAATTGTTCATAGTATTCCCTTATTATCCTTTTGATGTCTGCAGGGTCTGTAGTAATATCTCCTGTTTTGGCCTGATACTGGTCATTTGCTTCTTCTCTCTTTTATCTTTGTCAGTCTTGCTAGAAATCTGCCAATTTTATTGATTTCTTACAAAGGACTGGCTTTTTGTTTCATTGATTTTCTTTATTGTTTTCCTCTTTTCAATGTCATTGATTTCTGCTCTTTATGATTTCCTCCCTTCTGTTTCCTTTGTGTTTATTTTGCTCTTCTTTTCCTAGGTTCTAGAGGTGGGAGCTTAGATTGTGATTTAAGACCTTTCCTCTTTTCTAACGTATGTATTTGGTGCTATAAATTTCCCTCTCGGCATGGCTTTTACTGCGTCCCACACATTTTGAAATGTTGTATTTTTATTTTCAATTTAGTTCAATGTATTTTTTTTTTATTTCTCTTGAGACTTCCTCTTTGACCTATGGATTATTTAGAAGTATGTTTAGTTTCCAAGTGTTTGGATATTTTCCTGTTATCTTTCTGTGATTGATTCCTAATTTGTATCCATAATGGTCAGAGAACACACTGTATGTGGTTTTAATTCTTCTAAATATGTTGAAATTTGTTTTATAGCTCAGGATGTGATCTATCAAGTTCCATGGGTACTTGAAAAGAATGTGTATTTTGCTGGTTTTGGGTAATGTGTTCTACAACTGTTAATTAGATCCTGTTGGTTGATGGTGTTGCTTAGTTCTTTTATATCTTTGTTGATTTTCTGTCTAGTTGTTCTATCAGTTGTAGAGAGAGGAGTGTTGAAATCTCTAACTACAACTGTGGATTTATCTATTTCTCCTTTCAGTTCTATCAGTTTTTGCTTCACATATTTTGCTTCAAAAACAGCTCAGTTGTGTGGCACATACACATCCACTTTGCCAATCTCTGTCTCCTAATTGGTGTATTTAGACAATTTACATTTAGTGTTAATGTTGATATATTAGGGTCAATGTTTGCCATTTTATTTTTTGTTTCTGTTTTTCATTTCTCTGTCTTCTTTTTCCTGCATTCCTGTGGGTTATTGAATATTTTTTGGAATATCATTTGGATTTATCTGTCATGGCTTTGAGTGTATATCTTTGTATAGATTTTAGTGGCTCCTCTAGGTATTACACTGTAGATACATAACTTGTCACAGTCTAATGGTGGTGGTATTTTATCAGTTCAGGGAAGTGTGGAAACCTTACCTCCATTTATGTCCCTTTGCCCTCCCCAGTTTATAATATAATTGTCTTAAATATTTCCTCTACATACATTTAAAACTATATCAGACAGTGTTATAATTTTTGCTTCAACCACCAAACATAATTTTGAAGACTCAGGAGGGGAAGGGAAGTCTATTTAATTTATTCATGTTTTTATTGTGTTCTTTCTTCCCAATGTTCCAAGATTTCTTTTTTTTTTTTTATCATTTCTTTTCTGTTTAGAGAACAATCTTTAGATACTTCTTTAGGGTAGGTACGAGGGTGACAGATTCTCTTAGATTGTCTTCATCTGAAATGTCTTCATTTTCCTTTCATTCCTGAAGGATATTTTCGCATGATATAGGATTCTGGGTTGGCATGTTTAGCACTTGAAAAAAATGTGCCAATTCTTTATTTGAAACATTGTTTTCCTGTAAGTAATATCTTTTCTCCCCTGTCTGCTTTCAAGATTGTTTTTCTTTGTCTTTAGTTTTCAGAAATTTGACTATGATATGTCTGAGTGTGCATTGGATTCATCCTGTTTGGGGTCCTCTCAACTTTTTGAATGTATAGGTTTATATCTTTTCTCCAGTTTGGAAATTTTCAGCCATTATTTCTTCAAATGCTTTTCAGCCCCATTCTCTTTCTCCTCTCTTAAGACTCCAATGATATAAGTGCTATATCTTTTGTTAAGGCCCCACAGGTTCCTGAAGCACTGTTCATTTGTTTTCCAGTCTATTTTCTCTCTGTGTAATTTCTGTTGTTATATCTGCAAATTCTCTGATTCTTTCATTTGTCTCCTCTGCTCTTTTATGCCTATCCACTGAATTTTTCAGTTCTAAAATTTCCATTTTGTTCTCTATATGTTCTTATTTGTTTGCTGAGATGTCATATTTCTTTGCTGAGACTTTCTATTCTTTTATTTGTTTCAAACATGTTTGTAGTTGCTGATTGAAGCATTTTTATGACTGCTGTTTCAAAATCTTTGTTAGGTCATTCCAACATCCCTGTCATCTTGGTTTTGGCACCCATCAATTGTGTTTTTTCATTCAGTTGGAGACCTTCCTGGTTCTTGGTATGAGGGCTGATTTCCAATTGAATACTGTTCATTTTGGGTATCATGTAATGAAACTCTGGATCTTATTCAAACCTTCTGTTGTTGTTTTTTTTTTTTTTTTTCCTGATGCTGCTCTGGGAGAGGAAAGGACGGGATACTGCCTGGTTACTGCCAGATTGGAGTAGAGGGTCAGGCTCCCCACTTGGCCTTTGCTGGCAGGGGTGAGGTGGGGGTCACAGTTTTTCCTGATAGTTTTCTATCTTGCTAGGTTGCCCATTTCCTGGTCCTTTGGCTAGGGAGAGCAGGCCTTTATATTTGTCTGCTCTCATTGCTGTTTTCTGAATTGCTGGCTTCTCTAGCAGCCAGTCTGGGATATGTGAGGCAAAGAGAAAATTCAGGAAACTCACTACCATGTCATTCTTTGGTTACTGAGGTCCTTAGCCAGTCTGCCTTCTTCTCTCTATCTTTATTGGTCTTCTTACATTTGTTTTATATATAATGTCCAGGGTTTTTAGTTGTACTTAATGAGAGGAATGGAGAAGAGTAGATCTATTCTGTGTTCTTGGATCAGAAGCCCCCAGTTGACTTTTAGGATCCCACATCTCATATTAGTTAAACCTCATCACTAATTTGTTAAGGTATGGTGTTTAAAAGTTACATTTTAATATGCTGTTTTCATTGAGTGAGTGGTTCATACTCATGTAGTTTGTGAGATGTTGAGGAAGAACCATAGATTAGGGCATCCTCAGAGTTTTCCAGCTGCCGAGCTGGTGACAGATTCCTTAAATCTGTTCTGCTCTTGAACAAACAAGTCTTCAAATATGTGCCCAGAGCTGCGATGGACATTTAAAAGGCTATGGAAAAATTCATCCCCTAGACTCTCAGGGTTGTTAATGTCTAGTCGGGGAGATAAAAAAATGAATTTTTCATCTTAGGACCTGGCATATAGTAGACACTCAGTACATGTTTGTCGCATGAAGGAATGCTGCTGGCCAAATGCTAATTGCCCCCAGATGAGGGGAAGCAGCATGGGCTGGAGTAGTCAAGAAGAGATTTCTTAAGGAGGTAAGGGTTGGGTTGTCTTATAGGCTGAGTAGGATCTGGAGGTATTTTTTGAAGGAAAAACTGACAGGACTTGTTTATGGGGTGGGGGCGAAAGAGAGTAAGAAGCCAATGCGACTTCAGATGCTCAGTGACTGGGAAACAAGGGGAAGGCTATGAGTTTGATTCTGGACCTAATTAGCTTGAGCTGTTAACATAACATCCAAGCACAACTGCACAGTAAATATTTGGACTATCCAGAGCTGAGGGGAAGATTATACTAGAAAAACCCACCTTTTCATCTGAGTCTCCAGAAGATGTAGGACCTAGCCCCAACTTTGCAGCCAACAAACTGTGATTGAAGGCAATTCACAATGCCTCCCTGGGCTTTGATTTCCTCATCTGTAAAATGGGGTGCGTCACTAGATGTTTTTTTCTTTTTAAAGATTTATTTATTTGAGAGAGAGAGAGCAAGTGTTGGGGGAAGGAGCAGAGGGAGAGAGAAACCCAAGCAGACTCCATACAGAGCACGAGCCCGACACAGGGCTCGATCTCAGGACCCCCAGATCATGACCTGAGCCAAAAACCAAGAGTCAGATGCTTAATCAACTGAGCCACCCAAGCACCCTGCTAGATGGTTTTTATGAGATAACATTTGATCAGCACCTGGCATAGTATCTGGTATTTGGAAGGAGCCATATACTTGTTGGAATGTTTTCCTTCCAACTCTAAGGTTCTAGGACTCTGAGATTTCTTTGAACAGTCCTTACTGTAATGCCTTCTATGATTTTTTACTTAGTAGTTTTTATTTTCCCCAGCAGAGCTCACCAGTTTATATTATGTGAAGGTAAGAATGTAGGGGAGAGAGAATGTTGTACATGTTGTGTCTCAATCTTTACAGACAGAAGTTTTTCTCTCTTTTGAGCATTTGCAGTGTTCACGCTTGAATCAGCAAGGCCTCCATTTTGGCTGACTCCAGCCCTCCACTCTGGGGAGTACTATGGGCGGGTAGCCATTAGTACACAGGAAGGGAGGGCTTTGTGGTATCTTAAGGCCATTGGATTTTATTTATTTCCAGTTTGCTCAACATTTGTTCCACAGATCTGTACAGTTTAAAAATGGGTGGGGATGAGAAGAGGATGAAACCTAACTAGGCCTAGAGAAAAGGATGAACAACATTTGCCTTTTGCTATCAGACTGGGGCTCATAAGGCTTAAACATGAGACTTCTAGGCTTCGTCTTGTCTTTCTGAAAACTAAACAGTGCTGTGGCTTTTCACATGGCATCTGAAGAGTTGACTTTGGTTTGAGAAATGGTTCCATATCTTATTACTAGGATTTTATGAATCCATCCTCCATCTATCATAAATAGTATTTATTTCTTTCAGATGAAAAAGATATTTTTCAGATTGTAAAGCAATATAAGCACATTGTAAGGAATTTAGAAATCACAGAAATTAGAAAATGAAAATCACTCATAATCCTACAACCTAGAGGTAACCGGTATTAATATTTCTTTTTTTCTTTTTGAGAGAGAGAGAGAGCATGAACGGAGTGGGGGAGGGAGAGTGGGAGAGAGAGAAACTCTTAAGCAGGCTCCACACCCAGTGTGGAGCCCAACATGGTGCTCGATCCCAGGACCCTGAGATCATGAAGAGTCGGTTGCTTAACTGACGTGGCACCCCAGGTATTAATATTTCTATTTCTTTCTTTCTTTCCAGTCTTCTTTTTTCTACACACACACACACACACACACACGGGATCGTCCTGTATCTCCCTTCCCCCACTTAATTTAGGTTGTGAGCATTTCCTCATGTCATTATATAATCTTCTAAACATGATTTCAAATAACTACATAGCATTCCATAGTATAAATGTTACTGCATAGGATTTCATAGGAAGGACAACTTTTAAGTTGTTTCCACTTTTTCTCTATTTTAAAACATGTTACAATGAATTTCCTCATATTTATATTTTTTCGGGCATCTCTACTGTTTTTTTTAGGATAAGTCCTTAGAAAGAGAATTACTGGGTGAAAGGAGAACACTGTTAAGGGTTTGGCACATGTCAAAGTGCCCAGTGGGAGAGTTGTACCAGTTTGCATTCCCAGTAGTGTTTGAGAATGCCTGCTTCATTGCATTAATCCAGAATACTTCACCCTCATGTACACCTGACCCTATTTGGGACCATTTTAATTCGAACAGCATTTGCTGAGCACCTACTATGCGTTGGGTACTGTGCAGCCATTGGGCTCACTCCTGTCATGCAGTGTAAGTGCTAGGTAGATAACATACATACAAAGATGGTTAAAAACATAAGTGAAATATAAAAACATACACATCTCTATGGCCAAGGCTGATATCATTCAGTCTTTAAATGGCTACTGTTGGAGGAAAGACACCGCACTAGCCAAGTTAAAAAAATAATTTAGCTCTGGTAAACACTTTAAAAATGCATCGGTATGAATCTTGCAAATACTAAAGGTTCAGTTGTGATCACTTATGCTGTATTTCCTGGCATACATTTGGGTATGAATGGAGAGGAATATTACAAATCCACATCTTTTAAAAGAGAAAAAAAAAACCAACCCCCATTTGGGTAAAAAAGACAATTTCTGCTTTTGTCAGGTCCTTTTAGAAAGTTAACCTGTTGGTTATCAGAGAAGGGGGACACAGAACACACAGAAAGCTAACCTCCTTCTGGCAGCTGGGGATAATTTGTCAGTCTCCTTTGAAATGTGGCTTTGTGCTCGCTAGTGAAGGCAGCTGGGACAGAAAAAGCATGACAGACAAAAGCTGAAATCCACATGAAGAAAGGTCTTTTCCCCCAAAATTACTGCCCGAGTTAGCAACGGTCAGAAAAGAAAGTACATGTATATCTTCCCAGCAACAGCCACGTCTGGTCCTAGAGGAGGCCCTCTACGCTACAGGGATCATTTAGAATAGCGGTAGCCCTGAATAGGGCTGCTGGAGAGCATTTAAACAACCCCTCCCACCCCCATGGAAAGTTACACCCTCAAATGAAATTGATTTAAAACTAAATGTTTTAGTTTTTGACTAAATGAAGGAAAGTATCATGTTTAAAATCCAATCAAAAGCATTTACTATGCTGAAGAAGATCTACTTAAGAGACAGCGGATGATGGCTCAAGAAATAGAGGTTTAAGAATATGATTGCAATTTAAAGGGAACCAATGGAATCACTAAAAGTGATACCACCAAACTGGAAACAACCTACATGTCCTTCAACTGGTAAATGCATAAACTGTGGCACATCCATGCAATGGAATACTACTCAGGAATACCAAAGAATAAACTACTGATACACGAATCTCAAAATAATTATCCTGAGTGAAAGATGCAGTCTCAAAAGATTACATATTCTATTGTTCCGTTTCTGTAACATTCTGGAAAAAGCAAAATTATAGCAACATAAAACAGAGCAGTAGTTATCTGGGGTTGGGGGTAGAGGGATGGATTGATTATCAAAGGCAGCATGAGAAAATTTGGGGAGGTAATGAACTGTTCTATATCTTGATTGTGGTGGTAGTTACCTGACTTTATATATTTGTCTTAACTCATGGAACTGTACACCAAAAATAGTGAATTTTTCTGTATGCTATATTATTTTTTTAAAAGATTTATTTATTTATTAGAGGCGAGGGGGCAGACGGAGAGGGAGAGAGAATCTCGAGCAGACTCCCTGCTGAGCCCAGAGCCCAACGCGGGGCTCAATCTCACGACCCTAAGATCATGACCTGAGCCGAAACCAGGAGTCAGATGTTTAACCGACTGAGCCACCCAGGCGCCCCTGTGTGCTATATTAAAAAGTGAATGAGGGTGCCTGGGTGGCTCAGTCAGTTAAGCATCTGTCTTCAACTCAGGTCATGATCCCAGGCTCCTGGGATGGAGCCCATCGTACTCCCCACTCAGAGGGGAGTCTGCTTCTCCCTCTTACTCTGCCCCTCCGCCCCGTGCTCATGCTTGCTCTCTCTCTCTCTCTCTCAAATAAATAAATAAAATCTTTAAAAAAAGAGTGAATGAAAAAAATCTCACAAAGATAACACTATTAAATGTGGGGAGGTGGAAGACAGAGGGGAGGTTGGAGTCATGTTAAGGGAGCTCATTTTTTTTAATAGCAGGGAGTCAATAGATACGGTCCCAAATGGATAAACCAAGAAATAGGAGTGGAGGCATATTATTTAGTGATACCAGAGTAACCACCAGCTGAATTGAAAACAGAATCTGTGAAAACGGTTGCCTCTGAGGAGTGGGAGTAGGGGTGGGGCCGAGCACTGTTGTGTTTTGTTCCAAGCTCTCCTGTATTATTTGGTATTTTTGAACCATACTCATGCATTGCTCTGATTTAAAAATAAATGTAGTGGAAAATGCACTGGACTGGGAATCGAGAAACCTGATCTCTAAGCCCTGATTCTGCACTAATTGAGCAACTCCCTTCTCTCTGGCTCTCAGTTTCTACATCTGTACGACAACGGGGTTGTTGGACTTGATGATCTTTGAGACCCCTTACAGACCTAAAAAAAAAAAAAAAAACGTATCAAATTAGATGCTTTGCATATCCACGACGAGTCTTTGTCAAATCCAACCCTGAGAGACAGACATTTTTATGTTTAAAGCCAGAAGGGATGAAATTGTCTCATTAAACAGTCTCTTTCTAACTAAGACACAGATTGGTTCAAAGACTCCCTTGCAAATGACAGTTAATTGACAACGGAGCTAGGGCTGGGGCTTCGGGCTCCGCATGGCTCTTGCCATGGCACCATGCAGCTGCTCCCTGGGATGACACCAGGAGTGAAACTCATATGCCTGATGTGGTTTCACTGGCCTGGGAAATGAGTCAGAATTTTGGAAGTGGTCCCGACATAAGCATGCATGTGCAATACCATGGACATCCCGAAGTTGGTCATGGCTACACTCAAGCCCAATTTGGGGGCTCCATTTCCTAATAACTGGCAGACAAGCTGCCTTTGACAGCGACTGCCAGCCTACTGACTCGCCGTTTTGTGTGGTAGGAATCCCAGCACTCAGAAATACCACCATTCTCAGTCGGATTTAAAACAATGGTTTGACCATTTTTTTCTCATCAGTCTTTTATCTCCATGAGCTTTAAGCTCAGGCCATGTTTCACTGAAATCCATCAAGGACGATGGAAGGTATGTTCACTTGGAAATTTTTATCAGGCATCATCAAACGAACAAGGTATCTTGGGATGGTTTAGCCTTCCCCATGGGAAGAGGGTTGAAACAGACCCCTGACTTCGATGGCACCATCTTCCTAGGAAGACCTTCCATGTTGACTAGCAAGGAAGCTAAGAGCATGTGTGATTTGCCGAGCACTCCCCCCTCCCCCTTTGCCTGGGCCTGCAGGCTCACTTGCCCCTCATCACATAAGGTCTGAGGTTTAGAGAATAAGGACACCATTATGCGGGGCTTTCATTCTTCCTCAGTGGAAACAACACTGCCCTTTGTAAGCTCCCAGCAAACTTCAAAGGGTGTGGCTATCTTTCTGTGCTCCCGGGGAAGCCTCCTCAGGGAAACCCTGCTCACAGCGCCTTTCTGGTACTAGGATCTTCTTCAGCTGATAGTGAGTTAAAACAGGAATTTTTAGGCACCCTCCCATTGGCGCTTTGTCTACTTAAGAAGTAAAATTGTATTTTTAAACCCCCCTTGGAAAACACTTGTTTGCCAACTTTTGTGCCCCCCCATCTGTGCTCCCACTCCAGCCTGGCTGTCTGCCCAGCTCTGAATCCTGCCTTACCTACTGCCTGGCATTTACTTCACAACAGCTGGCCCAGGGATTTCAAGTGCTTAGCCTCAGCTGCCAGCTTCGGGAAGGAGAGGCCCCTGTAGCCGAGCTTGTGACAAAGACAGCATTTGTTTCCACACCAGCATTCTCAATGTCAACAGCAATGACAGGCTCCAAAGGGGATCATGCCCCGTCACTGCCCACTTGGGGAGAACTCCACGAGCCCAGGGATGTTCAGACAGCCAGCTTCCACGTCTGCTTTGAGTCTCCCCACCACGCCGTGAGGGGACTGGAAACCAGTACCAGGATCCCCGGTTGACAGTGGAGAAAGGCAAACGACCGGACGCTAGGAGATTGCCCAAGGAAATGATGATCGTATTGTTCCAAACAAGAATCAGAATACCTGGGTCTGACAAACATCCGTTTCTGAGATTGGCCACTTTGTTGATGTGAAAAATGCTCTAAGCGTGGCTTGCTCATGGAGTGACTGACAGCGGTGGGGGCCACCCAAAGTGGTGGTTAATGGGAAGGAGGCCGGTGTGAGAGTAGGTGTGCCTTATTTACCCTGCAGAGACCCGGCAAAAAGAGACTGTGCCCCAGATCACCTCTCCCAGGGGCCTGGGTGGCATTCCTGTCTTCCTTCCACCAACAAATGTTGACTGTGCCAGGCGCTGGGATAATACAGACGACTCAGATCAGCCTTTGTCCTCAAGGTGTTCACAGATGGACAAGGGTGTCACCAGTCTCAGTGGGGACTGGGGGCTATGACAAACAGTCTCGCTTCAGACCCGAGGAGGTTCATGCTCATCCTTCAGTGGGCCAATAGAAAATGGTGTTGGTGTGGTTTTTCTAACTGTAGAGATGGGTGTGTCCTGAATGACTCACTGGGATTCTCCTCCTTAAGAGAAGGATCCGTTTTGTCACGAATCTGGTCAGACTACCCATAATGCTTAAAAACATAGCCTCCAATGATTATTTTGGTTGCTGGGTTTTTCTCTTTAGGAATAAAAGTGGTGCCAGTCTCTGATTCCTCAATAAGTTAAGCACAGCGTTGCCATATGACCCGTAACTCTACTCCTAGATATATATCCCAGGGAATGGAAATCTATGTCCAGACAAAAACTTGTCCATCAATGTTCACAGCAGCACCATTCACAATAGCCAAAAGGTGGAAACGACCCAAATGTCATCAACTGATGAATGGATAAGTGAAACGTGGTCTATCCATACCATGGAATATGATTCATCCATAAAAGGAACGAAGTAGTGACCCATGCTAGAACGGGGATGAAGCTCGAAAACACGGTGCTAAGTGAAAGAAGCCAGACACAAAAGGACACATGTGATATGATCCCAGCTACATGAACTATCCAGAATATGCAAACCCACAGAGACAGAAAGTAGATTAGTTATACATCGGGCTGGGGGGAAGGAAGAATGGGGAGCGACTGCCTTGGTCACTGTCAAGAGGTGTTCCTAGCATGTAAGAGGCACTCGATAATTATTCGTGGGGTTCTTTAAAAGAATGAATAAAATGTATTTTTCGAACACTCTTCTGAGAGCCATCTGAGAAGCATGAGCCATTTTTCTCTAACATTTCCAGAATGTAGGGAATCAGTTGAAGTATAAGGCCAGTGGGGAGAGAGGGAGAGCGAGCTCTCTGGTGTCTCTTCTTATGAGGGCACTAATCTCATCATGAGGGCCCCACCTGCATGACCTCATCTCAACCTAATGACCTCCCGAAGACCCCACCTCCAAGGACCATCACATCAGGGGGTTTGGGCTTCAACACGGGAATTTGGGAAGGGGACATAATTTAGTCCCTAGCAGCCAGGATGCATTAAGTAGTCACAGGCCGTCAATGGAAAGGATCATATTTGTGCTCAAGATACAGATGTTGATGTCTTCACTGTATCTTCTCCCTCCGACCCACCAATGGGGCCTGCTCATCTTTGGCTCCTGCAGCCCCTAAAATCTCTTCTCTGACACGGTTTTCCTTGGGTTGTAGTATCATCTCCAAGCTCCCAAGAATCTAGAGGGGAGCAGTTTCCTCTCGCTCCCTTATTTATACTAGTGACATCAGGACCCCCCCCCACCCCAGGGAGCTCTGCCAACATCAAGGGTCACTCTTTCCACCCTTGCCCTGCCCTCTGCCCAGCCACGATGCTTGCTGCTTGCTTTTTACCCAATAAGACATGGGCATTTTGCATTACACGGCATAGCGGTCCATGCAGACCCCACAGCCCCAAAGCTGGTTGCCAGTGACAGGTTAGGGTGGGTGCCACCAGGAAGGAGAGCAGCAGGCTGGAGCTTCTGAACCGATGTGATCGCAGCAACCAGTCATCCCAGTGTCATATAAACACAATGATTTATAATAGTCCGTGTTAAGGTGCCTGACACATTGTAAGCACTCAATAAATGTTCATTATTATCCTTATCATAAAGGTATTTATGCCTCCATTAAAATGTTATTGAATATTTAGGCATATAGGTAAGTTGTTATGATGTATTATTAAGTGAAAGAAGAAGATTACAAAGAACGTGTACAGCATCATCCCATCTTTACAAAAAAGTTCTAGGTATAAGAGAGATACTATTGTATAGTAACTTAGGGCTCAGAATCTGAAGGCAGGTCTATTGTTTAATCTGTGCACTGTCACTTATTAGCTGTGTGACCTAGAGGGAGTTACTAAACCTCTCTGAACCTCAGTTTCTTTAATCTGTAAAATGGAGAAGGTATGTGTGTGTGTGTGTGTAGATACACATTAATGATACGCTTGCATGGCTACACAGCCCAAGAGATGTGAGTGGATTATAATTTTACATCAGAATTAACAAGATTTCAGTACGGTAGTTAGATACACAGCAAACACACAGAAATCAAAAACTTTCTTAGATGCCAGCAAGAAGCAGAAAATATGAACAAAAACACCAGTCACAAGAGCAGTGTAGGTGGGGCGCCTGGGTGGCTCAGTTGGTTAAGCGACTGCCTTCGGCTCAGGTCATGATCCTGGAGTCCCGGGATCGAGTCCCACGTCGGGCTCCCTGCTCAGCAGGGAGTCTGCCTCTCTCTCTGACCCTCCCCCCTCTCATGCTCTCTATCTCATTCTCTCTCTCAAATAAATAAATAAAATCTTTAAAAAAAAAAGAGCAGCGTAGGTTTAGTGCAAAGAGCGGAGTGTCCCCTCCACCCAGCTAAGCCGAGCTTAACAGCCATCTCACTGGTACTACGGATTCCCAGGCCTACAAGCAAGGCTCTGGCCTCGGCCCTCTCCTGTCGGGGCTCAAGCCCAGCTGAAGGGACTGCCTGTCGGACTCTATGCCATCCCCTCAGCTTCCTTGTTCTCTCCCCAGTTGAGATACAATTGCTCCCACAGCAAACTAGTCTGCAGACCAGATCCCCTGCCTCCCACGTACACAACTTTATAGATTGTCCTCCTCACAAGGCCACTTTCACTTCTTAAAGACTTTATTTATTTGAGAGAGAGCGAGAGAGAGCATGAAGGGGGGGAGGAGCAGAGGCAGAAGTGGAGGGAGAAGCAGACTCCCCGCTGAGCGCGGAGCCTGACGAGGGCCTCCATCCCAGGACCCGCTGGGATCATGACCTGAGCCGAAGGCAGACGCTTAACCGACTGAGCCACCCAGGTGCCCCCACTTTCGCTTCTTGAACCACACTTTAGCTTTGTGAGAGTCCTTGCTTGAAATGTGCAGGGAGATGTATCTTGAGCAGTTTCCGGGGGAAAGGTTTTCATGGTCATGAACATTATGGGTTCAGATCCCAGCTCTCCACTTGCTAGCTGCCTTGCCTTGGTCAAGTCTCTTAACCTCTCTTTCCATCACTTTCCTCTTCCGTTGTCTGGGGGCTAACACTGGCACCTGGCTTTTAGGGATTTGTGAAGCCTACGTGGGATTAGGTACATAAAGGGTTTAGCACGGTTCCAAGCACACAGGAAGCTCTCAATGTGCAGGAGCTGCTGTCTTCCTTAAAACAGGAATATAGTGGAGCCTTGAACAACATGGGTTTGAACTGCACGGGTCCACCTATATGCAGTTTTTTTTTATATAAATACAGTACAGTATTGTAAATGTATTTTCCTTATGATTTTCTTAATAACATTTTCTTTTCTCGGAGCATACCTTATTATAAGAATACAGTATGTAATACCTATAACATACAAAATGTCTGTTTATAGACTGTTTTTGTCATCAGTAAGGTCAACAGCAGGCTATTAGTAGTTAAGTTTTGGGGGAATCAAAAGGTACACGCGGATTTTTGACTGTGCAGGTGTGTGAACATGTTCAAGAGTTAACCGTAGTTTTTCCTAAACGGATAACAAAAGTTCCATCTCCTATACGCTACAGACTGCTTACAGCAACTAAACAGATTTCCCCACCGCTAGCTTTTGTCCAAGAGAGTTTCAATAATATCGGGATCTTAGTTTTACCCTGGGAACCCCAAACACAACCGCACAGGACTCCTCAGAGTGCACAGGCTCAGAAAGAAGTCACATACAGGAAACAACCAGTCTCAGTGAGAACCAGGGAGCAGTCCTGAGACGTACGTATATTAGCAAATAGAGCCATATGGAAACGTATATAAGGAAATACGTGATCGCGACACAATCCTTTCTAAGCCCTGAAGCCACAGGGCTCTATTCATCCAGCAAAGGCAATTTAAACACAACAAAGTCATTTTTATATTCCCTTAAATGTGAAAACAAGATCTTCTTCTAGCAAGTGCGAACGTATGCAACCTTCACTCAGCTGAGCCAGTGCTGAATCCAGCCTCTGTCGGCAACCTCGATCAAGTGCATGGCCCCTTCCCATAGAGGAGGGAGACCCAGCCCGGGGCATAAGGGGATTGAACCAGGCCTGGGCCACTCAGACACATAACAGGTAGAAATAAATGGTGCTTCAGAGAGTCCCAGCTAACGTGATCGCTCAGAGGCGTCTCCACGCTCACCGCCCCGGGAGTGAAGAACTACTTCACAGCACTGGGTTTTCTCGCCCAAAGGAAAACGTTCAAATCTAGGAAAGAAATTCTCAGGACAACCCAGGGAACTGACTCCTGAGCTCCGCCCCCCTCCTTTGCAGACCTCTCTCTCTGTACATTTTATGCTGAAATGTCAACAACATCAGTTCACCGCTGGACCAGGTCCATGACCAATCTGTGAAGGCCGAGAGAGGTGTTTTTCCATCTGAAAAGCTTCTCAAGACCTGTTGCATCAAGTAGAGCCCCGGGCAGAGGCTGAGGAGGGGGACTGTGGAGGCGTTTTGTCACGCCGCACCCCCAAAGCCTCCCTGGGAGGCAGGGCACTAACCTGCACATAACTTAGGGGAGTTTCTTTCTTTCTTGGTTTTTTTTTTTTAGGGATATTGTGCACATTAGTTAACTACTCTGAAAGCATCATTTTCTTCATCTGTGAAATGGAGAGGAATAGCAAAATATATCTCAAGAGACTGTTGCGAAGATTAAACAGGGTAATGTCTTTAAATTGTTTAGTAATATGCAAGTCCTTGATACATGCTGACTATTATTATTACTACTGGTTAATCCTCATATATAAATTATTTTTATTTTTTTAACAATTTTTAAAAAAGATTTTATTTATTTGACAGAGAGAGACACAGAGAGAGAGAGAGAGCACAAGCAGGGGGAGTGGGAGAGGGAGAAGCAGGCTTCCCGCTGAGCAGGGAGCCCGATGTGGGGCTCGATCCCAGGACCCTGGGACCATGACCTGAGCTGAAGGCAGATGCTTAATGACTGGGCCACCCAAGTGCCCCAAATTATTTTTAATTTTAAAAAGATTTTATTTGAGACACAGATAGAGAGAGCATGAGCAGGGGGAGGAGCAGAAGGAGAGGGACCGGCTGACTCCCTGCTAAGCAGGGAGTCCATGGGGCTTGATCTCAGGAATCCCAGGATCATAACCTGAGCCAAAGGCAGATGCTTAACTGACTGAGCCACCCAGGTGCCCCTATAAATTATTTTTAAAATTACTACAGCTTAGTATTATTTTCAGAAATTGTAAGTTTTATATAATTCCCATGTATCACAAGAAAGGACAACTGGAAACATGTGACTGGTCTCCCCCCCTCCTTTTTAGCTATTTAAACAAATCTTTCCCATATAATTTTTGACTGTTCTTAAATTCAAAAAAAGCCTACTGTTCTAATCTGAAAGCATTCTAAACTTAGGGGAGCTTCTAAGTCAAAGAACCTTCTGTGCATCCTTTGGTAAAGACCCATTTGGTAACATGGAGAGTCACCTCTTGGTTTTTCTCCTTTGCAAGTGATTTTGCCTGGTTGGCTTGAAGCAGGTCACGTGCTCCTGTATGAAAGATGCATTGCTTGTGCTAGTGGGTGTTTACCCAAAGAATACGAAAACACTCATTCAAAGGGATCCGTGCACCCCTATGTTTCTGGCAGCATTATTTACAATGGCCAAGATATGGAAGCAGCCCAAGTGGCCATTAGCTGATGACTGGATAAAGAAGAGGTGATATCTATACATACAACAGAATATTATTCAGCCATCAAAAAGAATGAAATCTTGCCATTTGCAACAACATGGATGGAACTAAAGAGTATTATGCTAAGTCAAATAAATCAGTCAGAGAAAGACAAATAGCATAGGATTGCGCTCATATGTGGAATTTAAGAAACAAAACAAACAAGCAAAGGGAAAAAAACAGAGAGACAAAGCAAGAAACAGACTCTTAACTATAGAGAACCGATGGTTACCAGAGGGGAGGTGGGTGTGTAGGGGGGATTAAGGAGCACACTTACCGTGATGAGCACCGGGTGATGTATGGAAGTGTTGAATCACTATATTGTACACCTGAAACTCACATTACACTGTATGCTCACTATACTGGAATTAAACTAAAAAGACACAAAAATAAAGATGCAAAATCAATTTGCTCCTTGCAGAGAGAAAACTCTCGGTGTTACTGGAGGCGAAGGCTCCAGAGACCAGCAAGCTCTCGCTCATCATTCCCACGGCCTCATGCTAGCCCCAACCGTTCTGCCCATTTCAGTCTGGATTTTTATTTGCGGCTCCCAGCCGGACTCTCTGACTCCATCCCCTTTTCTTGCCCCTCTGCTGCCACACTCAGCTGCTCCTCACTGCCTACCACATCAAGTCCACACCCTTTCCCTTTTGGTTTGGGCACTTGAGGACTTCGGTAACCTGTTCAACCAAAATTTCCGCTACTTTCCGAAGCAGCCCCCTGGTTAGTCACCGTGGAAGCACCTCCAGCCCCCAGCATGTGCTCCTTCCAGCCTCTCTGCTCTCGCTGTTCTGCCCACCACACTTTCCTTCTTCCTTCCGTCTCCCAAAACCCAAGGCCCGCCTTTCAGAAGCCTTTCGAGTGTCCAGCCACTGACTTATGTCTCCTCTGTAGCCTCACAGCCCCTAACTGTACCAGACCATCGGGTGCGGTGACTTCTTGGACTGTTGGAATTCTCCACTCCCCGACCTGACCATAGAAGCCTTTCCCATGGGCCTAGCTCCGTGCTATGTTCATCTGACCACACCGGTCGTTCTAATCTCCTATAGACACAGCCTGAACCCCTACCTAGAATTTTTCAATAGCCAAACACGGTTTCAGGGCCCCTCCACAGCTTTTAGCAGAGGACGAGTGTTAAACAGGCCAAAGCCTGTGTTTTGACAAAATAGCAAAGGTCCAATCAGTTTTGTTCCCATGCCCACCAATGGGCCACTGAGCATGGCCCTGGGCAGCAAGGTGGCCCCCAGAAAGAGCTCGCCATGTAGCCAGAAAAAAGCTTCAGGTCTTCTTAAGGACTTGCCCACCTGGTACAGACACTGTTGATGTTTTTATTTACTGAGCATTTAGTATGCGTCAAGGACATTATAGCCATCACCTCGCTTAGAATCCCCACGACATCCCTGTTATTTCCCCCTATCTATTAGACGAGGAAACTGGATCAGGAAGATGAAGTGACTTGCCCCAAATCACAGAGCTGTCTGCCTTTAAAGTTCAAGCCGTATGGCAAACAATCCCCACTCAAATCCTCTTAGTGTGGCCATCACCTTGCAAATCGGGCAGGGGGATGACCGGAGCTTGGCAGCGTGCCCTGTGGGTACCCATCCTCCCGAGGCAGCGGGAGGGACGAGAACAAAGACAAAGCTACCGCCCCACGAACCTGCGGTCGGGGCTGCAAATTGTGACGTTCATGAACACGATCACAGTTCCACCTTCCTCTAGGCCAAAAGTTCTTAACCTTTTCGGGGGTAGACCCCTTTGAGAATCTGAGGAAAGCTATAGGCTCTCTTCTTAGAAAACTGTATATAAATGCAAACACACGATTTTGTGTAGTTTCAGAAAAATTCATGGAGCTTCCTGTATTTCATCCAAGAACTACAGACCCTACGTTAAAAAGTCCCTGCTTTAAGCCAACCTAATTCTATGTTTTAAAAAGTGATAAATTAGGCAACAACCTAGGACACACAAGCCAGGGTTTGCTTTATGGAAATTTTGTTTTCATGTAACTTTCAGGAGCATGCCTAGTTGCCTCCGTGAGATGTATTTGCAATAAGCATCTCTGTGCTCCCCTGGAGCGCCATGCAGTCAGAGATGACGATGGTGCGGATGACCATCCTCAGGACTGGCCAGGGCATTGAGCTAGAAATGACACATAGAGCTGGTAGGAAGTTTTTTGGGTTTTTTTTTTTTTTTTTTTTTTGGTCACCGGAGGGTGGGTAGCCACTCAGCAGACAGGAGTGGCCTCGCTACATGGCGATTGGACTATATGACCTATAACGGCCCCACTCAGCACCATGAGTCAAGGGTTCTTTTTTTTTTTTTTTTAAAGATTTTTTTTATTTATTTATTTGACAGAGAGAGACACAGCAGAGAGGGAACACAAGCAGGGGGAGTGGGAGAGGGAGAAGCAGGCTCCCCGCAGAGCAGGGAGCCCGATGCGGGACTCGATCCCAGGACCCCGGGATCATGACCTGAGCCGAAGGCAGTCGCTTAACCAACTGAGCCACCCAGGCGCCCCATGAGTCAAGGGTTCTAAGACCTATGGAAACCCGAAGAACATTCAGACCACAAGTCCACTCCTGTTAAGCAGCTGATGGCTCCACGAGAGGCCAGGTACCCAATGGGGGTGGCATAAGTCAATATTGGCTCCCTCACCTGAGTCTACAGTCAACCTCCTTAACTCTGGCCCGTGTTATTCCAAATAGCAAGTGTTCGTTCCCCGCCAACCAGAGGTCCTATTGTTCTTTTACAAAAATAGTAGATAATCCCAACCCAAGTCATTCCAAGGCCACTTCCCCCTGGCCTCTTGTGTTTTGAGTAGACAAGGTCTTACTGTAATCTTTAATACTATTGTTAGTCACGGCCCAATACCGCTTCGTCTGAGGCCCCCGCGAGTGTTTGAACCCTCATACAAACGGTGCTTAGTTGCAAGGCATAGATCTGATACATGGATCCTATAGCACTTTATCCTTTTAAAAACCTTTGCACTTGAAAACGAGATGTTGCGTAGTATGTTCAAAGGAACGGTGGACCTGGAGCCCTCGTTCCTGCGTGTATAGCCTCTTACCTCCCTGAGCCTCACTTCCCTCTCTCAGACAGGTAACAATCCTTACCCTGCTTACGTCACATGCGTCTTGCCAGATTCGAATAAGAGAGTGAGTACAGAAATATTGTATTCACTGTAAAGTGCTCGACAAACAGAAGAATTCATAACCATTAGCAATTCAGAAATTTAGAAAACATTTATCGAGGCCATATTATTCCCAGGCACTTTATGTACCTTAAGTGCACACAGGACCTGAAACAGGCTCGGAAAAAGGAAAATAAGGCTTCCAAGCCCACAGTGCCAGGTGGCAAGGAACTGGGGCACTCTCTCTCTTGCCCCTCCTTTCCCCCTCCCCCAGGACCAGATGGCTCTCCATTATTACTCCACATTGCCCTGTCCCAGAACATTCCCCCAGTGGAATAAGAAATTGTTACTCACTTATGAAAAATATATGCTTGACCCTCCTTGAGGCCTCCAAGGTAGTCGCTTCTGTTTCCTCCTTGTGAATGTGCGGCTGGGGATGGAGAGAGGAGAGAGAGAGGATGAAGCAGCCCCTCGGACTCAACCCCTCTATGTCGGAACTGTTGGAGAAGATGGCCGACGACTTCACTCTCCCTCTTTCCCCGCCCCCCTTTCTAATTTGCAAGTTGTAAAAATGTGTCGCCCCCCAAATGCACCAGGTGTCTCCAACTTTCTAATTGAGCAAGGCAGACTCCTTCCCAGCCAAGAGCCTTGAAATATTTATCCAAATTTTAGCTTCACTGAATTAATGCCTTAAGCTGGTGAGCAATCCAACTGAAGGTCAATGTTCGTTTCCTAAAGTTGTCCAATGTCTGTGTGGTATTTAGACCTGAAAATGATGACTTTACTCCAGATTGCAAACTCCCCAGAGTGCACCCTGGAGATGGAAGCCAGCCCACACTGTTTTCTGATCAGTCAGCATAAATGAACCTCTCTTTCGAGTTCAAGGTGGGCTCAGAATTGAAGCTGTCTTGAGATAAAGCAGATCAGCCCCATTCACCCCTGGGGGGAAGGCCTCCGAGCAGGGGAATGTGAAAGGCCCCTCCGGTCAGGGGAGACATCCGCTCCCCTTGGCTTTGGGCTGTACCAGTTGGCAGATAAAGCTCTGTGTGAATGCAGGCCAGACCAAAATGGTGCCGAGACAGCCACAGTGTTGTTTAGCAAAAAGAAAGGAAACATCTGCAAATCCTGCGTTGGTGCTGAGCAGGGATAGCCTGCTGCTTTTCCTCATGGGCCCACGGTGGGCCAGGTCCTGACTGATCAGAATGGTTCCCTGAAACAAATGCATTTGAAAGATATTTTCCATCCCCCCCCCCCAACAGGAAATTCTTGTGTTTAGTCATCCTTACTCCATGGGCTGAGTCAGCAAGCTCTGCTTTAACCACAGCTGCTTTCAAATGGTAAGCTTAGAGGACCAGTTCATTGAGTGAGGAGGCTTGGCTGAAATGCTCTGACAGCCATAGCTCTGAAATCGGGTTGGATACATTGGAGGAGCTGCAAGGTAGGCGCTGCTCAGGACCTTCAAGTCCTCCTGGGTGGGCCTCAATTACTCTTTAGTATGTTGGTACTACAGAGCATTCCAAAACTAGCAGGGACAACAGTTTGAGTACCTAAAGAGACCAGTACGGTGCAGTGGCATGATATGTTGGCCTATGACTTAAAGTCCTGGTCCTGCCAATAATTAGCTATATGTGATGACAGGGCGACTGTCCCCGCTCTCTGGCTCTTAGCATTCTCAGGCTTAAAATCAAGGCTTGGATAAGAGACCTGTAAGGTTTCTCCCTGCTCTGACAGTCTATGAGACAACCTAGGACAGATGACCAGCCATTCTTTTCCGAAATTACCCAGAGAAGACACTACATGACCTGTTTTGGGAGCCTGGCATTTTATCCATCTGGGGATAAACGTCCACATCCAAGTGTCTTCCCTGGGTCTAACTACAGTCTGATTTCTCTTGTTTGGCCCTCTGCAGACATGGAGAACCCCCAGGGAACATTCTTTTCTAGAAGATCCTTTGTCAACTCCAAGAGCCTTCAGGTCTGAGTTCTGGTAAATCCTCTGCAGGCAAGGGAGGCCATTGCTTAGGTTTCAGTGACCACACTTCCCTCTCCTCAGATCTGGTTGTTATCACTGACTTGTGACCCTAGGGGGACTAAGGTTGGGATAGACTGACTATCCATTGGACAGTTAGCTCTGCAGAAAGGAGGAAGTCACTTATTCCAGATCAGACACCTCACAGAAGTTGCCCTAGAGCACAGAGAGTCTCAGGCACACGAGAGAGAAAAGCCTCATATAATGTGACCCTCTCCACTCCTGGATCCACAACTGGACATGTGCACCCAATGATGAAGATGGTTACCATTTACTGAACATTTATTCTGTATGTGCTGGACATTGTTCTAAGCAATTTACACGCTCGTTTGATCTCATTTAATCCTCACAACAGTACAATTCTTTTTCATATTTTACAGATTAGGAAACTGAGGTACATCAGAGGTTTATTAACTTGCTCAAGGTTAAACCGCTAGTAAGCAGGGGAGCTGTTCTTCTGACCCAGGGCTCAGCTCTGAACCATCATGCTTCTGAGAGGGGCCGGCTTCATGGGAGGACCGAGATGGTATGGATGATTCTGGCCCCTGTAGGGACTGCCTGCCCCACCTGCCTCATGTGCCTGCATCCCTGGTCAGGTGTAAGTGCCTGGCCTGGTTTCCATGGCGCTCTGTGTCCCCTTCTACGGGGAAAAAAGGCTTCCTCCTGCAGAGCTGCCAAGTGTTGACTCTACGACACCAGAAATGAGTCATGTCTTCCTCTTACGAGGGCAACATAGGGAAAGATCATTCTATAAGATGGGTTTCCCCAAACTAAAGAAAGTGTTGGAAAATGACCCCATTCCTCTGAGCTGGCAAATCCATTAGACTTGTCAAATGTCAGAGTTTGGGGAGAACTTAGAGCATCGTCAAAGTCCTTCCTGTTACAGATGAAGAGACTGAAGTTGAGAGAGTGGGATCAGATGCCTGTGGACTGAGGGATAGCTGGCTCTTAAAAGTTTGGGAAAGGGACAGAAATGACAGAGTTGGCCTACTTTATAATTCCCTTGAGCCCACCCTACGAGGGAACTGGAAGGAGGGATTCACCCACACACCAGAGCCATAACCCCTCGCATAACAGGGATTCCATAAGTGTGGGCTTCTAATGCAGTGAGATACGAAGGGACCGCCACATTCAGATGACCAAGGGCCATGGCTAAATGGTAATGTCCCCATAACTTCACACCAGACCTACTGACAAAGTGGATCTCACACCAACAATCACAAAGGGCTTCGGGGAAAACCACTTCTGTTGAAAGAGAAGCTGGTCAAAAACTTGTGGACTAATGACTGTGATCCAAAGATCCCTCTCAAAGCTGACTCTACTGAAAGCCAAGTGGAACCACCTTACTTCTCAGTTTTGAATGTGCAGACATTATTGAAATATTTTCAAGCCAAAAGGCGTGTTAAAGTCTTCTTTTAAAATAAATCTTATGGTAGTATAAGTTTTCATGGATCCTAACACAAGAGTCAATATGGAAAAACGTAAAGAAGGACCTGGAGCTTTGTCTGTGGTTAAAGCCGCCAGGAATTGGCCCTCGGGAACAGTGTCTTAATGGCTGTTTTCAAAGAAATAGCAGATCCTCTTTCATTCCCCAGTGTGAGCCCACAATGTATTTTCCAGCCTCTTCCTCCTAAACTCAGAAGAAAGTACTGGAGTTTAAAAATAAAAGGTACAGAATTAGAGCTCTTGCCTGGTTTGCCTGCTACTGAGCAGATAGAAACCTTATGAAGTGTCATGTCTCCTCTAGCTAGACTCGAACAGGCTGTTAAAAGACCCGCATTATGTTGTTGGGTAGAGTCTATTACTGCCTACTTGGCTTTGCCATGTGGTAAAGTCGGCCACACACCATCTTATAAATAACCGAATGAACTCCCCCTCATTTTATAGGGTGGCTAAAGCCTGATTACCTTTCACAATCAGCCAACCTCTTAATTCATCCCAGCTTGCAGCTGGCCTCCAGGAACATGGAGGAGGCTTGGCTGGGCGGGAAGGCAGAGGGTGGGAGAGCGACAGGGCATGCGTGCACACGTGCGTGGCCCACAGAACCACTCTGGAAGGTTTTTTTCCTTAGGTAGTCAGGACTTGCAAACGAGAAAAAAAAACCCTGCCTTTGTAGTGTTAGGGGATGACATTTCGTTGCAAAAATAAATGATTTGGTCATTACCATTTCATGGTTGTTGGCAACCAACTGCCTCTGCTTTCTAACAATTTCCATTTTAGGCACTGACAGGCCCTTCAAAGTGATTCAGCCAAATATCCACCCAAAGTTGCATATTTGGCAGTTTCATACTGAAAAATCTGGGGCCTTTGGGCAAAAATGTCAGAAAGGGCTCCCTCCTTCTTTGTCAATTGCGAAACAAACAGATCACCATAAACAGTCACCAGGGGCTCCTTGGGCGGCCATGCTGCCGGAAAGAGAAGGAACGGAAGTTGTTGGCAGGGGCTGTTTCCTTGGCTCTGGTTACTGCTCTCACTCTTCGTTGCTGCTTGTTCTTTTCCTGAAGGCCAGAGCTGCCTCAGTCATTAACCCTAACCGAGGTGAGGCCCAGGTCTTCAGCAAGCAGGCATGCCCTGCTGGTGGAAAGCCATGAGCAGAAATGGAAATCACTGGGACATGATTCTCTGAGGCGCTGGGGTCTGGGAATACTTGGAAAGCTCACCTTATCGAACTAGCTGAACTTAACACGCTGGCTGTTACCATGGACCCTCATGAGGCAACTTGTCCAGGTTGGTCTCTGGAACCCACCTGGGTCTCTGGGCCTCTGGGCAACCACAAGGCCTAGAGTACTCTGGTTTGCCCACTGGGAAGCAAAAGCGGAGCACCTCCCAGGGAGCCTCCTGCCCGACCAGGAGCCCTAAGAGTCTGAGTCCCCAAAGTTCTTTCACACACCTTTCCCTCAGCCTTAAAGGCTCTCCTCCGGGCTTTTTAAGCAACTGGCCCCCTCTCTTCATGCGGGACCACTTTAAATGTCCGGCTACCTTGGTGAGGCCAAACTGACTCCTTAGCCCGGGCCCTACCTGATTTTTCTCTCTCACTCAACCTATTTTTTTTTTTCTGCTTTAAGCCCTCATTACCATTTGCATTTATCTGTGTGTCTGCCTATGACTCATCTCTCCTGTGATACGGTAAAGCTCCATGGAGTCAGGGGCCACTTTTGTTCAACACTGTACTCCGGACGCCTCTCATAGTGCCTGGCACATAGTAGATGCTCAACAAATATCTGTTGAGCGAATGAACAAACTGGTGGCATTCTGGTTACTAGTCCAATCTGTGAAAATTCAAAAAGTAGGCTTATTGTCTCCACGCATAGGTCTCTCCCTAAAAACTTCCTGCATTTGTTGCCACTTGTCTATCTGGGAGAGAGAGCTAGCCCTCAGCCACATCCTTCCCCTGTCCACTTCCTACTTCTTACTTGCTTCACGATGCCCAGGATCTGGGCACCAGGCCCAGGCAGTTTTTTGGCTGGAGGCAGTGAGGGCTGAGACTTTGCCACTCAGAACTGACTCTACCAGCAGCAGATTGAAATGTCATTGGGGCAGGGGGAGCAGACTATTATATTTAATAATAATACTTGAGTTTACCTTCTCTTCCCTTTGGGAGCTATTTTTAAGAAGTTATTTAGATTCCCTGTCTAAAAACAGTAGCCAGGGGTGCCTGGGTGTCTCAGTCATTAAGCGTCTGCCTTCAGCTCAGGTCGTGATCTCAGGGTCCTGGGATCGAGCCCCACGTCGGGCTCCCTGCTCGGCGGGGAGTCTGCTTCTCCCTCTCCCACTCCCCCTGCTTGTGTTCCCTCTCTAGCTGTGTCTCTCTCTCTGTGTCAAATAAATGAACAAAATCTTTTTAAAAAAAGTCTCTTACATTATAAAAAAAAAATAAAAACAGTAGCCAGCCTTCTCAAAACTACAAATGAAGTCATGTTGCTGTTATGTCTGAAAATGGCCTTCCATTCAGTTGTCAAGGACAGCCACAGTCACCCAGCTGCTCAGTGCCCCTTCCTTTAAGTAAGGAAAGAATGAGTTACCAGATCGCCAACATTCAAAAAGGGTTTCCATCGGGTTCCCATGCCTTCTGCTCCCTTTCCTCCTGTCGTTAGCTGCAACAACATTGATGTTTGTCGGGTCTAGAAAGGTATGGAAGGCCCCGGGCTTTCTGATTACACTTTTGAGTGGCAACCAACCCATGTATTTCTGCTCTATCATTCCCTAACACCACCAAGGAAGGCTTTCCCCCATCCCTATTTTAAAATATGAATCATCTCAACTCTGAAAATCTTCCCCAAAAAGTCGATCAATATTTAAAATATGTTTCTTTCAGCCTGGAAGTCCCACTGCTTCAACTAGATCTTGTATATATATATCAGGATGCAAAGATGTATGGACCTCCAGAGTGTTCCCCGAAATAGCATTTATAATTGCGGTGCTCCGGCAGAACGGAACCCTAAGCAGTCACAAAAACCGGTAAGATGGGTCTGTATGTCCTGTCACGGAATGATCTCCATGATGTCCTAAATGAAAAAAGCGAAGTCTGACACAGTTGGATCCTGTATGTCTTCAGAGCCTGTCAGTTCTTCCAGCAATTTCACAAAATCCTGCCCTTTCATTTCCTCTCACTGGGTCAGACCCCTAACTGGTCCCCTGGTCCCAAAGTCTCTCTTTCCAGTTCGTCTTTCCCGTCAAGTGGAATGAACGTTCAAAAACATCACTTTTTCCAGATCTCCTTACTGCCAGAGGCAGAGTCTCAAGCATCTGGGCCACCACAATGATGGAAGGCGTGTTTCCATGTTCTGGGAGATCTGATTGGAGGGTGGGTTCCACCCCTGACCAGCTGTTTGACTTAAACCCTCTGAGCCTCAGTTTCTCCATCTGAAAAATGGTCATAGGGTGGTTGTGAGAATGAAATGAGGAAACCATGAAAAGAGTTCAGCATGGTGGCGGGCACATAGTAAGGGCTCAATAAATGGGACTTATTATTACTATTGTTATTTTTATTATTAAACCAGAAATTGGTTTATTTGAAATTCTTTGAGAAATGCTTTGTAACTTCATAACACCATTTGAAAGAAGAAGGTCCACATGTTTCCTTCATGCTTCCTGGACATCTAGTACCCACTGCATACAGCGAGGCCACCTTCTGTCTATTTTCCCTGCTACGTGCTGCAAAGGTTTCCCCTCTCTCATACCCCCAAATCTAGAGGGCATGTCTAAGTCCCTTGGATCCATGGCCTCCAGGAGTTTCTCTACAGACTTTAATCATACGACACCCCTTCTGTGTCTTCATCTTCCCCCACTATTTTGCTCTAATCTTTCCTGCCTGGCCTTGTAGGGTAGCACCCCAATGTCTTCAGTCCTTTCCTGGCTTTATTAAGAGTTTCTTTGTGGCTGCCTGTTCTGTGTTTCTTTTCTTTGGGATCAGGTGACGATTTTACTCCACTAATTCTTTAAAACAAAAAGGGCTGTTAGCCCATGCTGTGGAATGAAAGGGCATGCCAGTTCTGGTTTTTGTTTTTTGGGTTTTTTTTTCCTTGTAAGATCCTCATTTTATGCCATTATTGTGAAAGGGAAATGATATTTTTACGTTCCGTTTTGATTTCTGCCTATTTCATTGAGTGGGCTCCCAGAGTGGAGTCACGAAAGGCAAGGCCCCCATCTCAGTTTTGCCTGTGGCCGGATTCGCTGTGTGACCCCAAGGGCGCATCGAAGAGATTCCTGCCTCTGTCTCATCAGTGAAATGAGAGTGTTGTGTCTTCCAGCTCTGACGTTCGGTTCTTCTGTGGGTCCTGAAGGCAGAGAGACTATGGCAACGTTCTCTCATCACCCCCACCCCAGTGTCTGGGCGGGGCTGGTTCAAGTTGAAATTAGCTATTCCGTGGGACAGTTTCATCTATTTCTAAGAGCCCAGCTCTTGAACATTTTTCTGATGTATATGAAATGTCAGAAGAATTGTTATTTCTTTTTTTTTTTTTTTCTCCAGGGCTCACCTTAGCGCCAAGCTCCAAGCCCCACTTACGCTGAGAAAAACCATACATGCTGAGCTCTGGTCAGATTTGATGGCGAAGAACATTTCTCTCATTACCACCTCCATTCCCGGTGATGGCCATCATCACACATTTCCATCCTGGATGTCTTCCAGGCAAATGCTGACTAGTTGATTATTTGCACAGATGATTGGAGCATGCCCTCGCTTTTGGGTTTGCCTCCAACGTCTCTTTATTGAGAGTTTTTATATTAAACATACACTAAGTCTCAAGCTTGATTTTAACTGATCCCACATGAAGGAATGATTTTCAAATCATAACACATGAGGAACATCTGTTCTGCTTATTTGAATTTAGGCAGTGCCATTATTATTGTAGAAGCTGACTGTTGAGTATCAATATTTGTCTCTTTCAGTTCCATTGAACTTTCCGGGGTGCCACTCCCAGTTGTGTGGATCTTTTAAACATACATCCTGGAGTCGATAAAACAGTGGAACAGCTCCCATTTTCTTTTTCAGTTTCTCCGACTTTTGCTGCAGACCTCGGGTCAGGCCCTGGCTGTTGCTTGCCCACGTGGTTGGGACATGAGTGTCCCTGTCAAACGCGGCCAGAATCACCATTCAAAAGTCCAGGCATCAGGTGCACAGACTTTGAGGCTGCCTCAGGAGGCCATTCCAGACCTTTGTTTGAAATGAGCGAGTTCCCGGGGGGACATGATTGCTCCGGGAATTCACCTGCAAACGTGAACCCGCTGAGCTGAGTTAGCTCCCTCTGGGGCCTCTGGGTGGGTCATGAAGGAGGATGTCTCTGGACCAGAGGCTCTCATCTTTGATGTCAGGACACTCTGGTGTCTGACAATCAGTTGCTATTTGTTTTTGATAATCAAATACCAAAGCTTGGGTATGATTTACTTAAACAAATAAACGCAAGCAGATTCCAGGATTTCTCTATAAATAACTCTCACTAACATTCCCATATGCTCTCAGGAGTGGGAGAGAAAGGGGTGGGGTTCTATTCAGTGCTCTGGGAACGAAGGAGAACTCTGGGTGTGCCCAAGAGCATGTGAACACCACGGCTGCTCATACTGGGCTCCCATCCCTGGCAGCACGTGGGTATTTTAACAAGGGCCTCATGAGATTATTCCCCTGCCGACGGGGTCTGTCACAGTGGGGATTTAAGGGCGGGCAAGACAGGGCAGGCAGCACATACCACGAAGGCAATATGTTGGCTCTAAGTAAGCAAATGGGCTCTGAGTCGGGCTAAATACATGATAAATAACAGAAGGACTTAAGCTGGGATCTTAACTACTAGTTCATCCTTGGCCAAGTTACTCAATTTCTCGGAGCCTCAGACTATTTGCCTTTAAAATGGAGACATTACTCTTACCTACTTCCCAGAGATGTTATGTGGCTTCAGCAGGATGGTGCAAAAAAATCACCCAGCATGTGTCTTGGGTGAGCTAAGTGTGACTAGCACGCTGTAGGTACTCAAAACAACGCTGGCTTGACACAAAAGACCACATATTGTATGAGTCCACTTGAGATTGTTTTATTTATTTGAGAGACGGCAGGGGGCGGGGGGAAGGGCAGAGGGAGAGAAAGAATCCCAAGCAGACTCCCCGCTGAGCGCGGAGCCGGACACAGGGCTCGATCCCACGACCCTGAGATCATGACCCAAGCCAAAGTCAAGTGTCGGATGCTCAACAGACTGAGCCACCCAGGCGCCCCGTGTGAGTCCATTTAAATAAAATATCCAGAAGAGTTAAATCCACAGAGGCACAAAGCAGATTGGTGGGTGCCAGGAGCTAGGGGGTGAGGGAGATGGTGAATGACTTCTTAACGGCTGTGGGGTCTCCTTTGGGGGTGATGGAAATGTTCCAGAACTAGACAGAAGCGATGACTGTACAACATTGTGAATACACAAAATGCCACCGAACTGTGCACTTTAAAATGGTTACAATGGTAAGTTTTGTGTTATTCGTATTTTACCACATCAAGGCCCCAAAATTCATTGGCTCGGGTTTAGCATTTTCTTCTCTTTTGTGTGGCTCTACTTCACAGAGAGCTCTGAGACGGTACGGGGCTGATAATCACGTGCCTGCTTCTACCCCAGACAGGCTACAGGGTACAGCTCTGAGGTGCTCACACTCTAGGCCAACAGCCCACAGAATGGCTGGGCCCTAGGCCTCATCTCCTTCGAGCTGGGCTTATGTTGGCCCTGTGGCCTTGCCCCTGACCTGAGCCCATGCTGGAGGAGTAAGAACAGTAGGAAGGGCGCCAGCAAAAACCAGAGGATAGGCCGAGGCCCAGCAGGAACAGTGGTGTCCGACTCAAAGCCAACGGTTCTTCAGTCAGGCCACTCAGAGCTGACTGGCCCTGGTGGAAGCTACTGACAGCCCTGCTCTTGGAAAACACCACTGTCCACACTGCCTCAGGGAGCCTAAGAACGGCTCATGGGATTATTAAGCCCCCGCCATACCCTCCTTGAGCAATCACCCAACACTCCAAAGGCTAAGATTCTTGAGCTGCAACCAGGAATGTCCCTGGAGTGAATTAGTTTTGGGGGGGATTGAGGGACCGGCTCCCATCTGGGGTCTAGAGGGTGACTGAAGCATTTGAGATTTGTTACCCAATAAAAATCTCCGCTAAGGCCCAAGACTGAAATAACTCAGCTGGGCTCTGGGCTCAGCAGGGACCATTCATTAGCTAACACTTCTCGTCTGTGACCGTTACACACAGGTTTTTTTCATGCCCCCTGAAATGGGCTTCAGCATTGCAGCCGGCAGGCGGCTGTGGCCTCACAGTGTTTACATTACCCAGACTCATGCAGCCTGCGCAGGAGACACAGAACGGATCTGACTGAGCTTTTGGAAAACGGGATTTTGAAAAGTTCCGTGGTCTGCTCTCGCCCCTCCCCTTCCTGAGCGGCAGAGAGACCGAGGTGGGACGAAACAGGCACGGCTAGGAGAGGGAGGCTCTCGCGTCTTTGTTTGGCACTGCTTTGTGTGACACCTCCAGGTGGCGGGAGCTGAGCTGAGACCATAGGATTAAGGCGGCCCAACGCTGGGTCATCACTCTGGCGCCTCATCCTACTGGTCAGCGCGAGCTCCCAGGGGACCCCGCACGTGTGAAGAGAACAGAAGGGCCAGGGTCCCCGTAGACAGCTGGGTCTGTGACCAGTTGCTCACCAAGTGGAAGCAGGGGCTGGTTAATCCTACTGGGGTGGGCGCCTGGGTGGCTCAGTTGGTTAAGCGACTGCCTTCGGCTCAGGTCATGATCCTGGAGTCCCGGGATCGAGTCCCGCATCGGGCTCCCTGCTCGGCAGGGAGTCTGCTTCTCCCTCTGACCCTCCCCCCTCTCGTGTGCTCTCTCTCTCTCTCACTCTTTCAAATAAATGAATAAATAAAATCTTTAAAAAAAAAAAAAAAATCCTACTGGGGTGTCCAGGCCCTACCACACGACTTCGCGGGCAACCTACTCCAGGTCGGCAGCCATTTTGTTTCATTTCCTCAGGCTGGTGTTCAATAACGGTTCCCAAGTCCTGTCCATTCGGCCCTCAAAATGCATCTGACATCCTCCCTTCTTCTCTGTCACCATTGCTACTGCTTGGAGTCAGGGCCATATTTCCTCATGTCTGCACTAGGGCACCATCTTTCTTACTGGTCTCCTCTCCCTGCTCACTCTTCCAGATGGCTCTTCCAGAGATGTAACCTTATATCCCATCCCATCCCATCCCGCCTCATCCCATTAATAAATATTTCCCGAGTGCTGACCATAGGGTAAGCCCTTTGTTAGGCGCCAGGGATATGCATGTCAACGAGACACAAGCTCTTTCCACAAGAAAAACAGTTCAAGGGGAAGAGGGACAAGGAGGCAGGGAATGACAGGAAAGTATGAAAAGTGCTAGGCCAGGGCCCGGGGACTATGGGAGGCCAGAGGAGAGCCCCTAACCTAGAGCTGAGGAGAGAGTTAAGAGAAGACTCCCCTGATGTCATTTTCATCTGGCCACTCACCTCCAACCCTACGTTGCCACCACAATCTGTCTCCAACCTTCTTTTTCAACCAAATATCCCCTAACCCCCTTCAAAGAAAACTCTGTTCCAGAAAGACTGGTCCCCTGACTGTTATTCAACGTATATAAACTCTCCTACCTCCTCGGCTTTGCTACTACTGCCCTTTGTCCTTGCCCTTGGCCATGACCTGTCTTATTTTGGAGCTGTTGGCCAGGCGTCATGTCCTCCTGCTCTCCTCTTATGTGTTCCTCCAGCACCAACGCAGTGCCTGGCACCTGGCATCTGTTGACTGATGACCTACGAAGTACAGTTTCTTTTCACTGTGGGACTAATCTGCCTCTCACGAGCAGGAAAAATAGTTTTGCTTCTATTAGGGCTATCAGAAAAATCTGTGAGTGCAGATGAAGGGGCTTGGAAAACTGCTGATAAGTTTCGGTCACACTGTCCCTAGATTTGTCCTGACCTCTTGGAAAGAGGATGCTGTCAATAATCAAGCGGAGATTAGCAGTTTCAAGAGCTCCAGTAGGCGTATAGTTGGATATATTTTCCATTCTGATTTAAATATTTAGCCTGATTTGTTTTTGGCTTTGTTTTGTTTTGTTTTGTTTTGTTTTGGTCCTGAGCCTGTTGGTCAGGGCTAATTTGTACAGCTGCTTTTTCGTTTGGTTTCTTCCAAGAAAGCGAGAGGAAATAAGGTTGCCAGCAAATTTGCAGTTACCAAGGTTTTCCTAAGATGAATATTATTTTTCTCTTCTAATATTGCCAAATACAGTATAAAGAGAAGCATGTGATTATTCCACAGATTTAGTTGTACCAGGGGTCAAATCCTGTACTCTGTCCACATCCTGATGTTGGGAGACCTATAATGCTGATTTCCTGACCTGCTATTTAGTCAACCATATTTCCATAGTTGTACCATATTTCCAAAATTGTAAATTCACCCTGATTTTGAGCTTGGATGCTCAGACTTGCCTTCTCCCGGATTTCAGCAGGAAGGGCCAAGGGGGCTGCTTTGGGTGGGGGAGGGAAAGGGGACGCAGTGGAGAAGTCAGGGCAGGAGAAAGAGCACTAGGGGGAGAGGAGCATTGGGGGTTGGTCCCTGCCCTGCCACTGACTCAATGTGTGACTTGGGCAAGTCCCTTTTTCTTTCTGAGCATCTCTACAGGGAGCATGAGAGTGCATATGCTCTCAGGCCCTCCCTTTCCTGTCAAATATTATTGGACCCTGTCACTTTGTGTTGGGTATTTCTGTAAAGGTTAATCAAGCAAACGCCAAAGCCTCGTCACCACCAACAAGGCTTCTCCCCTCTGGTCTGCCCTTAGGAGGCCTTTGCCCAAGCCGGTGCTTGGTTATCCTGAAGCCTGAGAAGAATGGCCTGGAAGAGAGTGCCCATGTCATTAAAGGAAGGCAAGTCTAGCCTAGATAGCTGGTTTTGAGTCTTGCTTAGGCCGGGAGGCTACTTTTTTAATAGCTTTGTTGAGATACAATTCATATACCCTACAATTCACCCATTTAAAATGTATAATTCAGCGGGTTTTAGTATATTCTCAGAATTGTGCCTCCATCATCACTGTCAATTTGAGAACGTTCCCATCACCCCCAAAGGAAACCCTGTACCCCCAAACTCCTCACGCTGTGCAGTTCTAGGCAGCCACTAATATTTCTGTTTCTATGGAATTGCCTCTTGTAGACATTTTGTAGAAATGGAATCATGTGATGTTGTCTTTTGTGACTGGCTTCTTTCACGCAGCATAATGGGGTGTGTTTGGGGGGGGCTTTTTTTTAAGATTTTATTTATTTATTTGAGAGAGAGAGAGAGAGCATGAGCAGGGGGAGAGGCAGAGGAAGAGGGAGAAGCAGACTCCCCGCTGAGCAGGGAACCAGACGTGGGGTTCAATCCCAGGACCCTGGGATCACGACCTGAGCCGAAGGCAGACGCTTAACTGACTGAGCCACCCAGGCGCCCTGCACTCAGCATAAAGTTTTTAAGGTTCATCCATGTTGTAGCATGGATCAGTCCTTCTCTTCTTTTATGGCTGAATAACATTTCATTGCATAGATATACCACATTTTGTTTATCCATTCATCCGTTGATGGACATTGAGGGGTTTCTGTTTTACCCATTATGAATAAAGCTATTGAACATTCATGTACAAGATTTCGTGTGGACATTTGTTTTCGATTCTTTTGAGTATACACTTAGGAGTAGAGCTGCCGAGTCATATGGTAACTGTGTTTAATTGAGAAATTTCAGACTGTTTTGCAAAGTGGCTGTACCATTTTATAGTCCCCCCAGCAGTATATGAGGACTCCAATTTCTGGAGGTTACATTTTAATCGTGTCCCATTGGTAGGGAATATTTTCCAGGGTTGATGGCTTGGAGATGCCATCTCCCTGGGGTAGTTTGGACCCTGAAATGTTAACTTTTCAAGGGGATAATTTTTATAAACAAGTCCCCTTCATTTTGTTACATGGCGGTTAAATCCTAGGAGAAGGTGACTTGAGGGAAGCCATCACTGGCCTTTGAAATCTACAAGGATTCAGTGGAAACACTTCCATGCTATCCGGCAGAATGGCTTATAATAAGATGTTGTGGGTTTGTAGTGGAACCCATGTCAGTTTTAGCCCTTTTAAGGTACTTTCGGTCAGCATTAGATCATTTCTGAGGTAGAGAGGTTTCGGGTATATCCGCCTACTCAGTCTTGTGTCCACCAGTCCTGCCTGGGAATCAGGGTAGGAACAAAAGAAGTCAAAAAGGAACCTAAGTGCTTTAGGTAGGGTAAATGTATGTATTGGTTGGCCCAGGATGGTCCCAGTTTAATGCTGATATTCCAGCATTATTATTAATAGCACTGCCCTTCACTCTCAAAAGTGTCCCAGTTTGATAAACTGTATGGTCTCCTCAACTTTAAGCTGCAAAGATGTAATGCATCCCACTTAGAGCTTTAAGGCTACAGACTTTCACATCTTAATTAATTTATGTCTCACTGGAATAAAGAAAGGATCTCTCAAACTTGCCGAAGGTTGGCTCCCAAATGACAGAGCCAGGGTCATATACAATAGAAACCAAATGCTGATGAAATTCAAAGCGTAGGAAAGTATACTTTGCAGGAAGGTTTGGATGGAAGTTTATTCAGGGAAGGCTTCCATGGATGAGGTGAGGTCTAAAGAGAACCTTGAATGAAGTATAGGATTTGGGCACTCCAAGTTCCTTGACAGACCAAGGTCCCGAATATCCCTCATCCTTGTTCTAATTAAAAGGCACCATACTCCCTTGTGCTTGGGCAGACAATTCACATGACCTCCCAGCTCATTTGGCAGCACTTGGGAGAAATCTGGCCTTGCAATCAGACTAAATGATGTGTTACCCTACACTTAATCTCCACCATCCATCAAAATCCAGGGGCCTTGGCCCCAGCCCCTCAACAAGAGGCCCACAGTACCTGGGTAGGATTTCATCCAGGGAATGAATGCAAAGCCCCTAATTCTCCATCCATCTCAGCCCTCTGTAAACAGTTAAAGACTGCAGCCAACAGCAAAAGAACTGCCAACCCAAATGAAAGCAGTGAGTCAGCAAAATAAAGACAGATGGCAATGGATTAACTGTAGCATAGACGGCAAGAAGCAGACCCTCCTTAGTTCTGACCAGATTGCCTCCCCCCAATTTCAGGCAACCCAGCGCTCACACCGAGCCCCTCATGAGCTGTGCTGGGGGTGGGAGAAAGCATCTGCTGCACGCAGAGTGTGTGGAGACCCAGCGGTCTAGGGGAATGCTGCTCCAATCCATCGTCTCCTGGTGGTCCATGCTTGGGGTGAGGGGACAGAGAGGACAGGAGAGATGGGAAGAAGGCATTGCTTAGGTTTTCTCCCAAGCTGTTCCACCTCCCTGGTGCCAGGGCCATTCCCTTAGATGGCCTTCTTTTCAAGTATTCTGCTCTGTTGCCCCTGAACCATACTTATCGGACCACATATTCTAGTTTATGGAAACATCATCTCCAGAACTTGCCCTGTTTTGCCCATCGGTTTAGTCAAGCTCAAGCTTTGGAGATGGTAAAAGGTTGAATTCATGTCTAAAAATATTTTTTGCGGGACGCCTGGGTGGCTCAGTCAGTTAAGCAGCTGCCTTCAGCTCAGGTCATGATCCCAGGCTCCTGGGATCAAGTCCCGCATCGGGCTCCTTGCTCAGCAGGGAGCCTGCTTCTCCCTCTGCCTGCAGCTCCCCCTGCTTGTACTCTCGCTCACTCTCTCTCGCCTATGCTCTCTCTCTCTGGCAAATAAATAAATAAAATCTTTTAAAAATAAATAAATAAAAAATAAAAATATTTTTTGCAACTGGATGTGAATTTCCTTTTTTAAAAAATTGAAGTCTAGTTGACACACAATGTTACATTAGTTTTAGGTGTACGACATAGTGATTGGATAAGTCCATACCTTATGCTGTGCTCCCCACAAGCGTAGCCACCATCTGTCCCCATACAGCCCTGTTATAGTATCATTGACTATATTCCCTATGTTGTGCCTTTCATCCCTGGGACTAATTCATGTATGTGAATTTCTTTTATCCATGTCTATGATGATAAATACCTAGCACTGTACTTCCTAGAACATAGGAGATGCTCAATAAATATTTGTTGAATGAAAGAAGGAATGGATGAATGAAAGCTCTTACATAAAACGTGGCCCGAAGACCATAAACAAGATAGGGTCACCACTGAAGTGGGATCCTTCGTGTAAATGTCTTTGTTCAATCAAGGAATCAGTCATTTAACAAGCATCTCCTAACATCCCCCAGGTACCCAACACTTTGTGCTCACCGATTACCTTGGCTACATCAACATTTTCTGAAGACTTTCTTCAAAAGGCCATCTTCTTAAAGTGACCTTTAAGATTTCATGCCGGCTTTCTGTATTCCTAACATCTTTGATATCTGGGATTTCTTGGAAGAGCTCCTAACAAATAACTGCTTTTTCATGATGAACAGTCCCTTAGAGAAGTGGAATATTCTTAAAAATAATTCCGGACAGGGCGCCTGGGTGGCTCAGTTGGTTAAGCGACTGCCTTCAGCTCAGGTCATGATCCTGGAGTCCCGGGATCGAGTCCCACGTAGGGCTCCCTGCTCAGCAGGGAGTCTGCCTCTCTCTCTGACACTCCCCCCTCTCATGCTCTCTATCTCATTCCTTCTCTCAAATAAATAAATAAAATCTTTTAAAAAAATAAATAAATAAATAAAATAATTCCGGACAATCCTTGGATATGGACAGGAATGGAGATAGGAATAAACAGTTGACCTCACTGAGTAGGAAAGGAACAAGCATTGGAACGTGGTGGAGTAGGGGATGGGGAAGATTATAGCTCCCACTCTGTACCCACCTAGCCCACCACTTCCCACAACAACCCAGTCTGCCCCGAATCAGAACTGGGGCTTCTCTAGCCTGGCTCTTCCTACGGCTACTCTAATATTGTTACTGAAAAAATAATTTATGGAAGTGAAATTCACATAAAGCCAACCATTTTTACGTTGAACAATTCAGTGACATTTAGTACATTCACAGGTTGTACAAACACCATGTCTATCTAGTTCCAAAACATTTCCCTCACTCCAGAGTAAAACCCTTTACCCATTTAGCAGATTCTCCCAATTTCCTCCTTTTGTCCAGCTCCTGGCAACCACCAGTCTATGTCCTGTCTCTATAGATTTACCTATTCTGGATGTATCCAATAAATGGAATCATAGAATATGTGGCCTTTGTGCCTGGCTTCTTTCACCGAGCATGATGTTTTCAAGGTTCATCCAAGTCCTAGCATGTATCGGTCCTTTGCTCTTTTTTATGGCTGAATGACATCCCATTGTGTGGATATATCACACTTTTTAAGTTCATTCATCTATGGATGGACTTTGGGCTGTTTCCACCCTTTAGCTATTGTGAGTAGGGCTGCTGTGAACGTATGTGTACATGTACTTGTTTTCAGTTCTTTTGGGGTACATACCTCGGAATAGAATTGTGGAATCACATGGTAATTCCATGTTTAACTTTTTGAAGAGCCACCAACTGTTTTCCTACCCTATTATTTTAATGCCTTCAAGGATTAGTAAACACAACACCAAAAGTGACCGATTTAAAGCCACCAGCTTCCATGACGCTGACCTAGGTATCCCTGGGTTTTTGTCCCATGACTCTGGGGGCTGCCTCAGGATTCTGGGATATTGGCAGTAGTGGTCACGTCTAATTCTCTTTCCTACCATCCTTCCCTCTCCTCTTCTTTCCTTCCTTCATTCGTGTAACACATATTCATTGAGTGCTTACCATATTTTAGGTAGGGTGCTAGTTACTGGGGGTCCAAAGATGAATGAGACGCAGTTCCTGTCTTTGAGGACATTGCAAATGCTGAGGAGATGATGCACATTCAAGTCAAGGTGCCAGATATCAGAGGAGCCAGGAGAGTTCCAAATGTGGACATCATGTCCCACACAGACCCCACACTCTAAGCTCCTTGAGGGCAATAACCGCGTCGCATTCTTTGTTATCTCCCCAGAGCTTGGCGCAGTGCCTGGAACACATCTGCCATCTGCAAAGCAACCTCAGAAAGGTCTGAAGTAGGCCACCCTTTAGCCTGTTGCCCCATCCCAGCAGCCCTGGGGCCCACACAGTTCTGGGTGAGCCATCTCCCTTTCCTTAGTTCAGTCTTAGGCAGGTGTCACAGCGTGGGCCTTCTTGGGATCCTGCTTCCTCTGACCTCCCTTCAATTTCAGGATGAGTTCTCTTTTGAAAGTGTTTTTATAGTTTTAGTCTCATGATCCCTTCTTCAAAGAGGAACCTAGACTGTATGAGGAAGTGAGACCATCTTTCCCAGGGAGTAAATGCACGGTGAACAGAAATGTTCTGTCACCAGTTTGATTTTTGTGTCTAGAAAGAGTCTTCTATCAGACCATGGCCGATAGGGTGGAGGTAGGTGCTGGGAAGTGGGCAGGAGCCGGCCCTAATGCTCGTGGTGTTCCATGATTTTGGTATACTTCTCTTTCAGTTCGGCCTGTGTTTTGCTTTCCTTGGACCTGATTGCTAACCACAGAAGTTTCCAGAAGAAAACGTAGGGCCGCGATGCATAGATGTTGCCAATTTCACAAACTACAGCTTCAGTTCATATTCTTGAAACACCTCCTGGATACAAGTAACAAAAAACTCCTGGGGTCAATGGTGAGTAAAAGTAGGGGGGATTGAGGGGGGAGATGAATAGAGAGGGAAGGTGTCTCAGATTAGATTGGAAGCCAGAGAAGCAGAAGAATGGGATGAGGTTCCCCCACCCCCACTGTAGAAAAGGAAAGCACCCCTGTGTAGGAAAGCTGCTTTTAAATGGAAACGTCCTGAGGCAATCTATAGACCTTTTAACTCCAGTTAGTCTCAGCTCCTTTATGGCTAACTGTCGGCCTGGGCTCCTTCAGGAGTCAAACCTTCTAGATCCTTGCTGGAGTGCAGGGCTGAAAGGGGAGTGGGGAAAGACTCCTCCCCCAAGGGACGACCATTGGAATTACACATTTGAAGGGGTTTGATTCTTTTAAAAATCAAGGAAAGAAATTCTTCCAAAGATCATTGTTTTTCTTTTCTTCTTTTTTTTAAGACCCCAAACCTCAGGCAACAGACTAGTGGGAGCCCCTTTGTTAGATCTGCCTGCCTGCCAGCTCCTGGGTTGTTACCTCCAATAAAATTTCCATTTGAATTCCCACTGGGGATGCCAAGTACTCTGTTCGGCCCTTGGAGGTACAATTATGAACTAGACACGGTCCTTGCCCTCAAGGAATTTACAGTCTAATAGGGAAGAGAGACAAGCAGACGGCTAATGATAACATAGAACGATGAGCGCTGGAAGCTGCTGGGGGAGGACAGAGGAGGAGCATTTAAATCATGCTGGAAGGTCAGGGAAGGCTTCCTAAAAGACATGATGCATAAACTGAAGAATGAGTAGGAGTTAGCCAAGTGAAAGGGAAGGAGGAAAGGATAGTCCAGACAGATGGGCTTTGCAGGAATAAGGCTTGCTAATAGAGATTAAAGCAAAAATTTATAAAATACACAATCACCAAAAAAATGGAAAGTTGATCCATACAAGCAAAAGCTGGCTCTTTGGAAACACCATGAAAATGGGCATAGTTAGCAAGTTTGCTTAAAAGAAAAATAAACAAATAAACCACTTAGGAGTAAGAAAAGCTAGAGGGAGAGGGAAAGAGAGAATTGAGAGAGAACTACATTTAGAATACATTAAAAAGTATAGGAAAGATGAAATATTCTTAGTAATTAGTGATAAATCTTGCTCAATTCCCTGTTCAGAATACCTTTGGCTATGTCTGTAATTAGAAGTTGTGGTATAGATATGAAGTTATAAATCATTGGTATTTGTATTAATATTTATACCAATAAATTTGGAATCCAGAGGAAATGGACAGTCTTTTAGGGGGATATAAATTACCAAAACTGGCTTGAGAACAAGGTGAAAATCTGACTACACCAATAAACTAGAGAAGAAATCAAAATAGAATCAAACATGCATACACCTCAGCCCTCTTAACATATACACACACACAAAGGTTTTAAAGGTAAATTGTACAAAACCTTTAAGAGACAGATAATCCCCTTATCAAACAAACTGCTTCAGAGCATTAAAAAAGATGAAAAGCTCCTAACTTATTTTCCACAGCTATCATTACACCAATACCAAATTGCTTGAGGACAGAAAAATAACAGTATGCGACAGCCCTAAATAAATTACTAGGAAATCAAAGTGTGCACTTTTGCAAAAGAAGGACATAACATAACCAAGTAGGGTTGAATCCCAACAATGCAAGGGTGCTTCCCCATTAGAAACTATATCAATGTAATGCATTACATTTGCATATTAAAGGAAAAAAAACCATATGATCATTTCAATGAATATAGCAAAAGTATTTGACAACTCGGCACCCATTTGCTCCTAGAAAGCTCTAAGGAAACTCGGAATAAAAGAAAAGTTTAATGTGATCAAGAGTATCTTCCAGAAATCTATAGAAAACTCCATATTTCAGGGGCACCTGGGTGGCTCAGTGGGTTAAGTGTCTGTCATTGGCTCAGGTCATGATCTCAGGGTCCCAGGATCGAGCCCCACATCGGGCTCCTTGCCCAGCAGGGAAGCCTGCTTCTCTCTTTCCCTCTTCCTGCCACTCCCCTTGCTTGCGCTCTCTCTCTCTCTGTCAAATAAATAAATAAAATCTTAAAAAAAAAAAAAAAGAAAAAACTCCATACTTCAAAAGGTAGCAGGCATAGCAGAGTGGTTACAAATACAGTCTCTGAAGCTAGATAGTGGGGGTTTGAGTCTCTGTTCTGCCACTTGCCACCTGTGTGACCTGGGGCAAGTTACATAGCTTCTCTGTGCTTCAGTTTCCTCATCTGTAAAATGGATATAATAATAACAACAACAACAACAACAACAATAATAATATCTATCTCATAACACTGCAGGAGGATTAAATAATTTGTAAAGTATTCATAATAGAGCTTGGCACGTAGAAGCACTACATATGTGTTTGTTAATAAATTGTGAAACAGATGTTTTCTCCCAAAGTTAGGAACAAGATAGGAATATCCAGGACTACTGTTCTTCTACTATGTGATGTAATAGAACAAGAAAAATAATTAATAGAACCAAAAAGGAAGGAATACAGCTGTCAATACATGCAGAGAACAATCTCACCAAGAATGAAGTCTGCCTCTGCTCAGTACAAGAAAAGGAAGTGGGAGAAATGGGTGAAGGGGGTTGAAAAGTTAAAAAAAAAAATTATGCCCTCTTAGGACCTTTGAGTATCACTATTTTCTTCTAGACATTTCTACGTGGGCATCTCCATCATCTCACACTGAACACTGACCCCAGTATCTTCCTCCACACCTACTTCTCCTGACTCCTATTTTACTTTCCAAGTCATCTAGACTCAAAACTTTGGAATCCTTTTGGACTCTTCCTTCTCCTTCATTTCTCACACCTAATTACCTAGTCCATCTAGTTAATTTTCCCCCCCAAAGCATTTTTCAAATGTTGTCTATGGTCATTCTAGTCCAGGCCTGTATCAACTCATACCTGAAATAACGGCTATCCCTCAGTCCCTCTCCAAGTCACTGAGCACACCACGGGTCAGTATTACTCTAAGACCACCATCCCCAGGTTATTCTCTCGCTTGCAAGTCTCCAGTGGCTTCTCACTTCCTAGCATATCCAGTCTAAACTCCTCTGCTTGGTGGTAAGGCCTTTCACCATCTAGCTGCATCTAGCTTCTCTCTAAGAGAGAAAGTTTGGGTTCCAAAGATTCCGATCCTGAAAGTGAAGGACTTTGGGGGGAGCGAGGGGAGAGTGAGTTCAGCTTGGACAGAGAAGAGAACCTAACAAAGTTGATCTTTTCCTGCTGCCTTAATATGTCCCCTCTGCTTTAATAAGACCAGTAGCCTCAGCATCCTTTCACACCTCCTTTCAAGTAGCCTCAGCATCCTTTCACACCTCCTTTCCTTTTCCTTTCCTTTCACACTTCCTTGCTTTCGTTTAATTCAGTGCCTTGGATTGTTCTGTCTCTCTCCCTCAGTGTCTCCAAATCTTCTCCCATTCTTCAATGGTCAGCTTAAATAGGGCCTTAATGATACCATTTGTTGAATGCTGAACAGCATTTGGCGTTATGTGCCAGGCACTGTGCTCATTTGATCTTCTCAGTAACCTGATACAATAAGTATTTCTTAATTTTCACCCCATTTTATGGATTGGGTATAGGGGTTTGCTCAAGGTTCACAATGCTAATAATGGTGGATCTGGAATTTGAAGCCATGTTTACTGCCCGACCCAGAGCTCATGCTCCTAAGCGCTTCTCTGTCCTGCCTCTCTGGGATGCCTCCCCTGGCTGCATCAATCCCCTCTGACTTTCTCTTCATCATCTTGCCTACTAGGCATTGCTGTCTAGTGTGTACAAGTTTAGCTCCCAGCAAAACTGTAAGCTCCTGGAGATCAGGGCCCACATCTCATACTTCCCTGCACTCCCACAGAGCTGGGCCCACAATGGGCACTTGATTAATTGGTAAGGGTTGATCAAATATAGCTAAATATATAGAAATTTGGTCTTAGCCTCCAGTCTTCAAGAAAGAAGGTTTGTGTAACTTGAAGATAACACAAGCCCTTAACATTAACAAGTCAGGAAATGACAGATGTTGGCAGGGATGCGGAGAAAGGGGAACCCTCCTACACTGTTGGTGGGAATGCAAGCTGGTGCAGCCACTCTGGAAAACAGTATGGAGGTTCCTCAAAAAGTTGAAAATAGAGC
>NC_138385.1:14276765-14321635 GCF_054177405.1 Leptonychotes weddellii | reverse complement strand
AAAAAAAAAAAAAGATAACACAAGCCCTTCCCATTCAAAAGCCTGGATTTTAGCTCCAGGAAGGGAAGGGAGGAGTAGAATTACTCAGTTTTTCAAGATCACCTCCCCCCCAACCCTGTTACTCCCTGATGATCAGGCTTCTCTCTGCCTAGCTTAGGTCAATGTTGCATGATGAATCTTCCCTTTACATAAGGATTAGACCAGCTAGGTTTTGTTAGCATGTGGAAAGGGAGCCAACACTGTCAACTTACCATTGTGTAAAATCTGACTCCTGGGAATCTTCCAGAAGTGAGCCTGGGGAAAACTAATAGTTATCCTACCTACCTCACAGGGTCATGGTAACAATCAAGTGAGATAATGGATATGAACACACTTTGGAAAGTAGCAATGAAAAGCAGCTTGCTTCTCTAGCCTGAAGCGGGACAATCAGAGCTCTTGGGTGATATCAAGGACTTGGCCAGGTGAAGGATGGGGGGCTCTTTGGAAATTCTTGAACTCACCATTTCCCAAAGGTTGCATGACTTGCTTTCTGGCAACCTTGGGAAAAATTCACTTTATCATGAGACTTCTTCAGCTACATGTGAATTTATCCTTGACTTCCTTTTCCTTTTTCTAATTACACTTACTCAGCTAGTCCACAATACTCTGGGGACTTCTGAAAGATAAGCTAACTTTCCCTCTCTTTGGTGCATTGACAAGGCAATATTTTGCTGGTGGCTTACATTTAGATCTCAAACCTCTCTCCAAGGTCAAGAGCAAGTGACACAGGGAAAGCATACTCTGAGATTGCTGTTTGCTGGACATGATCTATAAATTATACTAGCCATTGGATGTTACTAGATAAATGTGGATAGCCACTGCTTTCCCCAGAGAGACCAGAGTCCTCCAGAATTCAAGTGTTGGAAGACTCAAGAGAATTTAAGAGCCTAAGTTGGACTGAAGTTAGAGGTAAAAGAAGAGATTTTTCTAAGAGAGAAAGTTTGGGTTCCAAAGATTCCGATCCTGAAAGTGAAGGACTTTGGGGGGAGCGAGGGGAGAGTGAGTTCAGCTTGGACAGAGAAGAGGAGAAAGGGCCAACTGTGCAGGGACCTTGGCCAAGGGGCCTTGGATCAAGAATAGACTGGGCTTGCAGAGGTAGCCAAAGGTATTCAGACCAGGGAATTGAGCAAGATTTATCACCTAAGTTGGCCTAGACTGGACAGAGCTTGGCTTTGAGTCTGTTTTATGTGTTGGGCATGCATTCATACCTCCTTACGATTGGAGCCTTCAGATAGGGAGCCGTCACTCTCAGTGAAAAGCGAACAAAGGGAGGTTGCTGCTGGTGTCAGGAGCGGGGATGGAACCTGAGAAGCAAAGCTATGGGGTGGACCCCTAGGTCTGGGCACACTGCCCCCCAGCTCCTGGGCTACTGGCTAGCCTATCTGCATCTGAACATCGTGCACCCAGCAGATCTGGCGGTTGGCCAGGAAGCTCACCTTTGTGCCTCATCCCATGGACTCCTAGGCCACCAGCCTCTATGCACCCTAGTCCATCACTTCACTTTTGGTTCTAGAACGCTGACCCCGATGAGCTGCTGCACTGAGCTGTGGGAACATTGTAGGCTTGTGTGTGTGCAGGGGGGAGGTTCCCGAGTGGCCCCAGCCTCAGCCTCTCTGACTGCAGGCTTCAGAGGGTGCCTGTGACTATGAACTTTGCTCCACTGTGACTGCTGGATGGACGGAGACGAGTGTAGGCCCCCGCTGGTTCTGTCCCACACTCCCCGTTATGATAGGCAGTGAAGCAAATCATTTGGGCAATTGCCTGACCTTAATGGGATAGAAAGGGCTCCTCTCTTGTCTGAAAGGAACATCCAAGTATGTGCTTACTGTTTAGTTTTCCTGGAAAAATAATTTCTCTGGCAGGCTAAGGAGGGTGAATTTGTCTTCAGAAAAGGATTGTGTCATATCCATATGGGCCCTCCTCAGCCCACCCCCTGTCCGCCTTCCGAGCTCACACCAAAACCTGGACTGAGCAGGCTGGTCAAACTCCTGCGGCCTCTTCTATGCATTTCCATGGCTGAAAAGCTCGTATTCGGTGGAGGAGCAACCAAACACGTGCTAAGAAAAGCTTTTGGGTTTTACTCAAAGAATCGTGTGTTGTATAAAGAAAAATAGAGGTGCACAATCGGGCAGCTCTTTGGGGGTAACCCAGCCATCCACTGAGACCCGGAGATTTTTGAAGGAGAATGCAAAGCATAAAACAGGTTGATTTTAAGGTACCTTCCCCCTTTTTGGAATTCTGCCCTTTAGAAGTCCATCCCTTTGTATTTGGAAGAACTTCATAGTCTCCCAGAGTCATGTGTTAAAGAGTAAAATATGCCTGGGAGGGATCTCACTTTAAACCAGATCAGGTGGTAACAGCTCTCTCTTCAGTGTAGATGGAGGTCCTTGGGATGGGACAAAAGGATTCATGAGGACGGCAGGAATAGGAAACCTGAGTGACAAGAGAGGACAAGGAAATGAGAAAGGAAACAGGAGGGTACCCAGGCTTCGCTAACTTGGGCCATCCTAGCTGGAAGGAGCCTCATCAACTGTCTACACCAGTGCCTTTCCAAAAATCCCACATTAAAAACATACTGGAACCCTTTGTTCAAACACAGAATCCCAGTATGCATAAAATGAATACAAGTGGGGCCTCCATGGTTAAAGCTGGGATGAGGACTCTGGGGCTCCATCTAATTAGTTTCCCTTTCTCCTGCTGAGCCTAAAAGAAAGGTGAGCTAGCACTCCGCTCAGCTGATGGTGAGAACTGACTGTTCACCAGGAATTTCGGGAGTTGGTTTGTTACCTGCAGGAATTATTAAAAAATTAAAGTATGCAAGCTTGCAATTAAGCTCTATGAAAGCTAATGAATGCTCAATACTCATGCCTTGCTAATTATTTTTGCTACTCTTCACTCCTATGTCTGTGTGGTGGAAATACTCTCCAATGGGGCGCTGAGGTGCATGTCCTCTCTGCCCCTGGTTCTGTGACATCGCGTCGGGAGCTTGAAACTGGCCACGGTGGGAATATTTACACCATGGAAATCAGCAAACACCACCGATCAGCGCCCTTCTCCCCCACCAACTGAGACAGCCAATGTTTAAACATTGACCAGCACCCACCCCCTGACTACGCTGTCAGTCTTCGCTTCCCTGGAAGCGATACTTCCAGCGACCTCAACTATAGTTGCAGCTCAGAACTTGGGGCAGAGATGCTGCTGGGTGACCACAATCCCCAAACACATACACTTTACTCTGTGGAAGAGACAAGCCACTGCCAGGCCCTGGCCCGGGCAAATAGGTGTTCAAGTACATGGCTGATGAGAAGGAACATAGTGACAACAACATGAATTGGCGGCTGGCATTGGGAGGTCCCGGGCATCACGGTCCCGAGCAAACAACCCAACTCATTCCTAAGACCCTCAAAGGTCTCACTGCATCACAGCCCACAGTTTAGGAAGTGGTAGCGGTGATCCTCTGACTCTCTCAACCCGGGCTAAATTACAGGCTCAACAAGGTCCATGGGAAGGCTCCAGGTCCGTGGTGTCCACCAGTATCCATGGCACCTGGCCCAGTGCTTGGCATACAGAAGGCCCTTAATCACTTTCTGCTGAAAGAACGAAAACAATGTTCATAAGCAAACTCCTTGCCTATTTCACCACGAGTTCCAGAAAAGGTAATTCAAGACGTTCTTGTGTCAGAAAGCCATGGAGTGTGAACAAATTTTGAAAGGCTATCTCTCCAAAGTTGAGTTACAAAAGTGTTGATACCTGAAGGGGGTAAGTGTCCATTACTGGATAAATCATTGGTGTAAGACTCCAATGCCCCAAAGGTATGGAATAAACAGGAAATGAATTCATCAAGAGGGCGAGCAGAGGGGCCCCTGGGTGGCTCAGTCTGCCTTCAGCTCAGGTCAGGGTCCAGAGATGGAGCTGGCGTTGGGCTCCCTGCTCATCGGGGAGTCTGCTTCTCCCTCGCCCTCTGCCCCTCCCCCCTCTCGTTCTCTCTCTCTCTCTCAAATAAATAAGAAGCAGACTCCCCGCTGAGCCGGGAGCCCGATGCGGGGCTCGATCCCAGGACCCTGAGATCATGACCTGAGCTGAAGGCAGACGCTTCACTGACTGAGCCCCCAGGTGCCCCAGTACAAAAAAGTCTTAAAAAAAAAAGAAAAAAAGAAGGTGAGCAGATTGCCAGTGGCACAAGCCCTCCCCTCACTGCCCCTACTACGAACATCCCTGCCATTCCTCTTCTCTCTTTTGTGCCTGCTCCCTTCACTTTCCAGTCTCTTGCCCCCCTCTCCTTCTGCCCCCCTTTCCTTCCTGTGTCCTCCTCACGCCCTCAGCCTGCCAGTCGTCACCGACCTGCTCCTCCCCACCCACCCAAACACCCACCATGCAAACTCCTGCCTGAGGCCCCGTGGGCTGGAGATTGCTTTCCCTGTACCCAAACAAAGTGCCTTTAGTAGACAAGCCCCTTTGTCTACAGTCTTTACAAAAGGAAACTCATCTAGAGCCAAATACTTCCTTTTTCTCATTTCTCAATTTATACTGGCGGGGGGCGGGGGGAAGGTGTCCCAAATGACTGTGCTGTGTCCAGGGCCCCTTTATGCTTCTACGTCTTCACAGGCGAATTTGCCGTATCTAGACTTAGAGCATTGCAGAGGAGGAGACTGAGCATATTTCCTGACTTAAATTAAGGCCTTTTGGGTTATAGTGACCCAGATGCAACCATCTAGCTAGTTTAGGCAGACTCCGACAGGAACCTAGGCTGGAATTGCTGGGTTAACTGAAGGCTTTTGTCAGAAAAGACCCAAGGTGGCAGGTCAAGTGGCTCAAAGTGGATGAACACTTGCCACGATGATGCTCCTTCATTCTCCAGCAGTAAGGTCAGTGATCTGACTATTGTTTTTCAGAGACATTTTGGGGTCCTTCTAAAGGAGTTTGAGGTTTGTGGCCAATCCTAGTGAGGCTGGTTATTTCTGTTCTTTGGTTCTACAGGGGACGGTCCCCAGGTGAGTGCGGAGGCTGACTCCCTACCAGAGCTATCTCAGGCAACCTCATTTTGCAGATGAATCTCTCACTACAGAAGCTGAATCAATGGGAAGAGACAATTCGGAAGGGAGTTTGAGTTAGGAAAAGTAATCTCAAAGATTCCAGCAGGCCAGATGACTTCTAGAAGCTCTAAATAGGCCAACAGTCCTGGCCAAATTACTTACCCTCTCAGTGCCTACACAACAGGGTTGTGGTAAGGATTAGATCAACGATATATCCCATATGCTTACTCCAGCACTTGGCACATGGTATGTGCTTTAAAGAGTGTTGGAGGGGGCGCCTGGGTGGCTCAGTTGGTTAAGCATGTGCCTTTGGCTCAGGTCAGGATCCCAGGGTCCTGGGATCGAGCCCCTCATCGGGCTTCCTGCTGGGCGGGAAGCCTGCTTCTCCCTCTCCCACTCCCCCTGCTTGTGTTCCTGCTCTCGCTATCTCTCTGTCAAATAAATAAATAAAATCTTAAAAAAAAATAAAATAAAAAATACAATCTTTTTTTTTTTTTTAAATAAAGAGTGTTGGAGGGACAATTAAGTAAAAAAAAAAAAAAATCAAAATTGTAGATTTCTTAAGAGACCTAGCAGAGCTGGAACAAATGTATTGCAAGATCCTTGGCTGTGACGTCTGTGGCCGTCCCTTGCTGTTGTGGTCCGTCTGTCTGTGCCACCGAATAATGAGACATGCAGAAGTATCTGTGGGTTAAGTGGGGTCACAGAAAATGCAGAGTGCCTGCACCCTGAGTGGTCATGGTAACAACAGAGTTAGGGAATTGGAGACTGTGGGGATCGCCTCCCAACGTCACAATGATTAGAGCCAGTGTGTGCCTCTGGGGCCACAGATGAGAGTCCTGGCCTGGGCCCCGGCTGACTTTGCCTCTCCCCGGGGCCCCATAAGTCACCTCCCTCCTTCCCAGAGGTTCTACCAGTAACTCAGGGGCCATGCTGGCGGGCCCTGGGCCCTCCTCAGCCCACCCCCTGTCCGCATTCCCAGCTCACACCAAAACCTGGACTGAGCATTACCCTCCCTTCTCCGTTTGTTTTGTTTTGTTTTTTGCTTTAAGTGAAAAGCTGATCTTCTTTAAAGATTGGGGAAGGTCTCTACCTCTGAGACACTCTGCTTTAGAAAAGACGGGGACTCCACTACTTCACAATGTGAATATTTCAGGCAGTGTGACAAGCCAGTGGGGCCCCCTGGTATTTGGGGTCCCTCAAATGACATAGAGATCTGGCGAGTCCCAATTCAGAGGGTGGTTTAGACGCAGGGCTGCGTTTTCCAGGACTCCCGAAGGGACCCACTTGGGATCGGTACACGGCTTTATGGGTCTGCGGGCACTCAAGACCCCACAGCTCTGGCTCTTGTCTCACCACTGATCCTGAGACATTGTGACTGGGACTCTTAGAACTGCTTCTAGTAGAGGTTCAATTCCACAGTTCTCGAAAAAAAAAAAAAGGCATTTCTTAGAAATTCAAGTCCATATCAGGAATGATAATAGGATGGCTGCCTCCCAAGGTTTGCAAGCTGTGCAGGATTTAGCTGCAAAAAAAATAAACAAATAAAGGAATCCAGTCCCTTTTTGTTAATTGTGCCAATGCTTCTTTCATTTTTTCAGGCAATTTCAGTCCAGTCCCAGATCTGATTTCTAGAATCACATTTTTCCAATCAAATCCTTCCCATTGGCAGGGAGGAGCCTTCCTTCGAGTGGGGGATTTGAGCATGCCCAGGTGCTGGCAGGAAAGGAGGGTTTTCAGAGTCGAAGTTGCTCGTGCTTTGGAAATGTGACCCGCCCCCCCATCATGGCAATGGGAGGCGATCACCTTTGGTGGGGGAGTGGCAGGGGGCTGAAGCTCCCAGGGGAGTTTGTGGGCTCCGTCCTTGGACCTCAGCATTTCTTTGGCATCTTGCCTTCTCTCTATTGCCTTCACTAGCACCTCTGGCAGAACTGCCATCCCTCAGAGCAGTCCTGCCCCTGGAACCCCAGCCATGCTTCTCCAACTGCTTAGGGCAGCGCTGCGCAAGCTTGGGAGCATGTTCGAAAAATTCCCAAGTGGTATTCAGGATCGAGCAAGTTCAGGAAGCCCAAGCTATATCCTCCCAGGTGCTCTCTCCCCATCACCCCAAGCACAATCTGATTAAAACCATACTCATCCTAAAAAGCAACTCATCTAAAAAGCTGCCGAGAGGATGAGGCAGATCTACACTTGGTCATACAGAACAATTTCCAAGAAGGCTCGTCAAGTGGCAAAAAAATTTTCTTTAAAAACCAAGCTGCTGACAGGACAGTGGAAGCTCGTTTACCTGGCCTCTGGGGAACCACCTCTCAGGATTAAAGGATGCGGTCTACACCCTCTGCTCTGGATGTGCTGGTATGTCTCTCTCCCTTAGTATGTCCACACATTTCTGCTTTAACGGATTTTTAATTAACTGACCAACTACTCCCCCAGTTGCATAGATTAGAGAGTCTCTACTGTAGCTAACAAAAAGATTTCTAGCATGAACCCATCTATTTAAAAAAAGGGATCTATAAATACATATATAGGTTGCTAAATGCAGAGAAAATTGCAGGGACTGTGAACAGTGGTTGCTTCTGGAAAGGTAGTACTGAGTGCCTGGGGTAGAAAGGTTCACTTTTAGCTTTTGTGCTCTTTTAGCTTTTCAGTATGTTCATGAAGTATTTTTTGCCCAAATTTTTATTTTTAACATTTTCAAAAATACAGAGATCGACCAAAGTGGTACAATGAACACATATATACCTATCAAGGTTCCACAATTAACATTTTGACATATGTGTTATATAGTTCTGTGTGTGTTTGTGTGTGTGTGTGTGTGTGTATTTCTCTGCTGAACCACTTGAATGTAAGTTACGGGTATCATGATATGCTACCTTAAATTCCTCAGAACGACTGACCTAAGAATAAGGAAATTCTCCCTCCTCATCACAAACCATTATTACACCTAAGAAAAGAAATAACCTAATATCATCTAATTTCCAATCCATATTCAAATTGTCCCAACAGCCTCAAAATGTGTTTTAGAGATCTTTTTTTTATTATTATTTTGTAATCCAGAAGAAGAATCCAAATTCACAGTTTGCACATTGCACTTTACTCATGTCACTTTGGTGTTGTCTAATCAACATCAGTGCGTGCTCTTGATTTTGTGCGCGTGTGACATTGACTTTTTGAAGAGTTTGGGTCAGTTGTGTTGTAGTATATCCCATATTCCGAATCCTATGGGTATGCATTCTTTTTTTCTTTTTCCTTTTTTTTTTTTTTTTAAGATTTTATTTATTTGAGAGAGAGACAGCGAGAGAGGGAACACAAGCAGGGGGAGTGGGAGAGGGAGACGCAGGCTTCCTGCCGAGCAGGGAGCCCCACGCGGGGCTCAATTCCAGGACCCTGGGATCATGACCTGAACAGAAAGCAGACGCTTCACCGACTGAGCCACCCAGGCGCCCCTGCATTATTTTTTTTCGATAAAAAGATTTAATAGCAATCGTTGTAAAGGAAATCAGGCCCTGGTTTATAGAAACAGCAATCTTCAAAGTAATTCATCTTCTCAGTCTCTTGCAGTGGCGCTGCCCAGCGTTCTGGTCCTCTGACCGGATTCTTTAAGCCTCTTTCCTGCAAGTCTGTCACTTTGCCCTCTGACCTGAGTCATGTTTTCCGTGCCTTCTCCAATCCCACTGTGCCCCTGCCCCCCAGGTTAGGCCTCCAGTGCCTCACCCCTAAGTTACTGCAACCACTTCCTCACTGACCCCTCTAGTGCTAGAATCTTCCCCTAAACATCTGCTGTGCCGTGAATAGAGACGAAACACTGCCTTCATCGTGTCTCTCCTCCCCCCAAAACCGTCAATACCTCCCTATTTCCTACTCTCCAGCAAAAGCCTGTCTTTTCTGTCGCAGCTAGCTTTGAACACAGACTTCGGCATCAGAGACACATCTCTACTTAAATCCCAGCGTGGCTCATTTCTTGCCGAGTGGCCTTGGAGAAGTCACTAGGCTGATCTGACCTTCCATTGGCTTATTTGTAAAATGGAAATGACGATTGTGCCTGCCTCCCGAGTTGGTCCAGCACACATCTGCAGGGCCCCCACTTCTTCTAAAAGTCTGCTCAAATCTCGCTCTTGGAGTCTTGGCTCAGGCCCTGCCTCTTCCAGGAAGACTTCCTATCTACAGCAGCCGTCCTGCTCTGCATTCCCATAGCATGCCAGTTGCTATGGACGAAATGTTTGTGCTCCCCTGCCCTGCATATGTCGAAACCTAAACCCCAGTGTTTACATTTTCCTCTTATCTGCTAGTTTAGATGGCTGGGGCCCCTTGAGGGCAGGCAGAGATCTGTCTGTTGTTTCTCCCAGGGCTCAGTATTGCTCTGTGAGAAGATGCTTTGCGGGTGTTTAAAGTCCTCCTTTGAACTCTGAGAAAATATGACTGAGAATCTCTGTCTTGGGTGAGACAAGCAGGACCAAGGACTGTGACCATGATCCAAGTATATCATAGTCACCATCCCCATGTACAGAGTGCCTAGCATGTGTCCGGCGCTTTGAATATATATTCCATCAGATTCCAACTTATAGATTGAGAAGAAGAGGCTCAGAGAGGGTAAGTGCCTTGCCTAGGATCACCCAACTATAAACTGGGGAAGCTGGGAGTTGAGCCCAAATCTGTCTAAATGCAGAGCCCATATTCTTTCTCTGCTGCCTCAAAAGTAACAGTGAACAGTAAGTAGGCTGATGGAAGGAAGGACGAGTTATCAGAGCTACTGTGATTAGGACCAAATTTATTCCAGCACTCTCCTTTCTAATGAGAATGTCCACCCCGGTGGTAATGCTATATTACCAGGGGTGGATCAACTTCCATGAATCTGTCTTCCCTCACAATCAAGGCCCCAAGATAGGCTTCTCTGTGGCCATGGGAGAGCATAAAGGGAAGCGGCTCACACTGGGAAAGGATTTAGGGTCCTCATCTCTGTCTCAAAGGGCCCCAAACAGACCATCTGGGTTAATGGGAACTCCCAGCGGGTTGAAAGCAATGATAAGGAACTAAGTAAGTAGGAGAGCAAAGGAAGAGAGAACGATAAGATGGCAAGTAAACAGGGGACAGGATAGGAGATTAGCTTAGGAAGTATGTGTTCAGGAAAATCCTACATGAAATCCTAAAGAACACCGCCCTGCAGTTGGGGAGTGGGGTGTGCGTGTCTGTGTGTGTGTGTGTGTGTGTGTGTGTGTATTTGTTCAATCTTTGGATTTAAATAAAGAACAGACCACTTCATCACCCTGGTGTCACATTTCCCAGCTGGAGGGCAGTAATTACATGGCCAGATCTGGACCCATCTGGGAAACACCAGGGTCTTCCTGAATCGTCATACGCCATGCTGGCCGCCAAAGGCATAAGGTGACCTAAGCGAAGCCTTCACACAGGCCATATGCACAGAGTCATAAAACCCCAAGGGAATGTGGCAACAGAGGCAGAGTTGCTGTGCCTGCCAAATTTCCAAGGGGAAGAAGGAGCTTGCTGCTCTGTATTTGCCCCCAGGATTGGAAAAATGTATCTCAGTCACTGGAACTGAAGAGGGGTGGCCTTTACCTTCATAGGAGAGTCACTGTTTATACAAATACTGCTGATGGCCTGATATATGTGTGTGTCTTTATATAAATAGAGCTATACACTCACGTTGCCAGATTGCATCAGCTACCTGCTTAACATTTTACCCTGGTGCTTTAAAAAAAAAAAGAAACCAGTCTGAAAATCAGAAATACTCTGTTGTCTCTGCAGTGTTTCTAGTTTAGTATTTTGCTTTGAGAGTAAAAGAAACCCACATCTGGTGCTTGCCCTTGAGACAGTCACTGATTAAATGACTTATACCTACTTTCATTTGTTAGAAACCATATCGCTTTGACAGAGCTCATTCACAGGGACAAGGAGGGTGGAGGGGCTGCACTGTGAGCTGCCTGCTTGCAGCGCTTGCTGTGGCCAATTAGTCTTTCATTCCTTAATTCAGCAAACGTATGTCAAATGTAGCAGGACCTGTGCTGGACACGGGATACAAAAGCAACAAAACACATCTCTTCTCATCCCGGGTTCTCTCAAGGATCTCATGTCCACGTGAGAGGTCAGCTTCTTCAGAAAGGACCTTCAGGGATTTCTGGTCATCTTGGTTGCCTGAGCTGTTGGCTGCAGAAAGCTCCTCCTCCAATCCAAACGTGTTGTTCAAAAAAAAAAAAATTTCAATACATAGGGGAGGGGGCTGGGGAGATGGATGAAACGGGGCATGGGGAGTAAGGAGGGCCCCTGTGGTGATGAGCACTGCGGGATGTAGGGAAGTGATGAATCACCATATTGTACACCTGAAACTCACATAACACTGTGTGTTAACTAACTGGCATTAAAATAACAGCTTAAAAAAAAGATTTTAAAAAACCAGGTTCAGCATAGTCACCGACTTGCATAGCTTCATCTATTTGGGTGTCTGCTACCTGGTGGAAGAAATTGGAGTTTTTCATTCTCCTGTAGGATCTAGCAAGGTGCCAGATCCTACAATTCATATTTTTGCTGAATGGATTAGTGAATAAGTAAACAATTTTGAAGGATGGAGAAAAAAAATTTCAATATGTAGTAGAGATCAAAAGCTAAACTAAACAAATTCTGGTGCCAGAAATGAAGAGGCAGCTCAAAGCCACAGCAGTGAGCAGGAATTGGCATTTACACAGGCGACAGAGGACTCAAAGGTGGATGCGCATCCTGGCTGCAGGGTGTTAATGGCGGGGTGGGGATGGAAGTGGGATCTGAACTCCTACAGAAAGCCAGCAGCTGGAAGGGCTAACCCATAAATAAGGATAGGAGTAGGAAAAAAAAAAAAAGTTCAGAAGTATACTAGTCGCTTTGAGTAGGGAGCAGGAAGAGAGTCACATAACTCAGGGTACATAGGCAGGCAGGCCACCCAGGTAAAAGAATTCTTGCCACATAACAGTAATTGCTTAATTATGTGCTGGACACTGTACTAAGTGTTTTGCTAATATTAGCTCATTCTGAGAACAGCCCTATCTTATAGATACTGAAACTAAGGAACAGAGAGATTAAGTAACTTGCCTAAGATCACACAGCTACTAAGTGATGGAGCCAAAAATTCAAACCCAGGTATTACAGCACGCATCTGTGTTGGTAATTAGGACTCTGAAGATGAATTTATAACCCAAACTTGCTAAGCCTATGAGGAAATAAACCACCATGGGACTAGAACAACAAACAGGAGAATTCACATCTTAAAAGCTAAGCTAACAGAGAAATCTGAAAGGGGCTTCAAAATGAGTATGCTTAGAATGTTCAAAAAGATTTTTTTTAAAGATTTCATTTATTTATTGGAGAGAGAGAGAGCAAGCACGAGCAGGGGGAGGGGCACAGAGACAAGCAGACTCCCTGCTGAGTGGGGAGCCCGACTCGGAGCTCAATCCCAAGACCCCGAAATCATGACCTGAGCGGAAATCGGATGCTTAACTGACTGCACCACCCAGGTGCCCCAAGATTTTTTAAAAAGGAATAGGAATTATAAGGCAAGAATAGAACAGTTGAAAAAATATGGGTGGACTTGAAAAAGAACCAAACTATGGGCATTGAAATGGAAAAAAAGAACACAACAGATGAGGTAAACAGCAAACCAGATACAGCTGATGAGCAGATTAGTGAACAAGAGGATAGGTCCGAGGAAAGCATCGGGAACGCAAAGGAGAGGAATAAAGATGTGGAAAATATGAAAGAGACACGAAACCACTTGGAGGATAAAATGAGAAGTTCTAACAAGTTTCCAGTAGGAGAGAATAGAGCGAATGGAGAAGAGGTAGTATTTGAAAGATAATAGGGGAAAATTGCCAGAGTTGTTGAAAACCACTAACTTCCTGTCGCAGTGTCAGGCTCAGGAGCCTGCAGGTAGGTCATCGGTCGGCATGGGAAGAGGCCAGCATCCTTAGTTCTAGCCCTGCTACCATAACAGCTCAGAAATGCCCAGTTCTTTATAAAGACCCATTTTTCTCAATTGTTTTTCCATATTGCCTCCCCTTCTCCTGGGAGCATTTTTATACACTTTTTCCTAATGGCTCCCTCTTTGATACCAAAGACATACTGTATATCTGTTTATGTTCTGTATCTACTGGGCTTTATGTAATAAGCGTGATATAGCATATAGGCTGTCCTCATCACCGGGGAGGGGGGCGGGGGGAGGCTCTCGTACTTTGTTCTCCCTCCTCTTTTGCCTGCCTTTCTACTCCTTCTTCAGGTATCAGGGTTAAATGTCACATCCTGAACCTCCCCAAAGAGGTCAGGCAACCTATGCTATATGATCTCCTTTAATGCACTTCTGAAAAGTCTAAGTAAATACTGATCTGTGTCATTATTGACTCAGCGAGGCCCATGCGTCTCTTGCGTTCTGCTGTGACTCCAGAGCTCAGCGCCATGGCTGCCGCATGGTCGATGCTCGCGTAGCTGAATAAATGAATGAGCACAATGAGTGGCTTTACCTGAGCAGATGAGAGGAAAATCACAGCCTTGGGAGGGACCTCGGAAAAGCTATTTTAACTCTTCCCCAGTCTGTGAGCAGAACTAGTGGATAATGACTTCTGAAAGAGCAAAGCATGTGCTTTTCTGAAAACCACACCATAGTAGTTCCTTTCTCCTTTAAATGGTTCTTATTACTTGGAAGCAAAAGGTGGTCAGGAAACTGTTGAGAATAGAGACAGACCTCTTTTTGAAAATATGTAAAAATAACATCTAAAATCATTTCCTATTTTAGGACAGTCAAGGAAACTGCCTGCTTCAAAGAAACCCTGCAGTAAATCCTTTGGTTACAGGGAATAATAGACCAAATTGAGTGAAGATTCTCTTTTTATCCAACAGAAGCAAAACAAACAGGTTGAAATTTGGGGTGGTCACGGTAGTCGCTTGTATCAGCTTGTGAGAGCCAATTGTTACATTTTCAGAAACTTTGGCTGGCTGTTAAATACTGCCCTTATTAAAAATTAAATTATATCAACTTACAATTAAATAAACTAGATGAAAAAGAAAGCTAATAAATCCTCAAAACTCCTCGCTTCCTAATTATTTTACTACGCTTTACTATTATCCATGCTCTTGAGGTTATTTATGTCCTTTGCATACAGATCAAATGGGAAATAATATATAATGTTTTGCAACTCTTCATCTCTTTGCAACTCCACCTTCAGTGACGTCAAGTTAGTAGTTTGAAATCAGCCATGGTAAGAGTATTTACATCATGGAAATTAGCAAATGCTACAAATCAGTGCTTAATCTATTATTTTGTTGATTGTCTTGACCAGGGGTCTGCGAACTTCCGCCCACAGCATGTTTTTCCATGGCTCACAAGCTAAGAATGGTTTTTACATTTTTAAAGGGTTGTAAAAAAAATGAAAAAGAATAGGCAACAGAGACCCTATGAGGCCACAAAACCTAAAATATTTACCATCTGGCTCATTACCGAAAAATTTTGATGACCCTTGGTCTAGACTTAAGAAACTGATGGAGAAATCTTAATAGTGCAGAATTAAACTTAAAATCGCATTCTCTCTGTAGCTGTTACATTTTATTTGTTTGTTTGTTTGTTTTTATTTATTTATTTGAGAGAGAGAGAATGAGCAAGAGCACGAGCAGCGGGGAGGAGCAGAGGGAGAGGGAGAAGCAGACTCCCCGCTGAGCAGGGAGCCCGATGTGGGGCTCGATCCCAGGACCCCGAGATCACGACCTGAGCCGAAGGCAGATGCTTAACCAACGGAGTCACAGGTGCCCCTGTGGCTGTTACATTTTAAATAACACAAAAAACTGAGGAAATATTCTTCCAGTATTCAGAAACTATTACCAGATTTAGTGAAGAAGTCACTCAAGTCACTGGTGTGAGCCAATGCAATTTCAACATACAATGTGTCTTGACTCATTAATGTAAATCAATAAATCTACCAATACTCATGTCAGAAACATACTTGTTTGTAAATTGCCACCTTAGGTTGGCTATAGATGCAAGAGTTAGGGAAAAATCAACTAAAGTATTCTATAAGAGTTATTTGGTGAGATTTATAACAAGGAATATTACATATTTTATTATTATTTGTAAATTGTGTTCTACACACTTATAATCAACATATATAAAGGAGGGCACAGGTGATGAGCACTGGGTGTTATATGCAACTAATGAATCATTGAACACTACCATCAAAAACTAATGATGTGCTACATGTTGACTCACTGAACATAATAAAAAAAGATATATAGGTGTATTTTATTTTCAGAGAGCAGGTTATTAAGCATTTAACAGTACACCACTGGTCATACCTTTGGGGTTGTTTTCAGATCTCTAGTTTATTTTACAGTTAACATATTTAGTTAATATTTTTTTATTGAAGTAAGAGCATTTAACATGAGATCCGTCATCTTAACAAAATTTTAGGTGTACAATACAGTGTTGTTAACCATAGGTACAATGTTGTACAGCAGATCTCTAGAACTTATTCAACTTCTAGATCTGAAATTCATGACTGCTGATTAGCAACTCCCCGTTTCCTTCTCCATCCCAGCCCCTGGCAATCGTTCTATTCGCTGCTTCTTTGAATTTGACCATTTTCGGTATCTCATAGAAGTCGAATCACACGGTATTTGTCGTTCAGTGTCTGGCTTATTTCACTTAGCATAATGCCCTCAAGGTTCAAAATGATAGGATTTCCTTCTTTTTATGGCTGAATGATATCCCATTATATGTATATACCACATTTTCTTTATCCATTCATCCAACAATGGACATTTAGGTTGTTTCCCATTTTGGCTATTGTGAATAATGCTGCAATGAACATGGGAGTGCAGGTATCTCTTCGAGATCCTGATTTCAATTCTTTTGGACAAATACCCAGAAGTGTGATTGCTGGATCATACAGTAGTTCCATTTTTAATTTTGTGAAGAACTTCCATACTGTTTCCCATAGTGGCCAAACCATTTTACATTCCAACAATTGACAAGGGTTCCAATTTCTTCCCATCCTTGCTAACATTTGCTATCCTTTTATTTTTGATGATAGCCATTCTATCATCAAAAGTGATGTGATGTGATATTTCATCGTGGTTTTGATGTGCATTTCCCTGACGTTTAGTGGTGCTGAGCATCTTTCCACAGACCATTTGGCCATTTGTATGTCTTCTTTGGGGAAATGTCTATTCAGATCCTTTGCCCATTTCTAAATTGGATTATTTGTGGGGGGTGGGGCGAGTGGCTACCAAGTTATAGGAGTTTCTTATATATTCTGGATATTAAACCCTATCAGATAAATGGTTAGCAAATATAGTCTCCCATTTCATAGATTGCCTTTTCACTCCATTGACAGTTTTCTTTGCCTTGCAGAAGATTTTTGGTTTGATGCGATTCTACTTGTCCATTTTTGCTTTTGCTGCTTGTGCCTCTGCTGTCCGAGCCAAGAGAACATTGCGCTGGTCATACCTTAGGGAGGCAAAGGTCTGCGGGGATTCTTTGAGGCTTTCAACAGGTTCAGAGTTCCCTTTCTTCAGTTGGGTCTGAGCAAAGCTACTAACCTGAAAACAAACTTACATCTGAGCTGTCTTAAAAGCATCAGGGTTATGGCTGCAAACTCTAACCCTCTTCATCTGATCATGGAGAGGGAGGAGGCTGTCTAGTCCTTGAGGCCTTGAGCTGCCTGGGAAAATCCTTGGGAAAAGATAACATTTCACTTTGGTGACAAATTTGTTGATTTTACAGATAACATCCACATTTTGCCCTCGAGAAGGAGCTCTCAACAAGGACATTGGTTTTTATGGTTTTCTCTAAACAGTCATTAGTACAAATTAATAAATCTTTTTGTTCGGGGAACATTGGGCTATATTTCATCTCTGTTCAGCTAACAGAGAAAAAAAGAAATGCATTTGCTTGAGTTCAGGATATAAAGAACAAGAAACTTTGAAGTTATATGGACCTGGCACGTGCCCCCCTAAGTCATGCTAAAGACACAGTGCGCCAGTTTGGGCACGAAAGAGCACACGCGAGTAAATTCTTGCTTTCTCTGGCAGTGGAATTTAGAAACCTCTAGAACAAAGGCTATTCAACTCAAGACTGCACTAGAATCACCTGGAGGGCTGTTGAAACACAGATGACCAGGTCCCACCCCCAGAGTCTCTGTATCACCAGATCTATGGTGGGGGCCCCAAATTTGCATTTATAGCCAGTTCCCTGGTGATGGTGATGCTGATACTGCTGGTCTGGGGACCGCACTTTGAGAACTGGTTGTCTAAGAAGAAAGCCCTTGTGTTCCAGCTGCCTGGTTTTGATTAAAATCTTTCTTGAGATGTTCCCTGCAGGGTCACCTCGACAGTTTGTGGTCATCTAAGCAAGCTGGAAAATGCCTTCTCCTACAATTCACACAAAAATAGGTGAAAGGCTTGGCTGCTCTCAACCTGGATCATTTCAGCCTTGGGGAAAGTCAGCTCCATTCCCATCAGAAAGCCCTTTGGGGCCTGAGTTAGTGTTTCAAACTCCTGTTAAGGCAAAAGACCCAGTTGAATCCCAGCCCTGGGTATGTGCTGTTCTAGAAAGGATCCAGAGGCCCAGGGGATTCCGGCTGCAGTGTGGGGAGGATGTGCAGGTTAGGACATTGAAAGGTTGGCACTAGTTAGCTTTGGGTTCTGTCTGGGGAAGGAGTGAAAGAGGGGCTAGAAAGTGAGCCTAGAAATGATCCTCCCAGCACAAGAAAGTTTCTTGTTCTTTATATCCTGAACTCAAGCAAATGCATTCCTTTTTTTCTCCCAGAACTTTCTCCATGAACTAAAGTGGCATCATAGAGAGCTGGAGTGATGGGAGCGCTGGAGAGCGCAGTGCAATATCCAAAATGTCTCCAGTGGTTATCTTTGGGGGGTGGGGCCATAGGTGATATTTTTCTTTCTACTTCTCTGCATTTTCTAAGTTACAAAAACGTAACATGTATATATACTAATAATAAAAATGCCTATTTTTCCCTTTTTAAAGAAATTGATGAATGGCACATCTAATTAAGTACATAAATTCCCCTAACCTTAAATATATAGCTTCATGATTGTGTGTGTGTGTGTGTATACCCATGTAACCAGAATCTAGATCAAGACAGAAAACATTTCTAGTTCCCCAGAAGGCTCCTTCATGCTCCCAGTCAATATCCCCCAAGGGTAACCACCGAGTCATTGACCTCTACCATCACCGAGAAGTTTCATCTATTCTTGAACTTCAGAGAAATGGAATCATATAGTATGTATTTTTTGTGTCTAGTCTCTTTAGCTCAATCTAACGTGGGTAAGATTTACTCAGGTTGTTGCCTGGAACAATAGTTCCTTCCATTTTATTGCTAATTGGAATTCCATTGTATAGAAACACCACAATTTCTTTATCGCCTCCCCTGTTGATGATCATTGAGGTTATTTCCAGGTTTGGGCTACTATGGATACCTCCTCTATTTCTTTCAAAAGTTAGGATGTAGCAGTGGGGATGATAGATTCCTTAACAGTAACAGCATGCTTTTATTGAATGCTTACTTTGTGCTAGGTCTTTTACTTAGTTCTAATCATCCTAACAGCCCTGGGTGAGACCATGTCATTATTCCTCTTTCACAGGGAAGGAAACTGACCCCGAGAGAAACAGGTCGGGTTCTCTGGAGAGCAGATGTTGCAACAGTTAGAAGTGCAAATGGTTTAGGGGGAAAGAATACCAGTGAAAGAAAAGAGGAGGGAGCAGGACGGGGCAGGGGGTCCATCAGATCACAGTGCAGACCTGTCAAAGTCTACCAGCCCAAAGGAGAGCTCCAGAGCAAAGATTGCCTTCTAGAGGAATCTTCTGTGTGGCGGAAATGGGCCTTGGATCACCTCCTTGATCAGTCATTGGCGGGGGGCCACTCCCAGAACGGGATGGCCTTGGCGCCAAAGCTGACGCAGACCTTGAAGAAGCTAACAGCTGGAGGCTGTCAACTAACCACAGTACTCACAGCTGGGTAGCGGGTTCTTTCTCAACAGGGGTTCTGAGCAGTACATCTCCATGTCCGCCACAGCAAGCAAATGCAGAATCAGGGATTCAAGCCCAAGTCACCTGGAGCCACTCGGGCACACTGCCTTCCCCAGGTCAAGAAAGTCGTCTAGTCAGGAGGCAAAGAATCTCTTCACAGCATGAGCCATGGTCATCAGGTGCTAGGGAAGGCCAAAGCTAGGGGCAGGTCTGGTCCCCCCCTTCTGTCCTTGACAGTTTGCTTCAACTGTCAGGTGCTTACCATCAATTGGAGTCCTGACAGCAAAAATGGGACAGACATGTCCAAGACAAATCCATTGCCACTCGCTGGGGTGCTGCCCAGAGTGTAAGGCTGTATGTGAGGCAAATAAGTCGCAGTCCAGAGCATTTTCCTTTGAGAAAAAAGAGAAATGAAGGCAAGCTCTTCTTCTTTCTGAAAGTTTGGGCTTCAACTACAGCTCAAACTCTAAGTGATCAGTTGTAAGAGGGTTAACGTTAGATGAAGTGCCCAGCTAAGGGGAAAGGGGCCTCAGACCAAGGGAAAGACTTCTCTGAAACCCAGGGCAGCATGCTCAGAAAGAGGAATATTGAAGTGTGACTTTCCAGAGAAAGGAAGGTTGGTTCTGGAAACACGTGTAACTTTCCAACATGATTTGCTTCCAGGTTAGAGTCATTAGACCTAACTTCGGCGACTACTGTTTCCCTAGGCTGTGCCCTTTCTCAGCAGAGTGGAGGGACAGGAGGCCTCTGGGTGTGCTGGCCTGAGACATTGGGACTATTGTGGGCCTTTCATATCTGACCATTCATTTCTGTCAGTTAAAAATGCCGTGGACCAGAAACAAACCCTCACATTTATGGTCAATTTACTTTCAACAAGGATGCCAAGACAATCCAATGGGGAAAGAATAGTCCTTTAAATAAACGGTGCTGGGACAAGTGGATATCCACATGCAAAAGAATGAAGCCGGACCTTTACCTTGTACCATATATAAAAGTTAAATCAAAACAGATCAAAGGTCTACACAGAAGAGCTAAAACTATAAAATTCTTAGAAGTAAACATGGGTATAAATCTTTCTGACCTTGGATTAGGCAATGGTTTCTTAGATATGACACCAAAAGCACAAGAAACCAAAGAAAAAAATAGATAAATGGGACCACATCAAAATTAAGAGCTTTTGTGCTTCAAAGTACACAATCAAGAAAGTGAAGAGACCACCCACAGAATGGGAGAAAACTTTTTGCGAATTATGTATCTGATAAGAGACTTGTATCTAGGAAATATTCAGAACACTTACAACGCCATCATAAAAACACAAATGACTAAAAAAGGATCAAAGGATCTGAATAGACAGGACTCCAAAGAAGATATACAAATGGCCAATAAGCACATGAAACGATGCTCAGCTTCACTAGTCACTGGGGAAAGGCAAATCAAACCACAATGAAGTACCACTTCACACCCACTAGGATGGCTAGAATAAAAGAGAAGAAGGGAACGAACAAGTGTCAGTGAGGATGTGGAGAAATCAGAACCCCACCACACATTGCTGGTGGGATTATAACATTGTGCAGCCACTTTGAAAAAACCGTTTGGCAGGGGCGCCTGGGCGGCGCTGTCGGTTAAGTGGCCAACTCTTGGTTTCAGCTCAGGTTGTGATCTCAGGGTCATGAGATGGAGCCCCACGTCGGGTCTGCTTGAGACTCTTTCTCTCTCCCCTCCCTCCACCCCTCCCCCCTGCGCTTTCTCACTCTCTCGCGCGCTCTCAAAATAAATAAATAAATCTTTAAAAAAGGAAAAAACAGTTTGGCAGTTCCCGAAAAAGTTAAACATAGAGTTAGTTACCCTATGAGCCAGCAGTTTCACCCCTGAGGAATATACTCAAGAGAATTAAAAACATATATCCACATGAAAATTTGAACGTGAATGTTCACAGCAGCATTCATCACAAGAGCCCAAGAATGAAAACCACCCAAATGTCCACCTCGACAAATGAACATACCCACACAATGGAATATTGTTCAGCCGTAAAAGAAATAAAGCACTGACATGTGTTACAACACAATGAACCTTGAAAACACTACACTAAGTGAAAGTGTATAGCTACAAAGGACCACATACTGTATGATTCCATTTATAGAAGATGTCCAGAACATGCAAATCCACAGAAACAGGAAGTAGATTGGGGGTTGGGAGGAGCTGGAAGGGGAAAGAACCAGATTGCCCGCTAATGGCTACAGGGTTTCTTTTTGGAGTGACGACAATGTTCTAGAATGCTGGTGAATGTTCTAGACGCTGGTGATGGTGGCACAACTCTGTGAATATAGTATGGTAGGTGAATTATATCTCTCTAAAGCTGCTATAAAAAAAAAAAAAATCCTGTGTGGAGGCCCCTAATCACCTGGTACTCACAGCTTTGGATTCTTCTAGCTGTCCTGGATGGGTCGTCAGTTTTATTCAATTCTAAATTCCTGGGCCTGCACAGTCAGAAGTTAGGAATTAAGGTTGGAGCTGCTTTTGTCTTTTGCTCCCAAGTAACATTTTTCTCAATGATGTGAGCACAGTGCAGCCTTTATTCCGAAGCAGCCCCTGTCAGAAGGCCAATTTGGACATATGTCCCTCGGATATTTTTTACCCTGAATGTAGTGCCTACTTCAGAGGCTATGCTAGGGATGGTTTTCTTCTTGAAGAGTCACATCTGGATAGTTGAAGAAGCTGCAATGATACTCATGTGGTACCTACCGTGCCTATAAGAACTTAGATAGAGCTATAGTCAAAAACAGGCACACCAAAACGGGGCAAGTAAAATGACTGACAGTACTTAGCATTGGCAAAGCTTTAGAGTAAATGGAGCTCTCACACATTGCTAATGGAAGTGGAAATTAGTAAAACCACTTTTGTAACAGTTTGGTAGTACCTACTACCGTTAAACAGATGCATGCCCTATGACCCAGCAATTTAACCCCTGCATCTACACCAAACAGTAATGCATGAGAACATTCACGAAAGGCGTGAAGGCGTGTGCTGGAAGGGACACAGTATTCCCATTCATAATAGCTTCAAACTAGAAACAACTAGGATGTCCATCAACGGGATAAAGGATAAAATGTAACACAGCTGTAGGATGGAACACTACTCAGCAATTTTGACAAAGCCTACTGGTACACATAACAAGCCAGATGCAGCTCAGAGATAGAAAGCTGAGCAAAATGAAGCCAAACGTGAAGCATACTATGTGATTCTATGGTGTCTTGTATAGAAAATACAGAAGGAGGCAGAACCAATCTCTTGTGATGAAGGTCAGCAGGGTAGTTACCTTCCGGAGCAGGTGTTGACCGGAAGGGGCCATGAGGAAACCTGCGATTTGCTGGAATCCTTCTAGATCTGGATCTGAGTGGTGGGTATAGATGCGTACATGGGGCCACACGTATATGACATTCCACAGAACTGTACCATGAGGTTTGAACGCCTAACTGAAGGTCAATTGTACCTCATACTAAAGAAATGGGAAATATAAACTAAGGTGGCCAAACTATGTTGTTATAGAAAGTGAGAGCTGGAAGGGGCCGTGGGGAGAAGGTCCAACCCCTTCTTTTACAGATAAGGAAACCGAAAAAATCCAAGGCTTGTCCAAGGCCATGAGCTAATTGGCATAAGAACCAAGTCTGATAACAATTTGCCATCTTTGAACATACATTATATGCCAGGAGCTGTTTTCAGTTAAGTGATTTAATGCTCACACTAACACTATGAGGCAAGTAGCTATTGTTGTTATACCCATTTTACAGATGCAGAACCTAAGGCCAGATAGCTATCAAGTGATGGGCCCAAGATGCCAGTCTAGGCAGTCCTACTCCAACACCCACACCCATAACCACTCTCCGCAGAGTTGAATGCTCAGACTCATGGTCCAAAGCTCTGGGTCCCGAGCATCATGCTCTGTTCTTTAAATTTTTTTTTTTTTACAGGGATAATCTATTTATTTCCTCAAAAGGTCCTCTGAGAGTCCTGGGAAGGACTTAGTTGTAGATCTAAATCCAGTCGTAATGCCCGGCTCACACTTGTCTATAGAAATTGTGCATAGGTGAAGTCTTCACAGGAAGGCTTCGAGGCTGAAGACAGAAAGTTCTAGAACTCAGAAAGATTTCCTCCTGGCTGCTCCAAATCTCTCCGTGGGATTGGGGCAGGATGGGCTAAGCGTGAATCTTCCAAACAAAGCCCTCTCCCACCCCACCCACTCCCCCAGTGAGCAAGTACATTGTTGTCCTTAACCAAAACCAAATGAGCAGTCATGGTTACCCTGGTGTCAATGAGGAAGGCAGGCCCAGTAGAAATGAGTCTGGCCTTGGGAAATGGCCTCCCAGAGACTGCCTCCCAAGGTGGGACCCACGGCCTGGTTCTAGCTTTCGTGCTATGGGCTGGGAGGAGGGAGCTCACCTACAGAGGGGTCCGCTAGGTTTGGACATCTGTCCACAGGATCAGCAGGGAGATGTGTGTTACGAGGGGCCGTCTCTTCTTCTGACCCCTTTCCACTTTTTCAGGTTCTTCCCCATGGGCTTAGTGGTCACATGTGGTTCGGTTAAGTTCATCCAAATCTCTGGAGTGTCTACTCCGAGAATTCAGGGCTGATTTTACTCACTGGCCCTCAAAGAGCTCAGTTTCCAGAGAAAGACAGCTTGGGTTCAAATCCCCACCTCCGCACTCCCTACCTGTGGGACACTGGAAAAGTTCCTTAGCCTCTTGGTTTCCTAGTTCCCTCATCAGTAAAGTCAAGATATCGATAGCACCGTCGGGCTGTGAGAATTAAGTGTTAATACGTGCGAAGGATTTAGAACAGTGACTTAGGCATCCTAAGTCCAAGGTAATTATTCCTATGTTCAGACGATAAGGGTGAGCATTTTGTGGGAACACAGAGAAGGCCAAACCCAGACAGAGGGAATCAGGGAAGGCTTCCCAAAGGAGGTGACACCGAAGTGAGTCTGGAAGGGTGAGTAGGAGTTAGGATGGAGAAGCAGTGGGGAGAGAACATTGTGCACAGAGGGAAGAGCATGAACTGTGGCAGAGAGGCTGGAAACCGCTTGGCCCCAGCGGGGTGCTAGGGGTCCAGTCTGGTAATGCTAGAGCTAGAGACACAGAGCAGTGGTAGAGGAGGCTGAAGAGGCTGGTGGAGTAGGCTCTGATGGCAGAGGGCCTTTGCAACCTGACTACTCTCCTTGAAGTCTCCCTTCCCTCCCTCTGAGCCAGGCCAGCCTGCTTTTGGTCATGGGGCTTGCCCTGGATCTCGATAGAACCTTGGCTGGGGTTCACAGGAGGCTGCAACAATCTTCAGGAAATGCCGAGGTGATGAGGATGGCCCTGCATACGGCTAATGTAACTGTCACTCCAGTCTTCCCCCCCCAACACCCCCCGAAACACATTTTTGTCTCTGTCTCTGGAAAACATGTGTGCAAGCAAAGTTTGGCTGGGTGGCAGATGAAACTTTTTTTGACAACAGAAAGCCATCAACAGTCCAGCTACACGAGAGCCCCCAACCGGCCTCACATGTTCATCTGAAAAGCAAGTCTGAAAAGCCCATGTCCCCGAGTGGGGGGGGGTCCCATTCTACCTGGGGACTGTCCTTGACGCATCTGTTTCCCACTGACCTTACAAGAGAGATCCAGCAGGCAAAGGGACCCTACTGCCTCATGCTTGAGGAATGCTCCCTCCCACCTCCATCCTCCTGGCTTCCAGAACTCAACAGCTCGCCTCTTATGGGCCAATGTTTGCAGAAAATGTTTGCAGACTTCATAGCATGCCACTTCCAGGAATAATTAGCAGTCAAGCAGCCAGTCTTTCACTCAGGTCTGGTGAACGAAAACCTCAAGAATGTGGAGCTGGTTGGGAGGGGTGGAGGAGGTTAGGGGTGTTTGCCTAAGTGAGGCTTGCCGGCCTGCCTAGCTGGCTGAGTTTGCTAGCCCCTGAATCCCGGTCTCTGACCACACACCTAGGCCCCTGAGCACACCACCCCAGGAACCTGCTCTGTCTGACCTCCACGGGACAGAAGGTCATCAGCCACTCTTTCCTTTTGTCCCATAGAACACCAAGCCACAGTGTAGTCGCCAGCCCCACCATGTACACAAGACAAGGAGATGCCCTAGCTCTTACCAAGAGCTAGTGGCCATGGGCACCTTTTCCAATCATGTCCCATTGCCGCCTCCCCCCCCCGTCACCTAACAAAGATACTGCCGGATTTTCAGTTCACAGACCCCATCAAGTATCAACCACATGGTGAACAGTTGGGGAGTTTTCTGAGAAGACTGTGATCCATGCTATGCTTCCTTGTTTCAAAAAAAAAAAAAAAAGTAACCCCACGGGGTGAAACTCCCGTGACACATTGGTTTTTGTCAGTCCTCTGACTTTTGGCGAAGGCCCAATTTCTCCCTGTGATAATCCAGTGTTATTAGTTTAATATACAGGCCCCTGAGTAAATTTCACACAGGACTTCCTATCCTGCTGAATCACAAACTAGCTCAATAGACTGGAATGACAGGGTATTTTAGGAAAAGAAATGTGAACAGAAATCAATGTAAAGCCCTGGAACTTGGTACAAAATAAATCAATTGCACAAATACAAGATAGGCAAAAACTGGCTTAATGGTATAATATGTGAAAAAAAGGGGGGTGCTTAGGGGTTTCTGGTGAGTTGGCCCAAGGTAAGTCAGCATGTAATGGGGCCAGGAAACCAAAAAGAAAAGTGGTTACATTCATAAAAGTCTACTCCTCAGAATAAAGGAGTTCGGCTCTGGCCCCATACAAGCAAAATCCTCCTGGGTCATTGGGTGGCATTTTGGCCACCGCAAACTGGTGGGTAAGGGGATAGAGGGTTGAGCTGGGTGGGGAGAGTTGTGTTCTTTTATTACCTATCTCCCCACTAGACTATGAGCGGGGACCATACTTGTTTTATCCACTGCTGTATTCCCAGGACACAGTATGGTGCCTGTCCCAAAGCATGTGCTCAGTAAACAGAAGTGAGAGACTGAACAAATGAAGGGAAAATCTTTTTCAGTCCGAGCCACTCAGGAATGCCGACCCAGCCCTGGAGGTGAGGTCCCCACCGCTGGAGGAGTGCACGGAGAGGCCGGAGAGCCACTGGCGTGGGGACTGTAGAGGGGGGTTCAGGGTCACTAGATGACCTTGAAGCACACCTCCCCACAAGTCCTGAGGGCTTATAATAACCTCCCCTGTGGGAACAGCAGAGGCTGACCTGATGCCTCTGGGTGGTCCCAATATCCTAGCTAGCTGTGGGCTCAGAGACATATGAAGCATGAGTTCTCTCGTGTACTTACTCGCTCCCTCTCTCTTGTTCTCCCTTCCCTTCCATTTTGCTGTTAAATGGGGTCTAAAGGGGCACCTGGGTGGCTCAGTCGGTTAAGTGTCTGCCTTCAGCTCAGGTCATGCTCTCAGAGACCTGGGATCGAGCCCTGCATCGGGCTCCCTGCTCAGCAGGGAGTCTGCTTCTCCCTCTCCCTCCCTCTCAAATAAATAAATAAAATCTTTTTTAAAAATGGGGTCTCGAGAGTGTCTTGCAGAAGCTGTACTAAAATCAGGCAACACTCTGTTCCCTTGCTCAATAGCCGACAATGATGGTATTGCTAACCTCACCAGCTGCTTGGAGCTACCTCCCCACTCGGAAGAAAATATCTTTGATAAATACTAGCCTTAAGAAAGTCGTGATTCTGATGAAACAAAGCAAGTGACTCTTTCAGAAGTCACGAGGGTTACCCCCAAAGGGGGCTTCTTTGAAAAAATCCCAATTGACAACATACTAGTGAACAACAAGCAGTGCCTCCCCCGGGGGGGCCCCTGTAGCAGGTGACTGGTTGGCAGGTGAGGAGAGGGGTCAGGCTCCAGGTCTCAGAGACTGGAGCTGCCGAGTCTTCTCCATTGACTGCCCCGCCCGGGAACAAGCACACCTCCTGGGATTTCAGAGGCTCGTTCAGCCGTGCTGCTAGGGGCAAACTCAAGGCTTACTGGGGGCTGTGGGAGGCTCAAACTCCTTATGTAAGTTACGAGAAGATGGATTTTTCCTCCTCTGTAGCTGTTTAAGCTGAAACGGTCCTTTGGGGGAATCCAGTTAGTGTCAACAGAAGCAAAGATGAGAGAGAGAGAGAGAAATATCCAGGGTTTGTGAACTTGCTGAAATTATACGGGGTGAACCTCTGCAGGTTTATTTGTTTGTTTGTTTAGAGAGAGAGACAGAGAAAGAGTGGGGAAGGAGGGAAGGAAAGAAGGAAAGAGGAAGGGAAGGAAGGAAGGAAGGAGAGAAGGAAGGAAGGAAGGAAGGAAGGAGGGAGGGAGGGGGAGGGAGGGAGGGAGGGAAGGAAGGAAGGAAGGAAGGAAGGAAGGAAGGAAGGAAGGAAGGAAGGAAGGAAGGAAGGAAGGAAGGAGGAAAAGAAATAGCTGAGTAGATTTCTGACAGGATGTGAGAAAGGAAATGTCCCATTATTCCGTGGTCATTTCCTTTCCACCTAGAAACTCTATCACGTGAAAGCCTCATCATGGTCCTAAAAATTAAATTCTACAGAGAGATTTAGTTGGCCAAATGATCCCAAGTGAGAAATGGCAGAGGAAGCAGGGCCCACTGTGGTCCCCAAGCCCTCTGGCGAAGGAGGTTGTTCCAGATTGCCACCTTGCTAGCAGAGAGGGTGTTTATCGACAGTGAGCGTCAAACACCAGAGAGATTTGTGGTCGGCGAGGCTGATGCAGCCTTTTGATCTCCATCTGTAGAGGGAGGAATTTGGCTCGCCTTGTTCTGATATAACTTAATCTCAGATTGAAGGCCCGAAGAGCTCCTAACAATGTGACCTAGGTACTGCTGGCCAATCCCCAAGTGTTCCTTACTTGTCTTTACTCTTCCGTTAATGAGAAAAAATGTGACTGTAATCTAGTGCAGAGCCGGGCTGCATTGTTCACACAGTTTCTATCTATTCTGGAGATGAAAGGGAAAATGTTCAACAGATGGATATTTCTAAAGGCTACCATCCTTGGCTTTTTTGAAGCTATGCATCTGTTGGATATGATTATAACAATCCCCTATGGGGTGAAACGCAAGAAGCTTGCCTTGGACACAAAATCTTGGCCCAACAGCCCACATGGGAGTCATTTAGGATATGGCCTTTTTGCGATATTTCACAAGTTTAATGGATATGGGAAGACACTGAGGCTGTCCAAAGTGATCTGATATCATGGATCTTCCCTGGAAATTCTAGCTTCAGGATGACATGTGGAAAAATATTCTAAGCACTAAATCCTAAAACTCATTTTCACAGCCTCACGCCTTGAAGACTCTTGGGAAGCTTAAAAAGGACTCGGGGAGACACCCTCAATCTTTGTAAAGCCAAGCGAGCCTCCATCCCAGAGGCCACGCAGGAGAGAAACGGGTAGGGCAGAGGTGGAAGGGCGGGGGAGAGTTTCTGTGTCTTCAGTAGATCCAAACAAGGAAAGCTCACACACTCAACAAAAGAAGGCCAAAGTGAGAAACGACCCAAGACAAAATAAACTTGGTTCCTAGAATATTCTTCCCCTAACCTCAGTCACATGCACCATAACCCCCAAATTTCTGTGGTGCCCTGAAATAAGTAATTGAGACTTGTTAAAAAAAAAAACATCACCAGCCTCTCAAACAGGGGGTGACTGGGTTCTCCTCTTTCCCTACTGGCTCTGTTAATTTTAGGTCCATGTGGCCCAAGGTGGACCACACTAAGGGCTTTGGCCCTTGCACGTGGTGGAAGAAACTATTTTGGTGCATCCAAGGAAAACTCGAAACTGGGTTTTTTCCCCTCACCGATTTCTCATTCCTTCCTCTTCCTGTCTCTATAGCTGGTGATACAGATTAGATCATACAGATTAGACCCACTCTTTCAGCAGGACGGGGGGAAAAGAGAACGTGGGAAGAGCTCCACTTCCATAAAAAAAGACCCACAGAATGGGAGTTTGGGGAGGTTTAGTAAGAGGAACGAGGACTAAGGAAATACCTACTCTTTGGTCTCTTCAGTTCTTAGCCAAGGTCTTTGGACACATCATGTAAGCACCCAAATCTCCACTGTCCAACCCCATGGTATGTGGAGAGTGTCATCCATCCGTCTGAGGCGGGGAAGCTGACTCACTTGAGATTGCACCCAGCTCTGCCATCTACGACCAGCAGGCTTTGTTCTGGGCCCATACCCAGCCATTGTCTCTGATCTCTGCTCACGGCTGAGCCCATTTATCATCACGAAGAACGAGTAAGCTGTCCTATCTCGACAGAGCCCACCGCAACCAGTACCGCTCGGCCCCTCCCTCCCTGACAATGCTGGAATTTGAGAAAAGGCAAGTCCAAGACAAAAACTAGTGAGGCTTTCTTGTCTCCCCATAGGCCCCTCCAACTACTTCCTCTCGCTGTGGCCTGGAGAGAAAGAAAAGTGGCCTTTTCTGCCCCCCACCTCACCCCTGCTCCTGCCACTTTGGTCCCCAGAGGATAAGGCGCAGTCAGAACTAACAGCGTGGCCTCCCAATACAGAAAATCTGAGCTCAGAAGATTCCTTTCGGGACAGGGATGGAGAGCCTGAATTCCCAGATGGACAAGGTCACCGCATCATTGCTCAACCCTCTGTTGTTGGGAGCGAGGCAGCCTAGCCTCTCGGTCTCGGTCTCCCCCAAAGGTAGACCAGCTCGCAGGAGTGAAAGGGGAGGCAGAAACAAAGGAGCCTTTCTTTAGCAGAGTGACCTTCCATAAGTCACTTAACCCTTCCATGCCCCTTGCTGCCATGGGACTCGGGCCATAATTTATTGGTTACAAACGTTTCAGTTGCTCAGTGAAAAGTAATGGAAAAAGGGTGAACTCGTCGAGTTATCCTACTATGGAAACTTTGTCCATTCAAAGGCAGGTTACAGAGTGGTCTTTCTTTTAATTGAAAAGCATCTGGAAATTGAAAAGCCTGTTTGGCCCTGGGCCTCCCTGCAGAGTAATTGATGCATGTCATCTGGCCGGGCCATCCTCTGCTCCCTCAGCGGGGACTCCGGGCCGGGGTGGGGGGGGGAGAGTGGGGACGGCCTGGGCCTGGTGCCTAGGGCCCATACTGCCCCCCACCACAGACATTATAGGGGCTGCCCCTGCACACCATCTAGACCAAGTCCACGCCCCACTGCTCCAGGCTTCGGCGCCTTTGGCTTTGCTGACCGCGTCCTGACCGAAGGGGATCTCTGACTTTAAGCTTGTATTCCCGGAGAGATGGTTAGAGAACCCAGTGCCAGGGTGCGTTCCGGCATTCCCTGACAACAAGCACTGATAGCAAAAACATTTCTAGATAACATCTTGTGACTGGATTTTTATGTGAGCAACATGCTCCTGGGCCCTGCTCCTCACAGAACACAGAATGACTGGACAGAATGGAACGCTCTTTAGATGGGGAGACACAAAACCTGGCTCATCCCTGACCGTGGCTTTAAAGAGGGCCCATTCTCTGGTCTGGGCCTCAGCTTGTCCTCATCAGAGAAAATGTATCCGTGGGTCCTGCATGGAACTGTTCACAGAATCTACTGTGCAGGGGCACCATAGAATAGCAGTTCCAAGTACGGGCGGCCAGGGTTTGAATTCTGACTCTACTGCTTCCTACCTGGGTGACCTTGGGCACATTACTAACCTCTCTGGGTGCCTCAGCTTCCCCATCAATAAAATGGGAATATTAAAATATTAAAATTACTATTGCGAGGGTCAAATGAGTTAATACTGCTAAAGTACTTAGAACAGTAAGGGCAATATTAAGCGTTTGTCACACAAGTAAACTTGTTCAAAATGAAGATTTCCGAACCCCGTCCTGAGAGATTTTGATTGAGTGGGTCTGGAAGGGGCCTTGGCAATATGGATCTTTAAAAGGCCTTCCGGGTGATTCTGAAGCCCAGACGCTAGATGGTCCCTAAGCATCCAGCTGCGTACTGTGCGATGTGCATTTACTGAACAAATATTAACAGAGGGACCGTCCTGTGCCAGGCACTGTGCTAGGTGCTGGGGATACAACAGTGAACAAGTCAGATGTGAACACTGCCTCAAGAAACTCACCTTCTAGAAGAGAGAGACAGACTGTAAACAAGTAACCATATAAATACATAACTCATTAAATACCTAATTTAATTTCAGAGAGTAATAAGTGCTCTGAGGGAAACAAGAAAATAAGGTGACTGTTGGGGGTCCTACTTTCATGAAAGTAATCAGGGAGGCCTCTTAGAGGAGGTGATAGCAGCTGAGAACACCTATATTACTCTCTAGGGGAAGAGCTAGTGCAAAGGCCCTGAGGTAAGGACAAGCTGAAAGGTTCAAGAAACAGAAAGAAGACCAGAGTAGTTGGAATGTGGCAAGTGGGGGTAAGAATGGTAGAAAATGAGGTTGGAGGGATAGGGGGAAGCCAGATAATGGGACCATGATAGAGTATTTGGATTTTGAGTGCACTGGAAAACCATTGAGGGTTTTAAGCCGGGGTCAGGGGAAATGTTCTGATGCATGCTTTTAAAAGATAGATTTGGCTCCTGTGTTGGAGCTAGACTAGGGAGGCAAGGTTCGATGCGGGGAGACCAGTCAGGATGCCATGGCAGTGGGCCAGGCAAGAGATAGCTATGGCTTGGGCAAGGATGGTAGGGCCACCGGTGCTGAGAAGTGGTCAGCCCCTGGATATGTTTTGAACATGAAGCCAATGGGATCTGCCAATGGATCAGACGTGGGGAAGAGGGAGAGAAGGAAATCCAGAACGCCTCCCAGGCATTTGGCCCGAGCGACTGGATGGCGACACCTTCTCTTCCTTTCCACTGGCTGGAGTCCCCACCTGTCCTTATGTGCGCACCCTGCTGCCACACTTCACTCTCCACACAGCAGTCAGGCTGACCTTCTCGAAACGCCAATCAGGCCAGGTCACCCCCCTGATCTCTAGACCTCAGTCCAATGGTTTCCCATCACACCATGGAGAGGCCCGCAATTTCCTGGGTGCTCTGGTTTCTGTTAGCCTCTCCAAACATTTGCAGCCACACTTCTGGTCACTCCCCCTTGCCTCTTTCTCAAACATGCCAAGAAGGGGCCTTTCGAAAGGCCTTTGGCTTGCTGTTCCCTCTGCTTCTAGCACCTCCCCCCAGACCTTCCCATGCCTTTATTATGCAACTGCCTACAATCTAGTATAATTCCCATGAGATCAGGGACTTTGCTCTGGGGACACCCCTGGTGCATCGTGGGCCTGGTAAGTTGAATGAGAACAGTGGCACCCTAAAAAGTAGATGTCTATACCCTAACCCCAGGAACGTGTGGATGTGATCTTCTTTGGGAAAAGGGTCTTTGCAGATGTCATGAAGTTAAAGATCTTGAGACGGGATCATCCTGGATTATATGGGTGGGCCTGAAATCCAGTGACAAGTGTCCTTACAGGAGACACACAGAGGAGAGACACAGAGAAGAGGAGGCCGAGTGAAGACAGAGGCAGACGCTGGAGGGACACGGCCCACAAGCCAAGGAAGGCCTGGAGCCACCAGAAACCGGAAGAGGCAAGGAAGGATTCTCTCCCAGAGAGTTACTTTGGGGAGAGTATTGTCCTGCTGACACCTTGATTGAGGACTTCTGGCCTCTAGAACTGCAAGAGAATACATTTCTGTTGTTCTAAGTCTTACGGAGTTTGTGGTAATTTGTTACAGCAGCCACAAGAAACTCATACAATAGGTGTGCAATGCCGTATAACGTAGGAATGAATGAATGAATGTGGGCAAGAATGAGATGGGAAGAGGGTAAGATCAGGAATCAGGAGTTTGGTGTTGGACATATTGTCTGAGGTGCCCACTGCATGTATAAGAGAGATGTCCAGTAGGCAGTGGATATACGAGACAGGAGAGGTCAAAGCTAGAGACATGCACTTGGGGACCACCAACCCCGGGCTAGATGGTATCCCCACTGAAGACAGAATAGTTAAGATTGAGAAGAAGGCTGAGGAGGAAACAGTTACAGTGCTGTTTCTTTCCGGCAGTGGTTCTTAATCTAAGGTGATTTTGCTACCCTCCCGCAGCAGGGGACATTTGGCAATGTCTGGAGACGGTTTTGGTTGCCACAGCTGGGGTGGGGGGAATGCTACCGACATCTAGTGGGTAGAGGCCAGGGACACTGCTAAACACCCTATAATGCACAGGACAGCCCCACAATGAAAACTTATCTGACCCCAAATTGTCCGCAGTGCTGAAGATGAGAAACCCTGATATATAGGGTCTGGCTTACGTCTCCTGGTGCTGTGGGTTTTTTCTTCTTTTTTTTCCTTCATTTATTTTGTGCTGCACACATTTTCTTTTTTTTTTTTATTATGTTCAATTAGCCAGCATATAGTACATCATTATGCATACATTTTCTTTCTAAACTCTTATTTAGAAAAGATTCAGGGAAAAGATTAAGAGGTGGCAACCAACTCTCCACTACTAGTTTATTGTGTGTGACCTGGTGCAGCGTACTTCCTTTTTCTAAGCTTCTGGGTTCTTGGGGCGGCTCTGGGTGATGGGCGGGGAGCAGGTTGATTGCATTAGCTGCTCTCTGAGCTTTCCACCAGGCCCTAGAGTCTTCCCCGCAGCGAGAGGTAAATCGCACTTGGGACAAGCCACTGGGCAGAGTTTTTAGCACTAGCTGACAGAAGAATGCAAGATACCTCCTAGTCACAGAGACTGAATTTTCTAGGACAGCCCCAATTTCAAACATCTATCACCCCGAATCCCGAGAAGCACATACATGGGTACTTCTGCGTCCCAATATTTTGATTTGGAAATTTTCTTTCCTAACCCTGATAGGGCACCTACTAAGTGCCAGGCACTATTCTAAGCGCATCACATCATTTAATCCACACGATGACCCAATGAGGTAGCACCACTATCATTCCCTTTTATAGATAAGGAAACTAGGGGTCAGAGGTTAAGTAACTTGGCTAAGGTCACACAGCTAGCAAATGATTGAACTGAAATGAAGACAGGTCTGCCTGATGCCAGAGTGCACCATCTTAGCCACTCTGTCACCTGGCTTGTCACATCACATTCCAGTATGCCCTGGAGCTGTCGAGCAGGGGGAGAGAAAAGGAGAAACAAGTCCCATCTCAGAGGTTAGCCATTTCCTGGTCTCTGGAAGGGCTTCTGTATGAGCCAGTATTCTAAAAAGGGAAAATGCCTTCCCCTTCCCCTACATCACTTGTTTGTGGCCTCTTGAGAAAATGATGCAGTTCAAGGCTTGGAAAAGCTGTTCTATATGTGGGGCATCGGCTGTAATTCTAGACTTTTCATTTGGCTGCCTTAATTAAGGCCAATAGCCAAGTGTCTGGCACTGCACTTTAATTAGAACAGGGCACAGACGTGGTGATGCAGAAGGCTATTTGAGAAGTCACTGGACCTTTGGTCATAGCTACTTCTTCCCTTCTTGAAGTCAGGAGGAATCAAGCCTAACAGATAGAAAAGTGCAAAGGATTCCAGTGGCCAGAGGTCAACCCCTTCATTGTGCAGGTGAACGTACTGAGTTTCAAGGGCCTAAGACTTGCCCAGAGTCATACGAGCAGGTTGGGGGGAAGAATTGCAATCAGTCTCCTGTGACCAGGCCAGAAAAAATTCTGCATGTCAAGGGGTCACTTCCTCTTCTCAGGGCCTGAAACTGTATTAGCTGCTCATTGTTGTTTCCACAGGCTCCCTGGGAAACTGGAAATTATTCTACCTTGAAGGAACCTACCAGCGTGATGAGAATCAAATGAGTGGTAACTGCTTTGGTTGTTAAGAGGAGGAAGAGATCCTCTTGGGGAAGACAGTGAGGAAATGAGGCTGCCTTAAAGGATAACAGGAGAGAAGGGAGATGCTGCTCCAAGGGGGATAGACTGAGCTAAAGGACAGACATAGAGTGGTAATATACACACAGTCTCAACATGTGTGCACACACATGCACACATTTATTAATTCAATATTTATAAAGCTCCTACTCTGTGCCAGGCTCTAGAGATATATCCATTTAGGAGTCTCTCTGCATAAGACCACAAATTTAAACGAAGGCGAGCATTTAACCCATTGCATTTATTTATTTATATTTAAATTCTATTAATGAACATATAGTGTATTACTAGTTTCAGAGGAAGAGTTCAGTGATTCATCAGTTGCACACAACACCCAGTGTGCATTACATCAAGTGCCCTCCTTAATAAACCCATTGCATTTAACCCACTGGGGACAGAGGACTAGCTGAAATGGCCTTGTGAAGTTGAAAACAAATAAAATTAAAGAAAGCAAATACAATGAAATGACCATAATGAGAATGGGAATGAAGAAGGAAAAAAAGGAAATAATATGACAATGAATGGAAGCCCCATGAATGCAGAGATGTTTTATTCACCAACGACTCCGGTGTGCCAAGCACAGTACCTAGGACACAGCAGGAATTCATAACAGCGTTTGTCTAGAAGAAAATTTACATAACAATAGCAGCAACAACATCATCATGGCTAGAACTAGGTGGCTCACCAAAAGGTCATGGAAAAAAGGACTCCAATCTTAGTTTTTGACTCAGTTTCTTCTCCTTTTGGGGTATTAATTTCCCAATGTGTGCAAAAAGGTGCTTTTTTCCTCAGATTTTTATTTCAAAAATATTACATAAATGATGCTGTGTCCTTATCATTGCATTGTATCAGGAGGCACATTACACAAGTTTGCTCAATTGTGGATGTTAGGTTTGTAATTTCAAAGAGGAAAAGATATTTTACAATGGAGAAATCAGGCAGACACCAATATAAACAAGAAACCAAACGAACATACCCTAGCATTTCAGCACATATCGATGACCATTGCCTGAATCCCTTAGTAAGATGACGGTTGCAAAATGGTGATCTGCTAATTCTGTGATTTCTTCTGTATTTGTTGGCATTCTTCCAGGCAAAGTGATTTTTAAGGTCCTTTCTGACTCAGATGTTCTGTGCTTCTATCATTAAACCCGATTTCACTTATCTGGTAGCAGGGACGTTGGAGAGGAGGGCCACTGACTAATGAAGCTCTTCATAGAACAGCTGGATGGGGCACGGAGCCGAGGCTGCTGAGCCAATGAGGGAGGGAAGCAAGCTCAGATGGATTCTGAGGTGCTCGAGGAGGAAGGAAGAACCATTTGGCCAAATGGTTCCTCTTGTCTTGATCAGAGTTACTGAAGCCTGGCCTTGCCACAGGTGACTCAAGTGCCTCCCTATTCGCTCTTGACTTCAGGATGCAAGCTACTCAGATGGCCCAAAAGAAGTGTCACATACATCCCTGTAAAGCCAAACTCAGACAGTAAGGGAAGATAAAGTAAAAGGGCATATGAACTCTTCAACTGTGATGACAAGATGTCATTTTCATCCTTGTTCAGTTCACAAGTGGTAGAGAAAAGCCCAGGAAATATGTGCAGTACTATTTTGTGGGTGATTTACTTGTTCAGTTTCTACACTTTCTTCTTTCCCCCCATTTCTAGAATTTTCCATGAAGTCCTAGTACACTAAGAAAAGTCAAGGGGTACGTTAACTTCAAGTTTTCATTCTTCCTCTGATTGAAGCTGCAAAATTGGTTTTTGGGGTGTGGGTTCAGCAGTGAAGCGGGATTTGGCTTAGTTCAGCAGGCCCTGGAATCATCCCAGAACTTCCGTGGTCATTTCTCACACCATCTGCAGAGATCCTAGAGATGTCAGCCACAGCACCCTTTCCCCATCATTGCGGGCCTACCCACTCTCCCTGCCATCATAAACAGCAAAAGTGGGGCGGTTAGTTTCACAAGCTGGTTCAAATGGACCCACTCAGAGGAGTCTAGAATCTAGGTTCCTTTTCTAGAAGAATTTCTAGTCTGTTCTCACCACACGATGGCACAAAGATCTGAGTGTCACAAATCTTTTCCACCACAGATTGCCAGAGGTTTGCAAACAGTGGCCTTGTATCATTTATCTTTCTCTGCTTCCCATCACAGACTAATTCAGCCCAGATTAAAAACAGATGATAGGGCTGGCTTTTGGTGAAGCCAAAGGATCGGGTTCTTCCGGAGTCCTGTCCATAACACTGAGCCCAAACATAGAGTGTCTATGTGACTTGTGAAGTATTGAAAACCATCCATGGTAGCTATTGTGGCAAGAGGCTTGGAAGGATGCTTATTCTCCCAAGAAAGGCCTCCTGCTTCTGGAGCCGCCACAAGTCAACACTGGCTTTGTGCCCTCCTGGTGCCCACATCAGTCTGTGTGGGTACCATGTTTAAGGCCTGAAAATTGAGTTGGGTATCTGCAATCACGTTGGCCTAGATCTGAAGGGAAAGCTAATTTGGCATGCCCATTACAGGCAAGGTGGCAGAGGGCCCTTGTGCATTGCCTTTCTGGACTGACCTGGGTTGAAACACCCAGTCAGAAAGAGAGAGAGTGATCTTTTGCCACCCTGATGAGAAGCTGGCCACATCAAATGATGGACTAGAATTGGACTTGGACTAGAATTGGGCAGAGGGGTAGAGTGGGAGAAAAGGACTAAGGATGGGACTTCTATACAACATGTAAGAGATTGGGTCCATTTACTAAGGCTTATCAATAGTGTAAACTGAGTTCCAAGGAAAAGGAGCCCACCTGGTGCTAAGAATTTTCCCCCATCACCCTCAACAGAAGAATGATCCCTTTTTGCATACTTCAGCCTGGTCCCCAACTACATGAAGGCAAATGAATGTCCCTCCAAAACTTCTCATGGGAACAGGATTTGGCATCATTCAGGAACTAAGAGTTCTAAGGATTAAAATCTCATTATCTCCTCAGTAGCCAGATTATCATCTAATGCCCTGCCATGAAAAAAGACACTGTAATTGGTCTCTGCTTTGATCTAGTGTCTTCTCACTTATACTCTTGCTGCCAACAAACTGAAAACCTCAGTATTTTCCCCACTTAATTTCTAGGGAGACAAGTTGTATGTCCTCGCTTACCTGCTATTGCCCTACTGAGTACATTTGTTCTTGCTAGGCCACTTCATACAAAGGTCATCCACCAGTGGATAGATTAACTGTCCTTGGGTCAGGTGTCCACCCATGACCTAAGAAGTCACCACTCCATTTTCAAAGAATAGTCTAGGGCCATTTTCTTCAGCAAGGGACTGTGGACCATACAGTTTCCCTTAGAAGGAAATGGTGGAGAGGCAGACTCTAACTGGCATGTCTGGTCTAAGATTTCTGACAGCATAATGGCTGGGGAGGAGAGATAATTAAGGCCCTGTCAGACACCCCTTGCATCAGAATGTGAGGTGGTCACCTATTGCTTTGCCTAAAGCTGGTCCTAGGCATATTCCTCAAATCCCATAGAGTGGACGCAGGGCCCTTCCTGACGTGGACTGTGTAGGAGAAAGACAGTTTCACCAGAGCTTTTCTATTGATGGCGGAAGGTGTGGTGGAGATTAAATGGCTTTTTGTATCTTGGAAGGCTGCCTAGCCCCTCCAGAGGGCCTCCGCAGAGCAGCTGCCGTTCTCTACAGAGGAGTAACTTCGGCCCTGCTGAGTGAGTGGCCATGTGTCATGCGCCTTTCCTGAGAAACATGCTCCGACTTGTGTCCCCCGCTATATTTGGGCTATTGAAAGTAGCCCCAGCAGAAACTAAACACCTGCAGCCTTGAGTAGTAACCCCAGAGCGTTATTTGTACCGGGCCTAGCACTAGACACAGGAATCCCTTCTCAAATTCCTCACCGCCGTGCCACCATCCTTTCTCTTAGTTTAGTTCCAAAAATAGTGCCCATGCGGGGCCACAGGCTGGTGGATAAGGGGAGGCGAAGCATGGAAATATATGGAACATGGCAGGCTGGATGAAGTGGAATCTTTCCCTTTTTTGGTCAGGACTGGAAAAATATTGATTATTTCATGTGAATGGGAAAAACCAGAGTGTAGTACCTGGCAGAGGAACAGGTAAGGTCCTCTGAGAGGGACTCAAGCTTGGGCTTAAAAGCCAATTTTCCGAAACACGGGGCTCACTAGGCCATTTCAAGTCAGGGGAGTCTGTGCACATCCTCTTCGACAAGGGAAATTCACCATGTTGTACATTTGGTCCTGTGGGGAGAGGGAGGTAGACGACAGCAGCTCTTTCACACTCAAAAAACTTGTGTCCCTTATCAGGGCTTATAGCTGATATTTTTCCCTGCCTGGTAGCTGAGGAGTCATTTTGAGACAGACATCTGTTCAGCAATCTGAAAGCCCCAGATAGAAGATGGAGACATTCATTTTCCTTTACTCATAGTGCAGAGGCCAGGGAAGACTGATTTTGTGGCAGTGTTCCATCCTGGCCTGGATCGCAGCTGATCTGGGAAGAACAATCCAGGATGACACTTAGGCACTATCCAAACGGCCTTGGATTACCAAGTGAGTCCCAAAAGCCAGCTAGGAGAATACTTTGGAACCTGAAATGGATGTAGGCCAAGAGGTCCTTAATCGGAGGTCTGCTGTTGATGAGGTTATAATGCGGTGGAGTGGAAGAATGCTCAGCCAGGAGTCAGGACATCTGGGTTCTAGCCCACAACTAACTCATTGCATGACCTTGAGCAAATCCATCTCCTTCTCTGAGCCTCTCTGTCCTGCATCTGTGCAACTAAGGTAGAACTAGATGAGTTAGGAGTTCCTTTCCGGCCCTGTCTTTCTATGGTTTGAAGATAGGAAAGTTGGTGGTCAAGAGTATCTCTTGCAGGGTACAATGCCAAACTCAGGGTATACCAAGGTGGGCAAAATTGCTGGTTTAACTTTTTATTGAAAAATAAATAAAGAAAAATGCCTTTGTCTGGCTAAACATCTCCCTTCATCTCTGCCAGCCATCTTGTTGGGCACAGGGAGGACTAGGAGACAGAGTGTGAACTATTCAGTATGAGCACTGTCTGCTGCTGGACAAACTGCCTTGAAACCCAGTCCTACTCAAGGTGGGTCAGCAGTGGTCAGCTTCCCCAAGGTAGGCCAGCACTTTCATTATTACTATCATTTTTTTAAACCCTCCTTCAGCCTCCTGCAAATCATAGGCAGAAGACAAATGTCTTGCTTTGAACTCTTCATTGGTCAACTATACTGACAGCCATGTGCTCAGGACCAGTGCTGACCCTTCATGAATTTGGAAAGGAGCCTAGGCTTCTCTTGGTTGTCCCGTTCCAGAGCCCCAGCTGCAGCTTGGCCCTTGCCCCTTTTCTTCTTCAGCGTGACCAAGAATCATGGTGTTTAGCCTTCATCTCGGAAACCAATGGGATGAATTAATCCCAGTAAGGAATGGGGCAGTAATTCAAGAAGAAATGATAGCCTACTCTTTCAGAGGACTTACGATCTAACAGGGTGATAAGTGCAAATCATAAAGCTTTCCCAGTGCCCCTCTGATTTTATGACACTCTTAAGAGTGACATATCACATCCAAATGGCCAACAGACACATGGAAAAGTGCTCAACATCACTCGGCATCAGGGAAATAGAAATCAAAACCACAATGAGATACCACCTCACACCAGTCAGAATGGCTAAAATTAACAAGTCAGGAAATGACAGATGTTGGCAAGAATGTGGAGAAAGGGGAACCCTCCTACACTGTTGGTGGGAATGCAAGCTGGTGCAGCCACTCTGGAAAACAGGATGGAGGTTCTCAAAAAGTTGAAAGGAGAGCTACCCTATGACCCAGCAATTGCACTACTGGGTATTTACCCTGAAGATACAAATATAGTGATCCAAAGGGATACCTGCCCCCCAATGTTTATAGCAGCAATGTCCTCAATAGCCAAACTATGGAAAGAGCCCAAATGTCCATCAACAGATGAATGGATAAAGAAGATGTGGTGTATATATATACAATGGAATATTATGCAGCCATCAAAAAATGAAATCTTGCCATTTGCAATGATGTGGATGGAACTAGAGGGTATTATACTAAGCGAAATAAGTCAATCAGAGAAAGACAATTATATGATCTCACTGATATACGGAATTTAAGAAACAAGGCAGAGGATCACAGGAGAAGACAGGAAAAAATTAAACAAGACGAAACCAGAGAGGAAGACAAACCATAAGAGACTCTTAATCTTAGGAAATAAACTGAGGGTTGCTGGAGGGGAGGAGGGTGGATGGATGGAGTGGCTGAGTGATGGACATTGGGGAGGGTATGTGTTGTGGTGAGCGCTGGGTGTTGTGTAAGACTGATGAATCACAGACCTGTACCCCTGAAACAAATAATACATTATATGTTAATTTAAAAAACAAGGAAAAAAAGAGTGACATATCAGCAGAAAGAGATTATGAGAGGGATATTGGCATTAAGGTTCTGTCACACATCAGTCATGGGAGGAGCTAGATAGAAACAAAGTGCAAATTCGAAATCATTTGCAAAGCCCAAGGAAAATGTGTGTTATAGTTTTCTCATCTGAAATCATCTGGAGAGTGACCATAAACTTCTTGTTGAATCAAAACCCTGCCTTTATTCATGTCAAGGGTAGAAAATGTCTTTCTGTTTTCTTTTAGACCATCCGTGGAGTCTGTCTTAGGGGGCAGACTTAAAGTCTTCTGGGAAGTTCACTGCTCAATACACGATGTGAGTTGACAGTCTACTAGATGAGAGTCTACTGGTTGCTATGGTTGATGTGGCTGCTTTGGCTGACTAGGTTATGCCCCTTTCCTTCCTCCTACTCTTTGACCAAGGGCGATGTAGTGGAATGAGCACTGGACTTGGGTTTGTGCCTTTAGTGGAATTGATTGAACCTCATTAAGTTTCACTTTTCTGATCTGTACACGGAGGGGAATAATAGTTACTTACTTCACAAGTCTGTTTGAGGACTAAATGAGATAATGCATATATAAAGCACCTAGCACGTGTCTGCCTGGCACATTGTCAATTCTCAATCCATAGGAGTTATTATTAGTTTTAGAGAGGCCTCACCGGGGGGCTGTGTGGTAGCTCTGGGCACTTGGACATAAGCCTGTGGACTCCTGAAAGTCGTTGTGAGGAGAGAAACAGAAGACATGAAGAGAGGTGAAGGGGCTAGAGAGAAACTTCACTTGTTTCCCTGATGACCGGCCCAGACCCTAGGAAACAAGCTTAGAAGAAAAGGCTCCCACAGTCCTCTCTGTAAATGCGGCCAGAGCAAACCATTTTCCCTCCTGCTCTCTGTGAGAGTGCACGAGAACATCTGCTAAACCTGCTGTTTTCCCCAACTCGGACATCTTCCATTCATTTGACTCATAGAAATCAGAGATGAGATTTGGGGTGGGGGGGTAGCAAATCCAAGAGCTTTGTCAGTCATGCTTAAGGGGGTATAGCATTTCATACACTGAGCAAGTGTGTAACAGACAACGCAGCGAGTATTGTCAATCCGCCTGTTCCCACTTTGTCAAACGATGTGGTGTTGCGTGACGCTCTGATATGAATCATTCAGGCAGCTGCCATATTGCATTAATTGCAGAGGAGCTGGATTCCATACAAGGTGTTCCCAAAGGTTCATTACCAAATACTCATCCAGCCGTTCTTTGAAAGGTTGCATTGGGTGACAAGGACACTAAATCCTTCTATGCACTCGAGCTCCAAGAAAGGACAACTGGAAATTACACCATGGTTTTTCTCTCTTTTCTTTCCAGAAGAGAAAATATAATTATTCACTTGGGCCATTCCCACCCTCTCCTTGATGTTTTCTGGCTTTGAAGGCATTTAAATGCTTGCTCCCTTGCGTTCAAAGTCTTACACCACACTTTCTTTATGAAAACAATATGTCTTTTAAATTAATGCTAAATAAAAGTGAATATGTCACTGGAAGATCATCTTTGTGTAAAGTATCCAAAATTAAAAAAAGAGTTTAATGACCTCTAACCTCTAACGTCACTCCAATCTTGTATCTTATGTGTCAAGCTACTTGGAGACCATCTCTACTCAGATGTCCCACCATCACCTCCAACTCCCTGTGTCCCAAACCAAATGTTTTCCCTTTGCTCCAAAGCCTCTCCTCTCCCTACTTTGTTCATTTCCATGGAGGGCACTACCATGACCCCATCATCCAGGCCTAGAAACCTTGGAGTCATCCTAGATTTCTCTCTTCCCTTCATCTGCCCTTTCACAGATGACTAAGCTCTGGTTGTTCTGCTCTATGACTTGCCTTTAAATAAGCCTTTGATTCTCCTCTGCCTCTTTGTTCCCCCTGCCACCATCTCAGCTCTGGTTCTTCTCACACCATGGCAGGATTCCTAGAAACGTCCACTCATTGGTCTGATTTCATTCTACCCATCCTGTTGGCCACTAGCAGGTGAGTCTTCCTACAAACGGGCTTCGGCATGTCACACCTCTGCTCAAAATTCTACAGGGGTTGCCTATTACTTATTGTATGGAGTCTAAATTGACCTATCATTCAAGAGCTTTCGATTATTTGAGAACATAAACCCACAGCTCTAGCCAGGGTTCCAGCTTCATCGTGTCAGTATGAACCGCAAACCACATCCATTCTTGTTTCCAGGACTATGTTTGTTTTTGTGTCCCACTTCCATCTCCTCTACTTTAAACATCCTTCTATCTTCGAGAGCCTATGACAAGGCCCAGTTCCTTCATCAAGCGCCTCCTGACTGATTTGGCATACACGGAGCACCTTCTGTGTCTGTTGTCTTCACTGTGATATTTTAGCAACTAATCAGACGACATAAATGGAAAAAATATTGACAGAGTCAGGAAACCTGGGTGCTAGTCCTGGCCTTGCCTTTGACTCAATATGCGACACTGGACATTGGGCAGTCACTCCCCTTCTTTGGGTGTTGGTGTCCTCCTAAGTAAAATTAGATGGGTAAACTACAATAATGTTTCTCAAATACTGGTCATTTGCACAGCACGTTCATGTTTGCTGTATCTGCAATCTGTCTCTACTTGTACATAATTAAAATTTTTCTTTTTCAAGAAGAAATCTTGCTTTTTCATTGAAATACATTTTTCATTGTGGTAAAACATATATAACCTAAAATTTACCATCTTAATCACCTTTAAGTGTACAGTTCAATGACATTAAGTATGTTCACACTGCTGTGCAATCATCACCATTCACCTCCAGAACCCTCACCCAGATCTTGCAAAACTCAAAGTCCATACACATTAAACAGTAATTCCCCATTTCCCCTTTCCCCAGCCCCTACCAACCACTACTTTCTACTTTCTACTTTTTGTCTCTCTGAGACTACTCTAGGCATCTCATATAGGTGGAATCATATAGTAATTGTTTTTTTGTGGGTCTGGCTTATTTCATTTAGCATAACGTCTTCAAGGGTTCATCCATGCTGTAGCATGTGTCAGAATTAAGTACATTTTGAATAAAAGGAAATGATCATATCTGTGAAATCATGGTTTTATGGAATGGCTATATTTTTTTCTAATATACATTAAAATAAATCTGTGACAATAAAAATAAAGTTTGTGTGCCTCGGTCCCATCAGTGGTGTGTCCCCCACTCTTCAGGGAACACCTGCCTCAATCATCTCCACGGGCTTGTCAAGCACTAAAAACATATGGTTCACTGCAGCAGTAGCTTTCAAACATGGCTGATTATCAGAAGTCTTCAAGTGGCTTTGAGAAAAGACCTGGGCCCTCTCCCAGACCCATTAAATCAGAATCTCTGGGGTTGGCCTTTGAGTCTGTCTGTTAAAAAGCTCCCAAGGCATGTTGGCGGGGATGCGGAGAAAGGGGAACCCTCCTACACTGTTGGTGGGAATGCAAGCTGGTGCAGCCACTCTGGAAAACAGTATGGAGGTTCCTCAAAAAGTTGAAAATAGAGCTACCATATGATCCAGCAATTGC
>NC_138385.1:14171811-14276265 GCF_054177405.1 Leptonychotes weddellii | reverse complement strand
TGGGGAGGGTATGTGCTCTGGTAAGCGCTGTGAATTGTGCAAGACTGTTGAATCTCAGATCTGTACCTCTGAAACAAATAATGCAATATATGTTAAGAAAAAAAAAGAAGAAGAAGAAGGTAGCAGGAGGGGAAGAATGAAGGGGGGGAAATCGGAGGGGTAGACGAACCATGAGAGACGATGGACTCTGAAAAACAAACTGAGGGTTCTAGAGGGGAGGGGGGTGGGAGGATGGGTTAGCCTGGTGGTGGGTATTAAAGAGGGCACATTCTGCATGGAGCACTGGGTGTTATGCACAAACAATGAATGATGGAACACTACATCTAAAACTAATGATATAATGTATGGGGATTAACATAAGAATTAAAAAAAAAAAACTTCCAAGGCATTCATGGTGGTCAACCAGGTTTGGAGGCATGACTCCATGACTGGCTTGAAGGCAGGGTGCCAGGCCTATGCCTCTTTCACATTTCCAATAGCACAGGGCTGGTCACAGAGGTCAAACTAAAAAATATCGTATCGGCTGATAAATTGAGAATTTCCAGAAGTAGAAAAGAGATAAGATTTTAAATTAACTTTTTCCTTTTCAGCAGTGTCCTCCCCACAATAAGTCCCTCTGTAAAACAGGAATAATGACACCCGACCTTATGGGGGTAACTGTGACTCAAATTGGATTAACATGTGGGAAAGCAATGACTGTTATTATAAAAATTGCTTGTCCACTTCTTAGGAGCCCAGCAGCATGCCAAGGGCTGTGGAAGATAGACAAGAAGTTTAAACCACGATTTCTGTTCTCACAGAGCTCGGGATCTGCTCGAGGAAACCAAACTAACCCAGATGGAAGAAGTGAGGAACAATGACTTCTGAGTGGGGCAGAAATTCAAGCCAGGTGAACTCTGGGCAGGCTTTCATGGGTAAGATTTGAGCTGAGCCCTGAAGGAAAAACAGGGCTGAGACAGAGAGAGAGAGAGAGAGACAGAAGAGGCCAGGACATTCCAAGAGAAGGGAATGGCATCAGACGTGGCTGAGGCGGTTACCCATGTGGTATATTTGAGTTGGCCCAATAAGACTTGTCTCATCACACAACGCCCCAAAATAACACTGGAAATTTGACTGTTTAGAATTCTGTTCCTTATGATGGCCCTTCTGGAAATGCAAACACACCTGGGCTAGTTTGTATATGACCTCACTTACACCTTAGTGTGCATTAGTTAAATCAGAATGCTTTCTCCTCAACATCTGGACAAGATGGGTGGGCTGAGGGTTGGGGCTCTGATTGGTGGAGGCCCAGGAAAGGGTCATTTTGGAGCCCCAGAAACAGTTTCAGCTGGGAATCCAGAAAGCAGCGTGGGGGCTCAGGGAGAGAAGCAGGTATCAGGGCTCTAAATTGTCAATGATGATATCACTGTGAACATGAGGAAGGAGACAAGTCCTAACCAGAATCCATTTCAAATAACTTCCTCCGCTGATGTGTTTAGAGGCTTTTGCAAACCAGGATAACATGCAGATTTCTATTAGAAAAGCATCGAGCTTCCACACTGAACCAATGAAGATCTGTTCAGGTGGGTTCTTTCATTTGATGGGTGTTTGGGAAGATGGACTGTGACAGGCATGGAGATGTGGTTCCTTGGAATCAGGCCTGTAACAGGCTCTCTTGTTTCATTTCATACCCAGGCTCTCCCTCCCAGTCCCTTTACAGTTTGACTCCTGGGCTTGACCTCAGGTTGGAAAAAAGTTTCCTTTGCAAAGACTGTATTTTTTTTCTCCCAGAGTCTGCTGCTCTCAGCAGAGCTGGCTTCTTGAATAGCTGTGATTAAAGACAGAGGTTCTTTTTCTTCCTTCCCTGGGCTGTGAGGAAGCTGGTCTCCCCCATTGGGCAGCACTTGGGGCATCTCTTCCTGGCCAGCCCTCCATTCTCTGAAGCCATTACAACAGTTAGTCCAGCCAGCCTTTGTTTGGCTTGGAAGGTCCCAACTAACTTAGGCAAAGATATTTAGAAAAATGTTTAAAAAACCTGAATCTGGGGCTTCGGGAATGAGCCTAGGACAGTGAGGCCTGTCCACCTTTCTTTAATTTTACTACTTTCCTCACAGAGCCAGTACACATCCTGCCTGTGGGACACTTTGTTTTTCCTACTGCAGTTAGGCAAGTCCATCATCAATCACTGAGTTAATTCAAATTATTCCTTCAGGGGCGCCTGGGTGGCTCAGTCATTAAGCGTCTGCCTTCGGCTTAGGTCATGGTCCCAGGGTCCTGGGATCGAGCCCCACATCAGGCTCCCTGCTCAGTGGGAAGCCTGCTTCTCCCTCTCCCACTCCCCCTGCTTGTGTTCCCTCTCTCACTGTGTCTCTCTCTGTCAAATAAATAAATAAAATCTTTTTAAAAAATTATTCCTTCAGAGCCCACATTGTGCTAAGCTCTGTGTGGGAAAGAGGAAGTGAAAGGCAAGGTTACATCTTCAGAGAAAAGATAGCCTCTCCCTACACAACACACATACACAAAACATAGCTAGCTCCCAAGATGAGACAGTAGAAGGTTAAGGTCAAAATTACTGCAGGGGAAGAGCAATCAATGTCAACAGAATTTGGAAAAGGAAGAGTGAAATCCAAGAGGGGAAGTGGTCCAGTAAGGCTTCCAATAGGAAGTGGCTGTAAGCTGGACTTTGGCAGATGAACTACATTTGGAAAGTATATTTAGGTAAGTTTTATCATCCTATCACCCTTGCATAAAATATCTCAAAAAATTCCTCCAGAATCACAGCCTGGCATTCAAGGCCTTCAGTCATATGGCCCCACCTCCCCTTCTTCCCTCTCCAACAGTAACTCCTAATGTTCTGCTACACAGGATTCCTTACCTACCTGCATTCACATCTGGTCTCTTGAGCATCCCCCCTTGTCCACACCTTGGCTTTCTCTGTGTTCCATCTTCACTCCTTCCCTCCCTTCCAATTCTCCAATGTCACCCATTCCTTGTCAAGTTCAAAAATCACTTTACCCTTGACCCGTCCCTGCCAACACACATCCAGTTATGTCTCCCTCCCCTGAAATTCCTCAACACAGAAGGCATGTCTCTCTCATCTCATATACCACATATAAACCACTTGCTATAACAATTAACAGTAGTATATTATGGGATCCAGCAAAAGTAATTCTAAGAGGGAATTTATGGTGATTTATTCCTACATTAAGAAAAAAGAAAAGCTCAAATAAACAACCTAACTTTACACCTCAAGGAACTAGAAAAAGAAGAACAAACTAAGTGCAAAGTTAGCAGGAGGAAGGAAATAACGAAGATCAGAGCAGAAATAAATGAAATAAAGACTAAAAAGACAATAGAAAAGATCTATGAAATTAAGAGCTGTTTTTTAAAAAGATAAATAAAACAGACAAACCTTTAGCTAGGCTTACCAAGAAAAAGGAGAGAGGACTCAAATAAATAAAATTATAAATGAAAGAGGAAACATTAGAAATGATACCACAGAAATGCAAAGGATCATAAAAGACTACAATGGGTAACTATTTGATGACAAACTGGACAACCTAGAAGAAATAAATAAATTCCTAGAAATATACAACCTGCAAAGACTGAATCATAAGGAAAGAGAACATCTGAAGAGACCAATTACTAGTTAAGGAATCAATAATCAAAAACCTCCTAACAAAGAAAACTCCAGGACCAGATGGTGTCAGGGGTGAATTCTACCAAAAGTTTAAAGAATTAATACCAATCCTTCTCAAACTCTTCCAAAAAACAAAAGAGGAAGGAACACTTCTAGATTCATTTTATGAGGTCAGCATTATCCTGATACCAAACCAGACAAAGACGCTAGAGGGAAAAAAAAATTACAGGCCAATATTCCTGATGAACATAAACGTAAAAATCCTCAACAAAGTATTAGCAAACTGAATTCAACAATACATTAAAAGGATAATAATACACCATGATCAAGTGGGGTTTATTCCAGGGATACAAGGATGGCTCAACATCCACAAATAAATCAATGCAATACACCACATTAACAAAATGAAGGATAAAAAGCACACGATAATCTCAATAGATGCCGAAAAAACATTTGACAAAATTTAACATCCATTCATGATTAAAAAAAAAAAGTCTCAATAAAACAGGTATAGGGATGCCTGGGTCGCTCAATTGGTTAAGTGTCTGCCTTTGGTTCAGTTCATGATCCCAGAGTCCTGGGATTGAGTCCCACATCAGGCTCCTTGCTCAGCAGGGAGCCTGCTTTTCCCTCTGCCTGCTGTTACCCCTACTTGTGCTCGCTCTCTCTCTCTCTTTCCGACAAACAAGTAAATAAAATCTTAAAAAAAACTCAAAAAACAAAAAAAAACAGGTATAGAGGGAATGTACCTCAACATAATAAAGGCCACATATGACAAGCCCACAGCTAACATCATAGTCAATGTAAAACGCTGAAAATTTTTCCTCTAAGATCAGGAACAAGACAAAGATGCCCACTCTCACCACTTTCATTCATCATTGTACTGGAAGTCCTAGCCACACCAATTAGGCAAGGAAAAGAAATAAAAGACATCCAAATTGGAAAAGAGGAAGTCAGACTGTCTCTATTTGCAGATGACATGATATTATACATGGAAAACCCAAAGACTCTACCAAGGAAACTGTTAGAACTAATAAACAAATTCGGTAAAGTTGCAAGATACAAAATCAATATTCAAAAATCAGTTGCATTTCTCTATACTAATAATGAACTATCAGAAAGAGAAATTGAGAAAAGAATCCTGCTTGCAATTGCCTCAAAAAGAATAAAATACATAGGAATAAATTTAACCAAGGAGGTGAAAGATCTGTACAATGAAAACTATGACACTGATGAAAGAAACTAAAGAAGACACTAATAAATAAAAAGATATTCTGTGCTCACAGATAAGAAAAATTAATACTGTTAAAATACCCATACTACACAAAGCAATCTACAGATTCAATGCAATACCTATCACAATTCTACTGGCATTTTTCACAAAAATACAATAAAACAATCTTAAAATTTGTATGGAGTCACAAAAGACCCTGAACAGCCAAAGCAAGTTTGAGAAAAAAGAATAAAGTTGGAGGCATCACACTTCCTGATTCCAAACTATGTTACATAACTATAGTTATTAAGACAGTATGGGCTCGGGGCGCCTGGGTGGCTCAGTCGTTAAGCGTCTGCCTTCGGCTCAGGTCATGATCCCAGGGTCCTGGGATCGAGCCCCGCCTCAGGCTCCCTGCTCCGCGGGAAGCTTGCTTCTCCCTCTCCCTCTCCCCCTGCTGTGTTCCCTCTCTCGCTGTCTCTCTCTCTGTCAAATAAATTAAAAAAAAAAAAAAGACAGTATGGGCTCTTCCTCAGCGCTGCCTGCGGAGGTGGCAGCCATCTGTTACTGGGCATCATGGCTGCCCTCAGACCTCTGGTGAAGCCCAAGATCATTAAAAAGAGGACCAAGAAATTCATCTGGCACCAGTCAGATCAATATGTCAAAATAAAGCACAACTGGTGGAAACTCAGAGGCACTGACAATAGGGTGTGCAGAAGATTCAAGGGCCAGAGTTTGACACCCAACATTTGGTTACTGGAGCAACAAGAAAACAAAGCATATGCTGCCCAGTGGCTTCCAGAATTCCTAGTACACAACATCAAGGAGTTTGAAGTGCTGCTGATGTGCAAAAAATCTTACTTATCTCACAGTGTCTCCTCTAAGAATCCCAAAGCCATTGTGAAAAGAGCAGCCCAGCTGGCCATCAGAGTCACCAAACCCAATGCCAGCCTGTGCAGTGAAGAAAATTAATAGACAGCATCTTGGTTTTTTTGGTAATTTTATGGTTTTATTAACACAAATGCATACCCAGTATGGTATTGGCATTAAAAAGGACATATAGATCAATGGAACAGAAAAGAGAGCCCGGTAATAAACTCATACATATATGGTCAATTAATTTATGACAAAGGAGCCAAAAATACACAGTGGGGAAAAGATAGTCTCTTCAATAAATGGTGTTGGGAAAACTGGACAGCCACATGCAAAGAATGAAACTGGACCCTTACACTATACACAAGAATCAACTCAAAATAAATTAAAGACTTGAACATAAGACCTGAAACCCTAAAACTCCGAGAAGAAAACAGACAAAGTTCCTTGACAACGGTCTTGGTAATGAGTTTTTGGATTTGACACCAAAAGCAAAGGCAACAAGAGCAAAAATGAGTAAGTGGGACTACACCAAACCAAAAAGCTTTTGCACAGCAAAGGAAACCATCAACAAAATAAAAATGCAACCTACTGAATGAGGGAAAAATTTTGTAAATCATACCTGACAAGGGTTAATAACCAATATATAAAAAGAACTCATACAACTCTATAGCAAAAAAACCAATCTGATTTATTTTTTTTTAAGATTTTATTTATTTATTTGACAGAGAGAGAGAATGAGAGAGGGGAGGTCAGAGGGAGAAGCAGACTCCCTGCTGAGCAGGGAGCCCAATGCAGGACTCGATCCTGGGACTCCAGGGTTATGACCTGAGCCGAAGGCAGTCGCTTAACCAACTGAGCCACCCAGGCGCCCAACCAATCTGATTTAAAAAACAGGCAGAGCAATTGAATAGACATTTTCCCAAAGAAGACATACAAATGGCCCAATAGGTACATGAAAAGGTGCTCAACATCACTAATCATCAGGGAAATGCAAATCAAAACCATAATCAGATATCACCTCACACCTGTTAGAATAGCTATTATCAAAAAGATAAGAGATAACAAGTGTTGGCAAGGATATAAAGCAAAGAGAACCCTTGTGCACTGTTGATAGGAATGTAAATTGATATAGCCACTCTGGAAAATAGTATGCAGCTTCCTCAAAAAACAGAACTACCATATGACCCAGCAATCCCACTTCTAGGCATATAGTTAAAGGAAATAAAAACAGGATATCGAGGAGATATCTGTACTCCCATGTTCATTGCAGCATTATTCACAATAGCCAAGATATGAAGACAGCCTAAGTATCCACTGGTGGATGAATGAATAAAGAAAAATATATATAATCACATTTTCTTTATATACATATATTGTGTATATATATATTTCTTGTATATATATATTTCTTATATATATACACATATATGTGATATATGTATATAAAGAATATAATGTGATACACACAATGGGATATTATTCATCCATGAGAAAGGAGAAAAATCCTACCATTTGTGACAACATGGATGGACCTTGAGGGCATTACGTTACGTGAAATAAGCCAAATAAAGACAAATACTGCACGGTATCACTTATATGTGGAATCTTAAAAAGAAAGTCAAACTCTTAGAAACAGAGAGTAGAAAAGTGGTTATCAAGAGCTGGGGGCAGTGGGAGAAATAGGGAGAGGTTGGTAAAAAGTTATATCAAGTTTCAGCTGTAAGATGAATAAGGGCTGAGGAGGTAATGTAAAACATAGTGACTATAGTTGATAACACTGTACCATATAATTGAAATTGGCTATGAGAGTAGAACTTAAATGTTCTACCAAAAAAGATGAATATCTGAGGTGATAGATGTGTTGATTAACTAGATGGGAATCCTTTCATACTGTATATATATATATATATATATATCAAATCACTGTGATGTATACTTTAAATATCTTACAATTTCGGGCCCTGGGTGGCTCAGTCAGTTAAGCATCTGACTCTTGGTTTCAGCTCAGGTCATGATCTCAGGGTCGTGAGATGGAGCCCTGCATCGAGCTCCACACTCAGTGTCGAGTCTGCTTGAGATTCTCTCCCTCTCCCTCCGTCCCTCCCCCCACCCCTGCTCTCTCTCTCTCTTTCTAAAATAAATAAATAAATATCTTATGATTTTACTTGTCAATTATACCTCAATAGAGCTGAAAAAATAAAAGCAATTACACACACACACACACACACACGTTAAGCATTATTAAGGCTTTTATGTTACTAGGTACTAGGTGAAACATTTTGTGAGCATTGCATTTGATTGGCAGAATTATCCTGTCAGGAAGATGCAATTATTATCTTCATTTTATGGATGAGGGACTGGATGCTTGGTGGGGTTCACTTGGCCAAGGTCATACAATCAGTAAGTGGGGAAGCTTACCTTCTCATGCCCTCTCCTATCTGGGTACATGGGTATAGAGAGGTACAATATAAGCAAACCATTCTTATATGAATCCATCTATATTTAGAAACTTTGAGAGAGAGGGTGGGGAGAAGGAGAGAAGGAGAGAGGGAGAGAAGGAGAAAGGGAGAGGGAGAAGGCAATTGAAATCGTGTGGGTAATTCTATCCATCATTCCATTTTGCTTTGCCCTGGAGTTAACTTAAACTGGGAGATGTGAATCTGCTGTTCCCTCACATGGTGCTGGTTCCTGTGAGCCTCTCACTAGTGATTCTCATGCTTAAATGTATGTGCTCTACAAATTCAACAAGGCCCCTAAATGCAAGCCAATTGGCTTGGTTCTCAACTAAAGAGTGATCTGGTATAATGTTGGAGGAAATAATAAAAACAAACCTGTGTTGGACTTACTAAAAAATGGTATTTCTGTCTTCAGCGTAGCCCCTTTCAAAGGACTTTGAGGGGTATTTTGTCTATAAATTATTATGTTTTGCACCAGGAACCTAACCCCTCATAAGACAGGACTTTCCCATATTTGTCTTGATTCCCCAACTGGTGTGAAAACTCCATGTGAGTAGAGCCAGTGTCCTAAACTTTTTTATATTCCTTCGAAGTGCCTAGCAAAGTCACTTGAAAATAATAGGAGTTGAATGAGTCAATGTCAAAGATTATTCATTACACATGTTCATTTTCACAGCAAGTTTAAGGTTACTGAGACATCCTCTCAAGCTACCCACAAAATGGAAGGGAAGATCTGTACTATCACGTATATCCCATGACTTGTTGGCATCCTCTGTACTATTTCTAGAAATAGAATCTGTCTGTTCCCATCCCTAGCTGGATCAACTGAGCACCTGGCAGTTTCCTATTGATGCCTGTTCAGCTGTCACCTTCAAACTCCTGGTTCTGTTTGCTCAGTGTGTCTTCTAGAGTGGGCCTGACTATTTTGGGTCTGAGCTACAGCTGTCAGCGTTTCAGGCGTACCTCACGTATTTCTAGAATTAGGTGGAAATATTTGAAGCCTGAAAAAGGAACTATAATGTTCTGAGTATGAAGGAAATATTTAGGCAAGTATCAACTGGCAGCACATAAGGCTAACTAAGAAGAGTCGAGTCCCTGGTGATAAAAAAGAGATGAGAACAACACAGCCAAGCCATCTTGGGTTACTTGCATTTTAGTAGCATGGGGTGAGTTACCAAACTATTTCTGTTATTTTTATAAGCATGTGATTAAGGAATTGACCAAATGTGAGACTGTTTGCTATAAATGTGAAATGACAGATTGACGGAACACATTTGCTTTGCTTTGCTTTGCTTTGCTCTACCAGAGAATAATTGTAATTCCTTAATTTAAAAAGTCATTCTGGTTATACATATGTCCTAGGGATGCTTTGAGAGTCAAGTTGTACCTCTTGACCTCATTCTTTTTAATTCGTGATAATAATTTCTGCTCTCCATAGAGTATAATAGTGTACAATACTGACCTGGAGCAATTACACCATGATTCTGGACCAAATTATTAAGATATGATTAGTTCTCTTGGAGGAAGGCCCAGGAGACGTAGGGAGTCAATTTTATGGAATGGCTAGGTACCAAGGCAAGATGAAGGTGATAGAGATTTCTTCAGCTTCCAAGATCAAATTAAATTTGGTGATTTAATATAGGCCAGGACGATCATCTCATGTCATACAATTAACAGTTATTTTGGATTCCTTAATCCAAGGGTGTGTCGGGGAGGTGTCAAATCCATCTTCAATTTTGCCTTTTCACAATTTCACTTTTGTAATGTCCAATGGAAAAAAATAAAACCTTAAAAGTAACTCACAAACCCTCTGTCATTGACATCCTCCAGATAAAAGCTATTAGTGGAATGAAATAAAAGCTCTGGAGATGAAGGAGGAAGTGATTGTGGTGCCAGTGAGGGAAACACCATAGGCTCAATCCTTGACAGGATCAATTAGCTTTACTTGCTGCCTGTCTTTACAGACTGCTTCCCAGGAGATTCTGATGGAGGTGGCCCAGGGACCACGCTTTGAGAAACACTACCTTAGAGACTAAACATAGTCATACCCACGGTCCAAAGGAAATTAAAATCTTAAGAGTCATTGCCTCTAAATTCTTTTCAAATTTTGCTTTTCACGGGAATATGCGCCTTTCTGATAACTCTATTCCTGCTTCCTTCTAGACAATAAATTACTGATGTAGAGATCACTGAATTAAATCATGTGTTGGAGAAGTTGAAAACTTAAAATTTCAGCTCCAGTATTAATTTGCAGTCTAATTTTGACGTAATAAGTTAGTTATTTCCCCTTTTGTAAATTGAAAATCCATCTAAGAAACATCTGGTAAATTTTGGATGAAAAGCACTGGGAAAATGCATGTATCACAAGATGAGTTTTTTCTCTACCTAGGGTTGCCAGATTTTGCAAAAAAAAAAAAATTAATTACAGATAAAGGATGAGTAATTTTTTGGCATAAGTCTGTCCCATGCACTATCTGGGATATACTTATCCTGGAAATTCATTGATTATCTGAAATTCAGACTTAACTGGGCATGCTGTATTTTATCTGGCAACACTATCTCTACCACCACCCTTTTCCTGGAGCCTGCACTTTCCAAGACTTGGGCAACAGAAGAGAGCATTTTGTAACTCAAGGCCAGGAAGGAAATGAGCACTCACTTAGCATAATACAGTACAGGAGAAATGCTAGCAGGAGATTAAACTTCCACGTTGGAGAAATCTAGGTATATTCTGGTGATGGGAAGCAAGAGGCTAACGTGGGGGAATGGAGGGGAGGACAGAGCATGGTTGGGCAAACACACACACATGGAATTCCAAAGCAGGTCCAATCAGTTATTCAAGGAACATAATCCAACTTGCTTCTCCTGTAGCCTCAGAAAAAATAGAGAACCAAGGACTTCTTCAAATACAAGGCTTTCATCATTTTCCACTGCCACCACCAAAGGGAATGAGGCATTTCTATACCAAGCAGCACAATCTTGGAACCACAGTGTGGCTTTTTTATCAACTCCTATATCCATCCACAATTGTGAGTCAAGAATTTAGATTGCAAAACTCACTGTGCTCTCTGGTTCCACAGGCTCCTTTCCCCCCAGGCCAGGTTTTGCAAGGGGTTCCCAGCTTCGTGTGCTATGCTGCTCTGCTCTGCAAAACCCAGCTTTGCTCTTTTCTTTCCTGAAAGGCGCAAGTCTTTCTTCCCTGTGGCTCCTGTCAGTCTTCACCTCCTAGTTCACTTTTCCTGCCTCCAGCTCTCCAAGAGCCAACATATCTCTCTGCTATCATTCTGATCTTCCTGCCCAAATATGGCTTTACAATGGCAAAGCCACTGCTTTGCTCTGAATTCAGCCAAACAGGGGTACTTCGAGGTCATAGGTAACTAACGAGGGTGGAGGTGGTTTCAAAAATTAAAAGAATTTTCTTCCTGATAAAAAGAATGTATGCTTATTGTAAGAGAATCCAAACAAAATGTAAAAGAAAGGAAAATAAAATACCCTTAATCACAAGACCTAGAGATAACCACTCGGAACATTTTGGGGAGCATTTTTCAATATTCATTTGTTCACTCATTCTTTCAAAAAAAAAAAGTATTAGTGCCTGCTATGTGCTAAAACACTGTTTTAGACACACGGGATGATCAATAAACAAAGTAGAAAAACAAAACTACCCACATGGCCCTATTTACACACACATACAAATACATTCACACATACAATTTTACATTAATGGATACATACTATATATGCTATTTTGTAACCTGCTCTTGTGTGGAATAATGTGTCGTATACCTCCCTATACGTCAATAAGTATTGATTTATGTCATCCTTTTAATGTCTGCCTAGTATATTCTAGAGTGTATATGCACCACAATTTATTTAATCATCTCCCTACAGACATTTATTTCCAATTTCTGTTATTATAAAAAATAGTGTGATGAGTATACTTGTACATGTATATCTCTACATGTTTGTTCAATCATCTAACTAGGATAAATTCCTAGCTTTACTCCTATCTTGCTGGCTGTTTCTTCTGTCTCTTTTGCTACCTTCCCTTTCTCTGCTTAACCTCTAAATGTTAAAGTCCTTAGCCCTCTTTTCTAGCTTTACTACACCCTAGATTATCTCATACAATCCCATGGCTTTAAACGGTATCTATATGCTGTTTATATCTACAATTTTGATATCTCCTCTTGAGCTCTAGACTCTTATCCAATGGTCTTTGTAGAATATCCACTTGTATGTCTGTCATTGAATCTCAAATTTAATGTAACCCAAAGAAAACCCTTAATTTTGTCCCCAAAATATATTCCTACCTCGGTGTTCTATACTTCAGAAAATGGCATCACCATCCATGCAGTTATTTGGGCCCCAGACAAGGCATCAATCTGATTTCTCCGCTTTTCTTTACCCTCAGCCCCCTTTCAAATGTTTTCAAGTCTGTCTCCAAAATATAGTTCAAATATGTCCCTTTCTCTCTATATTTGCTACATTCATTTGCTACCATCTTAATCCAGGTCACTCCAGCCTCTCACCCAGGCTACTGCATTAACCTCCTAACTGGTCTTTCAGTTTCCCCTGTTGCCCTTCTACAGTCCTTTCTTTACATAGTAGCCAAAGATCTACAATAATCATACTTAATGTGGCACCTGGGTGGCTCAGACTGTTGAGCATCTGACTCTTGATTTCAGCTCAGGTCATGATCTCAGGGTCGTGAGATCCAGCCTTGTGTTGGGCTCTGTGCTCAGTAGGGAGTCTACTCGGGATTCTCTCTCTCTGCCTCTCCCTTTGCCGCCCTGCCCCCGCTCGCTCACTCCCTCTCAAAAATAAATAAATCTTTAAAAAAGATAATCATACTTTATGATAAAAGAATACAAGCATTTACTTGAAAACTCAGAGAAAAGAAGATGAGGATGCCTGTCATTACTGCTTGCATTTGACACTGTAATCGAAGACCCAGCAAACACAATAGTATATGAAAAAGAAATAAGATATATAAGGATTGGAAAGAAAGAGAAAATGATCATACTTGCAGATGATATAGTTGCTGACATATAAAATACAAGAGGATTTACAAGTCATTAAAACTGAGAGTATTCAACAAGGGTGCTGGATATAGTAATATGAAAAATCAGTATCATTTCAATATACCAGAAACAACCAATCAGGATATGTAATTTTTTAAAAAGGAATGATACTAATCAAAATATATATTCTTAGCAAGGATCTAGAAATACATATACACAAACTTTGTGTAAGACCTTTATGAAACATTTTGGAAGTCATAAAAGATGACCTTGTACTTCCAGTTGCAGGACAAGATGATGTAGAAGTGCTTCTCCCTATTTGTCCCACTAAGTATAGGTAAAAACTTCATGTTACATAGAAAACAAACATCAGAAGACTCTGATAGGTGGAGAGAAGACTCAGACTGCCCAAGGACCTTGGGAACTGAGGAGACATGTCAGTAAGTTCCTTCTGTTTTCTTCTGGCCTCATCTATCCCAGACTGGGTGCTGGAGAAACTGGCAACCCCAAAACACCAACAAGGACAGGCCAAAAAAGTCCTAACAAAAGCCTCCTCTTTCTAGCCAAAGTACCAGGAAAGGAGCAATGCAGTAGGGCAGAAAACTTTTTTTTTTAGGACGGAAAACTTTTAACAATAACTGTTCTCTACTCCAGCTAAATACACACAGGGGAAAAAAAATGTGATCCCACTCTGACTTATGCCAGCAAAGGCAGAGTGGAGAGCCTGGACTTCACCCTCCCTAGACTGTAAAGAGGTACCTCAACCACCCACCTGGGGTGTTGTCAGAGGGCAGTTGAATGGGCAGCCAGGACTGTAACAAGGTCCCTCCTCACATGGTGAAAGTGGCAACTATGTGGGGAGCCTACACTTCCACCTCCAGCTGGTAGTAATGAAGCTATAGCTCTTCTTCCTCCACTGGAGCATTGTCAGAGAAGGCCTGATAAAACTGAAGATTTCAACAATATATGCCCAATAACAATATATACCCAAAATATCAAAATATCAAAATCATTGCCAAGAACCAGGAAGATTTCAACATGAATGAGAAAAAATAATCAGCAGATGCCAAAACTGAGAATGCACAGGTGTTAGAATTACCCAACAAAGATTTTAAAGCAGCCATCATAAAAATGTTTGAGCCAGTAATTACAAATATAAAAACAAAGGGTAAAACACTCTTAGCAAAGAAATAGAAGATATAAAGAAGAACCAAATGGAAATTTCAGAACTGAGAAAGCAAAATAACCAAAACAAAAAACTCAGTGATGGGCTAAAAAAAAACCAAAAACCAGAAACTCAATGGATGGGCTCAACAGCAGAATGGATGAGACAGAAAAAAGCAGTAGTAAGCTTGAAGATAAAAAAATGGAAATTACTCAGGATGAACAACAGAGGGAAAGTAGACCAAAAAAAAATATGAACAGAGCCTTAGGAACATATGGGATCGTATCAAAAGATATAGTACTCATGGCATCAGAATCCCAGAAGGAGAAGAGAAAGAAAACAGGGCTGAAAAAGTAGTCAAAGAAATACTGGCTGAAAATTTCTCAATTTGGCAAAAGACATAAACCTACAGATTCAAGAAGTGTAGTGGATCCCAAAGAGGATAAACCCAAAGAAATCCAGGCTGAGCTACATAGTCAAACTTCTGAAAACTAAAAACAAAGAAAAAATCTTGAAAGAGCTGGAGAGAAATGATACCTTTACCTATCAAGGAAAAACAATTCCAATGACAGTGGGTTTCTCATCAGAACCTGTGGAGGTCACAAGGAAGTGGCATAATGTTTTTCAAGTGCTGAAAGAAAAGAACCACCAACACAGACTTCTCTGTCCAGCAAAAGTATCCTTTAGAAATGAAGGGGAAATCAATACATTCTCAGATGAAGGAAAATTAAAAGAATTTGTCACTAGTACACCAACACTTAAAGAATGGCTAAAGGAAGTTCTCCAAAAATAAAGAAAGGATTAAAAAAAAAGGGCTCTTAGAACATCAGGAAGTAAAGAGGAGCAAAGAAAGAGCAAAAAATAAGGGTAAATACAATAGGTTTTCCTTCTTCTTTTGAGTTTTCTAAATTGTTTGCTGGTTGAATAAAAAAAAAAACATTGTCTAATATGTTTATCAATATATGTAGAGGAAATATTTTTAAAAGATTTTATTTATTTATAAATAAATAGAGAGCGAGCATGAGCAGGGGCAGGGGCAGAGAGAGAGGGAGAAGCAGACTCCCCACTGAGCACAGAGCCTGACTTGGAGCTCAATCCCAGGACCCTGAGATCATGACCTGAGCTGAAGTCAGACTCAACCAACTGAGCCACCCAGGTGCACCTGTAGAGGAAATATTTAAGACAATTATCTTATAAACTGGGGAGGAGGTAAAGGGACATAAAGGAAGGCAAAGTTTTCACATTTTGCTCTACTAGGTAAAATGACATCAGTTAGTACAGTATCTTTGTATAGTATAGTATCTCTATACAAAGAGATACTGTATAGTATTGCTATACAAAGAGATACTCTTGGAAACCTATAGATAAATCAAAATGAAATTCTAAAAACTGCTCAAGTAACCCACAGGAAGATGAAAAAAATAAAAACAGAAAACAAAAGATAGAACAAACAGAAAACATCAAAAATGGAGATGTCCAAAATGTCACTCAACAGGTGAATGGTTCAAAAAATTGTGCTACGTTCATACCATGGACTCATGTTCAGCCATAAAAATGAGAAAACTATTGATACACATAACAACTTGGATGAATATCCAGGGAATTATGATGAATAAAAAAAAGACACTCTCAAAAAGTCACATACTGTATGATTCCATTTATTTTTTATTTTTTTTAAAAAGATTTTATTTATTTACTTGACAGAGAGAGAGAGCACAAGCAGGGGGACCAGCAGAGGGAGAGGGACAAGGACCCTGGGATCATGACCTGAGCTGAAAGCAAATGCTTAACCAACTGAGCCACCCAGGCACCCCTGTATGATTCCATTTATAAAACATTCTTAAAATGACAAAATTGTAGAGATGAACAGATTGGTGGTTTCTGCGGGTTAGAGACAGGCTGGGTGTAACTATAAGGGGTAGCATGAGGGATATCTTTGTGGTGATAGACTAGTTCTGTATCTTGATTGCAATGGTGTCTATACAAATCTACACATAATAAAAAGGCTTAGAACTATACACAAACATTGTGCCAGTGTCAAATTCCTGGTTTTGACACTGTAGTCTAGTTATATAAGATGTAATTGCTGATATAAAGTTTCAGTTAGGCAAGACAAATAAGTTCTAGAAGTCTGCAGTACAACATTGTGCCTATAGTCAATAATTTAGCATTTTACACTTAAAAATTTGTTAAGGGGTAGATCTCATGTGAAATTTCTTGCCATAAAACAACAACCACAAAAAGGGGCAGGAGGAAACTTTGAGAGGTAATGGATATGCTTATCACCTGATTGTGGTGGTGGTTTCACAGGTATATGCATATCTTCAAACTCATCAAATTGTACACATTAACTGTGTCCAGCTCTCGGTATATCAATTGTTCCTCAATAAAGCTGTGTAAAAAAAACAAAATGTAACCACTGTGAGAAAATGGGTGAACAGTACAGGGGATGTCTCTGTACTACATTTCCATTTTCCCGTGAATCCATAATTACATTGAAATAAAAACTTTCCAAAAAGGTAATCTCAAAAAGCAGAGATATACAGTGATCATGTATGAGAAGATTCAACATCAAGATGTCAATTCTCTTCAAACTGATCGATAAATTTAATTCAGGTTCAATAAAAATTGCAACAGGATTTTTAATGGATCTGAACAAGCTGATCCTAAAGTTTATGCTGAAGAGTAAGGCACCAAGAATAGACAAAACAATTTTGAAGAAGAGCAATGGAGGACAGATTATCAAGACTTATCAGGGTATAGCAATTAAAACAGTGTGGTATTGGCAGATGGATAAATAGATCAGTGGAATAGAAAAACAGCCTAAAAATAACTCCTATAAATCTGTGGGAAGTAGGCATATGACAGACATTGATTATAAAACATGGAAGAGGGGCGCCTGGGTGGCTAAGTCTGTTAAGCATGTGCCTTCAGCTCAGGTCATGATCCCAGGGTCCTGGGATCGAGCCTGGCATCGGGCTCCCTGCTCAGCAGGGAGTTTGCTTAGTCCTCTCTCTCTGCCCCTCCCCAACCCCGCTCGTGTGTGCTCTCTCTCAAAAAAAGAATAAATAAACTCTTTAAAAAATATATAAATCATGGAAGATATGATATAGACTATTCAATAAATATTAAAATTATCAATGTGAGAAAAGATAAAATTAGATAATATCTTCAAATCCTACCTAAGAATTAATTCAAAATGAATTAAAGATCTAAATGTTATTTTTTAAGTTTATTCATTTAAGTAACCTCTACACCCCATGTGGGGCTCGAACTCATGACCCCGAGATCAGCAAAATTTTATAACATTTTGATGCAAATATAGAATACCTTTATGATCTTGGAGTAAGGAAGAATTTATTAATCACACATGCATACAAACTCACAAATTTTAATAGAAAAGACTGATAAATGTGACTGCTTTAAATATTAAAATGTGTATGGAAAACAAATGACACTATAAAGTTAAAAACAAGCCATACAGTGGGAGAAAACATCTGCCACACACAAAATTGAAAAAGAAACCGTATCCAAAAGATACATAATAAATACATTTTGAAAAGGCAACCAACCCAAAAGAAAAATGGGCAAAGAATACCAACAGGCAACAAACAGAAGGAACTAGAATGATCTACAAATGTATGAAAAGATGCTCAACCTCACTAGTATTCAAGAAAATACTTGTCAGATTGGCAAAAATTAAAACTCAAAAGTTACCAGTGGTATGGTGTCATGGGAACACGTAGACCACTGGGAGGACTATTAGTAAAAAAATTGGAAACAACCTAAATATCCATCAACTGGGGAATGAGTAAATTAAGTGTGTCATGGCTGTACTATTAGGTTGCTGTTCAGCAGTGAGATAACCTACATGGACTGATCTCAGGAAATAATGCTGAGGATGGGTTGACAGGAAGTGGGAGATAAAGGGAACTTCAACTTTTCCTTAAGTATTTTACTCTTTTTATTAAAAAAAAAAATTGGAAGACAGGGGCGCCTGGGTGGCTCAGTCGGTTAAACACCCGACTCTTGGTTTCCACTCAGGGCGAGATCTCAAGGTCAGTGGGATCGAGCCCCACATCAGGCTCCACATTCAGCGTGGAGTCTGCTTAAAGATTCTCTCTCTCTCTCAAATAAATAAATAAACCTTTAAAAAACGGAAAACAAAATAAATATGGTAGTGTATTTCCACTCTGCATGGCAAGAACACAATGCTTGCTACGTTCTTCTCTGAACATTCCTATATTTTGAAAGCTCTAAGTGAAAGGTGTGGCATGAGATGCTTCTGAAAAATACTCAGTTTAGGGAACCATTATATTAAGGTACTAGTAACTTTATATGTTAACCTTCCCAGGGACACTTTCATTTTTAAAGAAGGCTGCAGTGTTTAATCCAAAGCTTGAGGCACTGTGGGATTTACTGTCACTTATGAACTGTGGGTTTTGGAGTTTTGAAGACAACACTTCAAAGGGAGTTATCTTCCTCCCCTGTGCTAGTCTTGCAATTTGGGTAAGTTGCCACGGCTCTGAGCGAATGATAGGCTCCCGTTAAGTTGGACAGCTCAGAGAGAACAGAACATTTTCCCATTCAATGATGCTTTCATTCTTTATAAATACAACTGCATTTGAAACAACTCCACATGGAATAAAATTTAGAGCCAAGTTTATAGAAACACGGACACCTATGTGCAAACAAACCCCCTCAAATTTTATCAAGCATGGATTCTACCCTGCTCGTCAACCTGGAGTAGACTGAACACAATTTAAATATTTCTTGGTTTGTCTGTGGAGTATCAAGTCTTGTCCAGAGCTCGGAGACTCCTACTCCCTTCACCCCGATCAACTCTGCCAGTTGTTTAAACGGCTCGAATCTTTCTGCAACCACGGCTTTTAAGTGAGAGTCTTTTTATTGCTTTGGGCATGTTCCTTCTCCTAGCCAGTGCTCAGAATTTTAACTATCTAACTATTCAATTTCTCTCTGTCTCTTTACATGGGGGAGAAACTGGATTTCTGTTCCACACAGCTTGGCAAAAGCTAGCAGGGAGTGAGAGATTACAGCCAGATGTACATCTGCATGTCAGCAGCAAGAAGGTCTGGGATGGTGCTTTTTCAATCAGAAGGGAGTCATTTTCCCCCTCTCGAAGGAGAGGGCCTCCTCCCTCCCATCAGATATTTGGCGGCTAGATGCTCACTGATTAATTACTGAGGTCGCATCTACACACAACTGGTTTTCTTAACAACAATCCTAGCAGGTTTCCAGTTCATTCCTGAATGTGCTTCTTATTTTTAAAAGAACTACCCTCCTTTCCCAAAGCATAGAAATACAGCATAATCTTTTAAAAGATTTTATGTATTTATTTGAGAGAGAGAGTGAGAGAGAGAGCACGAGAGAGGGTAGGGGAGAGGGAGAAGCAGACTCCTTGCTGAGTGGGGAGCCCGACGCAGGGCTTGATCCCAGGACCCTGGGATCATGACCTGAGCCGCAGGCAGATGCTTCATGGACTGGGCCACCCAGACGCCCCTAAAGCATAATTTTAAAACAAAGGATTCCACCACAATTTCTAATAATAGAAAATCAAGCACCAGTGGGAGAGTGTTTTCAGGGAAAGGGAAACATTTTGAGTACCCTTCCAAACAGAACACCAAGCCAATCAGTTATTCTATTTGCACATCACATGATATATCATTCCTAATATTTTCTGGTCAAGTCCAGAAAGGTAGGGCAACATAGGCATCTTTCTCTGTACCCCAACGGCTCTCCATGTGCCTAAGAGAGAGAGCATATCAAGTTCATTACTAGTAAGTTCCTTTTTCTAGTTTGACTCATTACTGAGAATTTCCATCTGTTTTCCAAGACATCTGAGGTCCCCAATACAATCACTGCATTAAACCTAACCTGGAAACTGCCTCTGGGATCACTTTCTCATTTCTAAGGAGCTCAACATGCAATGCAGCCGGTGCTAGAAGTAGTTGATTGCAAGAAGTATAATTATGGGTTCTCCAAGACAAGCTAAATTTGCGAGAATGGGTTGACGGTCACCACTTTAATTAAGATCCCATCTCTGTATCAGGGAAAATACTGGGACCTCACAAATGAGCAGTAGCTCCGTGACATCAATGACAATCTGCTATGCAAAATTTGGGGGCAATCCAAATGAAAATGTGTGTACTACAGCTCTGAAAAGCTGCACCTACCCATCTCGCCTCCCCAAGTTCATCTCTCTCCTCTCCCAGAGAGCACACATCTTGTGGGCCACTCCAATTCTCAACTGCGATACAACTGACAGATGATATTCACGTGTGTCACATACTCCCATGGGTGTACTTGGGGACTACACAATTCTTGGCACGCCAGCTATTAATCGGGCCCTTTTCTCTAACTCTCATTAAAACATACTGAAACGCAAGCAGGCACAGAAGGATAACCTTGAATCCATTCCAACTTATAACTACAGTAAAGCAGTCAGCAATGTTGGTACAGTCACTCCTATCAGTAACAAGTTATTTACATTAACACTTTACAGCCAATCACAATGGTTCCTCTTGTCATGTCAGTGACCTGCCACGCTCTCTCACGCCTCTGCACATGCTCTTCCCACTGCTCCAAAAGGTCTAAAACCCCACCTAAGAAGTCCACAAAACAAGTTTGTTGACTGACTGAGGGAATGAATGAATGAAGTGCTTGCGACCTCAGATAAGCCTCCCACTGCGTTTGTAACATTTGCACATTGGGCGGCAGCCACACATCGATGAAAAATAATATTCTGTTACGAATAGGAAAGTCAACTGTGATTATGGGCAATTTTCTTAACCAGAAAGCATTGAGTAGTAAGATGCTTTGCAGCTGTACATTTTTATTAAGGACCGTTTAAATAAACATAAAACATGTTTGCCAGGAGAGGGTAAAAAGACGGATGCAAATTTCAGTCTGAAAAATAGGTACATTCATTATTTTTTGCATTTGCCTTAAAATGTGCCCCTAAAACAGCAATTACCCTTGGATGTCATTTTTGACCAGCGACAGGGACCAGAAATAGTGACTTAATTTAGGCAGGAGTTTGCTAGGACATAATATGGCTACTGTGCCTGGAGTCTTTCTTGGTCATAAAAGCAGTAAGGAAGTATGACATAACGTTGTGATGGTAAATCACAGCCCAAGCCATTTTGGTTGGCAGAATTTGAAAGACAAACATTACTTCAGGAGCAGAGAAGACGTGCCTAATTACCTCCGTGCCTGGGCTGGGTTCCCTGCAGCTTGGGTCGTTCCTGGACTCAGGTGTGTCCACACGGCCAGGGGCCACATGTGCAGGGGCAGCGTGGCCGGGGGAGTGGGGGGGAGAGTAGGCGCCTGGGGATGTGAGGACTGGCAGCCCCCCTCTGCAACCTCCTCTCCAGGGAAATCGGGCAGCTGAACCAGAGGAGAAGGCAGCCTCCAGGGGCCCTGTGGAGCCTAGAGGGAGTGAGACTGGGGAGAGAATACAGGCTGGTCCCAGCCACTCTGCCTGGGAAGTGGTGGGGAGCTGAGCCCATCATATTTATGAATCTGCCATTTTTACCTCGGGCCAGCCCAAACCACCTTCTCCTTCCCTCCTGAGGTTTCCCCATCTGGGCACAGCCAAGGCCCAAATGGGGCTGGGGACTCACCCACCCCAGGGGTAACCACTGTCTCGAGATGGAGCCTTCTTTCCTTGCTTGCTGCATTTTCAGAGCTCAGAAACCTCCATTCCTTTGTAGCTTTTATTTGACACAGCCCCAGGCCCCCCTCCTTTCTTGCTTCTGTATTCTCTGTCTCTGTCTGTCTGTCTGTCTGTCTCTCTGTCCCTTTATGGAAATTGGCTGTCCTCTCATAGTAGAGTAGAATATAGCAGAATCCCAGCAAGGCTTTCCCTGGGGCGTTCATCCCTTTGCCAGAGCTTTTGTTTTTCTCTCTCATTCCTCACATGTATACCCCAAATCCCAGTAATTCTCCACTTTTTTCTTTTTAATTGCAGCAACACACACAGAACATAAAATTGACATTTTTAAAAAAAGATTTTATTTATTTATTTATTTGAGAGGGAGGGTGAGAGAGAGAGAGAGAAAGGAAAAGAGAGAGCTGAGAGTAAGGGAAAGAAGAGGGACAAGCAGACTCTGCAGAGCGCGGAATCCGATGCGCAGCTCGATGCAGGGCTCAATCTCAGGACCCCGAGATCATGACCTGAGCTGAAATCAAGAGTCGGATGCTTAACCGACTGAGCCGTCCAGGCGCCCCGACATTTTTTTTTTTAATCCAAAATGTGTTTATTGGGATAGTTTCCCACTCATCTTCATTTTGGGTGCTTTTAGTGCCGCTTCTGTCTGAAGGAGCATCCCTCTGTAAGCCTTGCTCTTCCTCCTGTGGGCTGCAAAGGGTAGAGGGGCAGCCGGCAAACAACTACGGTTTGTGTGTGGCTAGAGATGGTAGTGACTTCGTAGGATCCCGGGTATTTCACGTCCATGAAGCAGGAGTTGAGTCTCTTCACCAAGCGCTTCTTGTTGTGCTTCCTCTTCTCCTCTTCCAGGGATGGGTGGAGAAGGTCCTTCGTGAGGGGCATATTCTTATGGGGAGGTCGTCACCACCAGAAAGGCCATAAAATTGACGTTAACCATTTTTAAGTGTCCAGTTCAGGGGCATTAAGCCCATTCACACCGTTGTGTGCCATCTTTCTCCAGAATTCGTCTTCCCTGACTGAAACTGCACATATTAAACAACTCTCCTTTTGCCCCACCTCAAGCCCCTGGCAACCACCATTCTGTCGCCATGAATGTGACTACTCCAGGTCCCCCACGTAAATGGAATCGTATGGTATTTTTGTGTGTGTGTGACAGGCTGATTTCATTTAGCTTAACATCTTCAGGTGTCATCTATCATGTGTAGCAGGTGTCAGAATTTCCTCCCTTTTTAAGGCTGAGTAATACTCCACTGTATGGACATACCACCTTTTGCTTACATTGCTTCCACCTTCTAAACTTGCCTTTGAATTGTGGAAACATTAGGCATGAACACCCGAAGTGCTGAAGCTCTCCGGTGCCCCATCCTCTGCTCTCCAGAATCCTCGTCTCAGACCACCACAGCCCCCAGGTATTACTAGCACACAGACCAGTTGCTAAGTGGTTGGCACACTCTCTTGTGCTTAATCTTCACAACAATGCAGTGAGGTGGGTGTTTCTCCCGTATAACAGAGTCTTCTACTGAGACGCAGAAAAGCTAAGCTACTTGCCTAAGGCCAAACAGTTAATATGCAGCAGAGCTTAGATTTGAAACCCCCAATCAGGCTTGTCTGACTGCAAAGCCTCTACTCAGAAGCACCACTCCCAGTGCCTACGCAAGGCCCAGAGGCCCTCTGCCACCAGTTCCTCCTGTTTGGTTTCAGATTGGGTTGGTTTGTAAGAAAAGTAGAGCTGACTCTATGCACTGACAGACCATTGACCACATGTGCCTGGAAGGGCCCTTTGGATCCTGAAATCCTGGCCACCCCCCTCTTGCATGCACGTGCGCACGTGCATACACACACACACATGTACACACACACAAAGAGTTCTGAAATCATTCTACTCTGGGGGCTGTCAGGACTTCTCTATTGCTGTTTAAGTCAGGCAGCGAGCATTATTGAGATGCTGGGATTGGTTTTAACTTTGTTCATCAATTAGCCGAAAGAAGCCTGGCCTAGACTCGGGACTTGATTCATGTTCTTGGATCGGCTACTCTTCCATAAGCTATTTGTTTCATTTCCTCTCCGGAGGCAATCTGCTCTTGAATGGATTGATTACAGAGGTGCCCAGCATTTGAAAATGCTAGAAGAATTAGGCTTGAGGCTGTTGGCAGATGCTTACCTGTTCGTGTAAGTGTGCCTTAGAAGCCCAAGTGACACCACTTTCTACCAAGGAAAAGAAGGGCTGAGGGGCTTTGTGGCTGAGACTGGGGGGGTAGTGTGGAGGGGTGCCCCATGGAGGTGAGAAAAAGCCTAGTGGGGCCGGGAACTTGCAAATAGAAAACACAAACTCAATTGCCTCAATTTTGCTAGGAGCTGGCCAAGTCCACAGCTCTCTCTGATGCTACCCCAAAGGCTGGCCAGAGTGGTTCTGCACATGCCGGTACCCTGGGCAGCAGCAGGCCCAGCTGGGTAAACAGAAGTGCAGGAGCAAAACAAGCCAATAAATCATGGCACGGCTCTAGGCTGCCCCAGTCCCCTCCTCCCTCTTCCTTTCCAGCTCCCCCGGGTCTCCCTATCAAGCAAATGGGCCCAGGTGTCCTTTGATCTATCTCCTTGCCCTTCACAAGGGAGAAATGTATCCATAGGAAGGGTGAGCTCAGCCCCACCTGTGACCTGCCCCAGGGTTCCTTGCAGGGAGCTGTGAGCTTCACACATCCAGCTGCTAATGGCAAAAGAGAGAAGCAGACATGGGGTGTTTGAGAAGCTTAAGGTTGGCCTATGGTTAGAGGGGCCCTGGGTGGTTGACCTTTATAGAGTTACAGAGATGAATGGGCCTGTTCTCCACCTCAAGCATGAGCCATCGCTTATACTAAGCACACGGAGCCCTGATGGGACCAGAGCTAAGCTCAAACTCCACCACTGCTCCTTTGCCTTGTGGCTTGTGTTTTTCATACACTCCCTGTGCTCGAAATTTGGAGCTCTCACATTTTGAGAGCCCTCATCCTGCTAGTAAACGGATATATCGCCCACTGTTGGGTCATTGATCCACAGAGGCCTTCTTCCTCCAGGAGGCCCACACAGTGTCCTGTTCTACTGAGTAGAGCTCTTCTGACTGCTGTACCCCCAGTGCCTAGAACAGTGACAACATCTCATTGGTGCTGATTAAACACTTCTTGAGTGAATGAATGAACTGGCATAACGTAATGGTGGAGGGGTCAGTCTCTGAAGTCAGAACAGAACTGCAGCCCAAGTTCTGCCAGTTTGACCTTGGGAAAGATAACTTCCCTTGGCCTTGGTTTTCTTGTCTATAAAATAATAGTATCATAAAAAGAGTAATGTGTGAATTTAAAAAAATAATGCATGCACTGAGCCAGTGCATGACCCGTAAGTCCTCAGTAAGATGTTAGTTATTATCATTTTGTATATCAACTCCAGGCAACTGGTCTAGATTGCTGGGGGTGCTGAATTGAGGATTCTGTGGTCTCAACCCAACTCGATGGAAAACAGTGCTCTAAGGCCTGCTATGAGTGAAGATAGGAGAAATGGGAGCTTACTTACAGGGGATTTGCCTTCTCTGGTTTGGCCATGAAAATGGCCAACCCTGAACCATCTTGGAATACTCTTCAGGGAGAAGTACATTGTGTACATATGGCAAATTGCTTTTATCAGCCATGCAGGTGTAAGAAAAAAGCTTAAGGCTTCAGTGGGGACTGCCCCCCACAGTAAAGGCAAGGGTGGAGAGTAGGCCTGCCTACTAAAATTCCAAAACTACTCAAATAACCCACTGCTTGCCTAGGGTTGGAAGTAGCATTCTTTTTAAAAAGATTTATTTATTTATTTGAGAGAGAGAGCATGAGCGGGAGGAGAGGGCTGAGGGAGAGGGAGAGAATCCTCAAGCAGACTCCCCACTGAGCATGGAACCCCACACAGGGTTCAATCCCAGGACCCTGAGATCATGACTTGGGCCGAAATCAGGAGTCAGATGCTCAACAGACTGAGCCACCCAGGTGCCCCAGAAATAGCATTCTTCATCAAAAAAAGCAGACCCTGATGGGAAGTCACTCCCCTATTCTTGAGTCTCTGGTTCTATAAGAAGAATGACTGTCTTTCCATGTGCTTGAGTCTGTCAAATGTCACACACTATATTTCAAACATGTGAGTTGACATCATGTGAGCAATACTGCACTCATTTCCAACCCTATTTGAACTTCAAAGGACATGTCAGCCACATTAGTCCCACCTAAGTATGTGGCACTTTTGATCAACAGGTACCTGATAGCCAAGAAGACTTAAGAGGCCCATGTGTATTTAGAAATGGAGCCAAGAAAGAGAATTTTTGACTAAAGGTAAATGAACCTAAGTCTTGTAAAGTTTGAGTTCAGCTGTAAACACAAAGCACATGAAGTCAGAGAAAGTCTTAAATTCTCTATCTGAAAACGCTCCAATGACATCATCTTGAGCCTGGGAGTGTCTCTGGGGTCTGGAGAAGTGTGAGCCAGGAAGCCTCCATGGAGAAAAAAAAAATGTTCCCCGTCACAAAGTCTCTCCAGAGACTTCTGGCTCTCAACAAAGCGGTAGGGTGGACTTGGGCTCTGAAGGGCACTGTGAGGGTAGGAGTATAACCTTTCACTCCCCATTCCCTGAACAAGCTTCACCAAACAACGAACTTGCCTTTGTACATTACTTGAAAAGTACCTAAGGAACACCCTGCTCTCCAGAAATACCTCCTTCTTGGCCTCTCTCGCAAGTCATCTTTTTTTCTTTTAACAGCTTTAGGGCTTGACATTCCTCATGATCAGAGAATTTGGACAGGGTAACTTAGGGAGGCCTTAGCAAACAAGAACACGTGACTCAAGCAAGTGGATGCCATCTGGTCAGTTAGTAAGGCTTGTGGGCAAGGGGCACTCAATAGGGAACCAATTATGAGAGTAGTCTCAGGGCCTAAGGTCCCAGCTGAGGGGTGCGGGCGGGCAGAGACCTCAGAGATCTAATCCTAGGACCTGGCTACCTGAGGCCACCAGGGGCTGGACACAGCAGCAGAAGAGGGAGATTTGAGGGCAAAGAAAACAAATTGTTTATATTTTGCCTGGAGCCATGCTGGGCAGCACTTCTCTCAGAGTCCTACTTTCTCACCAGACAGAAGGGAGACAAAGCTGAAAGATTGCTCACCTCCTTTTCTCTGCACACCTCCCTCCCTTGCCAAATGAATTGGGTACAAAGGGGCCTGTGAATGATTGTGTTTGGCAGAAAGGCTAGGCCCCCTCTTTATGGGCTGCTTACTGATAAAGAATTTATAATAGTCATTCTCTAAATAGAAAGAATTTCATTTTCGCCTCACACCTGGGCAAAACTATGGACAAATATTCTTTATGAATATAGATGTAAAAATCCTCAAAAAATTCAGAATAGGTGAATCCATGGAGACAAAAAGTAGATTAGTGGTTGCCAAGGGCTAGGAAGAGGGAAGAATAAGGAGTGACTGCTTAATGTGTATGGGGTTTCCTTCCGGGGTGATGAAAATGTTCTGGAATTACATAGCAGTGATGATTGCACAACAGTGTGAATGTACTAAATGCTACTGAGTTGGACACATTGAAATGGTTGAAATGGTGAATTTTATGTTATGTGTATTTTACCACAATAATAAAAAATCTTCAACAAAAATATAGTTGACCCTTGAAGAATGCAGGGGTTAGGGGCACCAATCCCCCCATGCAGTCGAAAAATCCACACGTAACTTTTGATTCCCCAAGAATTTAACTACTGCTGACTGAAAGCCTCACCAATAACATAAACAGTCAATTAACACATATTTTGTATGTCATACATATTATATACTATATTCTTACAATAACATAAGCTAGAGAAAAGAAAATGTTATTAAGAAAATCATGAGAGAGGGGTGCCTGGGTGGCTCAGTCAGTTGAGCATCCGACTCTTGGTTTTGGCTCGGGTCATGATCTCAGGGTCGTGGGATGGAGCCCCACGTCGGGCTCTGCACTGGGCATGGAGTCTGCTTTGGATTCATTCTCTCCCTCTCCCTCTGCCCCTCCCCCGCCCTCTCTCTTTCTAAAAAAAAAAAAAGGAAAGAAAATCATGAGAGAAAATACATTTACTGTTTATTGAAAAAGATCTACATATAAGTGGACCTATGCATTTCAAGCCCATGTTGCTCAAAGGTCAACTGTACCCCAAAATTGAAATCAACAACATATAAAAGGGATTATATACAATGACCAAATGGGATTTTTCCCAGGAATTCATTTCAATATGAAAATCAATCCCTATAATATGCTATAGTAATAGAACAAAGGACAAAAACCACATGTTCATCTCAATAGTTGCAGGACAAGTATTTGACAAAATCCAATATCTTTGCATGATAAAAACACTCAACAAACTAGGAATAGAAAGTAACTTCCTCAGTCTGTCAAAGGGCATCTATGAAAAACTCACAGTTAACATAAAATGTAATGGTATAAAGACTGAAAGCTTTGGGGTGCCTGGGCAGCTCAGTCAGTTAAGCATCTGCCTTTGGCTCAGGTCATGATCCTGGGATCAAGCCACATGTCGGGCTCCCTAGTCAGCAGGGAGTCTGCTTGTCTCTCTCCCTCCGCCCTCCCTCCCCCTTCATGCTCTCTATTGCCCACTCTCTCTCTCTCAAATAAATAAATAAAATCTTTTAGGGGTGCCTGGGTGGCTCAGTTGGTTCAGTGTCTGCCTTTGGCTCAGCTCATAATCCCAGAGTCCTGGGATCGGGTCCCACATCGGGCTCCCTGCTCAGCGGGGTGTCTGCTTCTCCCTCTGCCTCTGCCCCTGCTCATGTGTGCTCTCTCTCTCTCTCGCAAATAAATAAAACCTTAAAAATAAAATAAAATCTTTCTTTTAAGAAAAAGACTGAAAGCTCTTTCCCTAAGATCAGGAATAATACAAAGATTTCTACTCTCACCACTTCTATTCAACATTGTACCAGAGGTTCTAACCAGGCCAATTAGGCAAGAGAAAGAAATAAAAGGCATCCATATTGGAAAGAAAGAAGTAAAAATATCCCTATTCATAGATGATATAATCTTATACGTAGAAAATTCTTTTTTTTTTTTAAAGATTTTATTTATTTGACAGAGAGAGACACAGCGAGAGAGGGAACACAAGCAGGGGGAGTGGGAGAGGGAGAAGCAGGCTTCCCGCCAAGCAGGGAGCCCGATGGGGGGGCTCGATCCCAGGACCCTGGGATCATGACCTGAGCCAAAGGCAGACGCTTAATGACTGAGCCACCCAGGTGCCCCTATACGTAGAAAATTCTAAAGAATCTACCAAAATAACCTATTCAAGCTAGTAATCATGCTCAGCAAGATTGCAGGATACAAGATTTACAAAAAAAAAAAAAAGAGAGAGAGAGAGAGAGCACAAAGGAAAAAAAGAGAGAGACAAACCAAGAAACAGACTCTTAACTATAGTGAACAAACTGATGATTACCGGGGGGAGGTGGGTAGGGGGCTGGATTACACAGATTATGGAGATTAAGGAGTACACTTGTTGTGATGAGCACTGGGTGTTACATGGGTGATACCTGAGTCTAACATAACACTGTATGATAACTATACTAGAATTTAAAATAAAATTTTAAAAGATCAATTGTATTACAATACATAAACCATGGACACCCTGAAAATCAAATTAAGAAAACAATTCCATTTACAATAAAGTAATAAAATAATTAGGAATAAATTTAACAAAAGAGGTGCAAGACTTGCACACTGAAAACTATAGAACATTATTGAGCAAAATAAAAGAAGACCTAAATAAATGAAAAGACATTCTTCATTGATGGATTAGAAGACATAATATTGTTATGATCGCAATACTCCCCAAATCAATCATTTTGAATCAAACAGATGCAATGCAATCCCTAACAAAATCCCAGTGGGCTTTTCATGCAGAAATTGACATGCTGATCCTAAAATTCACATGGAAATGGCAAGAGACCAGGAGCTAAAACTATTAAAACTAAAACTCTTAGAAGATAACATAGCTATAAATCCTCGTGACCTCGGATTAGGGTAATGGATTCTTAAATAGGACACCAAAAGCACAAGTGACAAAAGAAAAAAGAGAAGATAAATCAGACTGTGTGAAAATGTAAAGCCATTGTACCACAAACTATACCATCTAGAACATGAAAAGACAGCATGAAGAATGGGAGAAAATATTTGCAAGTCACACACCTAATAAGGGACTTACTTGTATCTCAAATATATAAAGAACTCTTACAAACTTAATAACAAAAAGACAAATGACCCAATTAAAAGTGGGCAAAAGATCTGAAAAGACATGGCCAATAAGGACATGTAAAGATGCTCAGCATCATTAGCCACCAAGAAAATGCAAATCGGAACTATAAAGAGAGAGGTGCCTGGGTGGCTCAGTCAATTAAGCGTCTGACTTTGGCTCAGGTCACGATCCCAGGGTACTGGGATCGAGCCCCGCATCAGGCTCCCTGCTCCGCGGGAAGCCTGCTTCTCCCTCTCCCACTCCCCCTGCTTGTGTTCCCTCTCTCACTGTGTCTCTCTCTGTCAAATAAATAAAATCTTAAAAAAAAAAAAAAAAAGAACACTATTCACGATAGCCAAAAGGTGGAAACAACTGAAATGTCCATCAACTGATAAATGGATAAAGAAAATGCAGTACATCTATACCATGGAATCTTATTCAGCCATAAAAAAGAATAAACCTTAAAAACATTAAGCAAAGTGAAAGAAGCCAGACCAAAAAAAGGCTACATATTATATGATTCCATTTACATGAAATGCCCAGAAGAGCAAAATCCATACAGACAGAAAGGTTAGTGGTTGCCAAGGGCTGGGGGCGAGAAGGAATGGGAAGTGATGGCTAATGTGTAAGAAATGTCTTTCTGGTATGATGAGAATATTCTGGAACTGGATAGTGGTAATGATTGTGCCACTTTTTGAATATACTAAAATCACTGAATTTTATACTTTAAAAGAGTACATTTTATGGCATGTGAATTACATTGCAATAAAAAAATGGGAAAAAGTTTTTTGGGGGCAATCACTCTGATTTTTGGTATGTAACTCAGAAGGAACTCATGGAATTATGTCAACTCTCATTTTCCTATTTCTATGAATAAGATTTCTCAGTCTTTATGTATATAAAGAAAGAAAATTAGAAATGGAATTGATGCTGAATACTGTGTTTCTAGCAATAAGTAATATTTATCCACGGATACCTTTTTTTTTTTTTAAAGATTTTATTTATTTATTTGAGACAGAGAGAATGAGAGACAGAGAGCATGAGAGGGAGGAGGGTCAGAGGGAGAAGCAGACTCCCTGCCGAGCAGGGAGCCCGATGCAGGACTCAATCCCGGGACTCCAGGATCATGACCTGAGCCAAAGGCAGTCGCTTAACCAACTGAGCCATCCAGGCGCCCTATCCACGGATACCTTAAAAAAAATATCACCCATTTCATTAAAGATGCGTTTAAATATAAACTTATTTTTTGTAGCTAATAATTATTTCTATTTTTTAAGATTTATTTATTTGAGAGAGAGAGAGAGGGAGAGCACGAGCAGGGGAAGGGGCAGAGGGAGAGAATATCCAAGTAGACTCTGTGCTGAGCGCAGAGTCCAAGCAGGGTTTGATCCCAGGACCCTGAGATCATGACCTGAGCCGAATCTAAGAGTCGGATGCTTAACTGACTGAGCCACCCAGGCTCCCCTATTTTCAAAACCTTCTAACATATATATTCTGTTCTTATCATTTGTGTACAGCAATTGTAATATTTTCAAATAATTAGTGTTTTGTGGACACAGGAAGTAAAAGTTAATTTCAATTTATAAGCATATTTTTGTTACCAAAAAGTCTGAGAGGGGAGCATTAGACTTTTGTGTATAAAAATGTACTACCCAGGGGCACCTGGGTGGCTCAGTCATTAAGCGTCTGCCTTTAGCTCAGGTCATGATCCCAGGGTCCTGGGATCGAGCCCCGCATCAGGCTCCCTGCTCCGTGGGAAGCCTGCTTCTCCCTCTCCCACTCCCCCTGCTTGTGTTCTCCTCTCTCCCACTCCCCCTGCTTGTGTTCTCTCTCTGTCAAATAAATAAATAAAATCTTTTAAAAAAAATGTACTACCTTAAGATAAAATTCTCTGGGGGAAGTGAATTAGAAATACAGATTGAGGGAGTACAGTGTTAAATGCTTAAAAAGATCTCGTTTATATGTTTTCAAATAAAATGATGGTGGGTAAAATCACTTCGGTGTTTAGATTCCATTAATACATTTAAAAGAACAAAGAAACAGTTATATTTTAAATGCTGATATTTACAATAGATTGGAAATAACATCTTTGCAACTGTTTACACTTAAGACTGTAAAACTGTATGATAAAAATGTGCAAGGGGACATTTAGTTATCAAAAGGTCAGGACACTGAGAATGGCACAGTTATCATTTATGCGGTATTCTTGTCAAAAATGGATAATGTCAATCTAATCATGAAAAAATATCAGACAACCCTCCATTGAGGAGCATTCTCCAAAGTAGCTGGTCAGTATCTTTAAAAAAGCATCAAGGTCATGAAAGACAGAGAAAGACTGTTACAGATTGAAAAGGACTAAGGGGACATGACAACTCAATGCGATGTGGGATCCTGGATTGGATCCTAGAACAGAAAAAAAAAAAAATCAGTTGAAGGACTCGGGAAATGTGAATAAACTCTGTTGTTTAGTGCAACAGACTGAATGTGTCCCCCCCCAAATTCATATGTTGAAACCTAACCCCTAATGTGATGGCATTAGGAGGTAGGGACTTTGGGAGATAATTAGGTCACGAGGGTGGAGCCCTCATGGATGGAATGAGTGCCATTATAAAGGGGACCCCAGGGGTGCCTGGGTGGCTCAGTCAGTTAAGTGTCTGCCTTTGACTCAGGTCATGATCCTGGGGTCCTGGGATCAAGCCCTGCATCGGGCTCCCTGCTCCACGGGGAGCCTGCTTCTCCCTCTCCCTCTGCTGCTCCCCCTGCTTGTGCTCTCTCTGTCAAATAAATAAAATCTTTTAAAAAAGGGGGGGACCCCAGAAAGCTTTTTCTCCCTCTTTCTGCCATGTGATGGCAGTCCGCAACCCAGAAAAAGGCCCTCATCCAACCATGGTGGCACCCATTTCTCAGACTTCCAGCCTCCAGTAGTGTGAGAAATAAATTTCTGTTGTTTATAAGCCACCCACTCTGTGGTACTTAGTTATAGCAGCCTGAACTAAGACATTTAGTCAGTATTATTGTACCAATGTTAATTTCCTGGTTTGGATCACTGTACCATGGTTAAGTCAGTTAACATCAGGGAATACTGGGCGAAGGGCATACTGGAACTCTCTGTACTATTTTTTTCAACTTTCACATAAATCTAAAATTACTTCAAAATAAAACATTTAAGAAAATCACAGGGGATTGTGAGGCAAAAACGTTTGATGATTATTGAGTTACATGAGTCACAGCGTCCATGAGACAAAAGCAAACCATTGCAGCTCTTCCTGGTTCTGAGACCCGAGAGAAACTTCTCCCCTGCTGCCCTCACCTCACACTGATGTGATAAGGTCTTTAGCATCCTCTTACAGGAAACAGCAACAAGTAGGCCTCATTTTTCTTTCTGTAGGTCGGCATTGTGCACTAAGAGGATGCTCACAGCTCTCGAGTGCAGGTGCTCTATTTATTTATTTCTTTTAAAAAGAGTGTTCTTCCTGATTACAAAAGCAATATAAACTTCTTATAGAGGGGCGCCTGGGTGGCTCAGTTGGTTACGTGTCTGACTCTTGATTTCAGCTCAGGTCATGATCTCAGCGTTGTGAGATCAAGCCCCGCCTCGGGCTCTGTGCTGAGCATGGAGCCTGCTTAAGATTCACTCTCTCCCTCTTCCTCTGCCCCTCCCCGACCCTCCACCCCCACTTGCATGCGCTCTCAATCTCTCTCTCAAAGTAAAAAAAATATAATAAACTTCTTATAGAAATTTTGGAAAACAAAAATAGCTACAAAGAAGAAAATAAAAATGTCTGCAATTACATACTATGATGAGTAATTTGGGCTATTTCCTCCTAGTCTTTTTCCATGCATATATACATGGTTGGGGGGGGCTTTTAATAAAAATACCAATCATCCCAATATAACTGCAAATTACTTTTTTTTTTACAATTACAATATAAGACTATCTCTCCACATCATGACATTTTTGTCCTACATTTTAAATCATAAATGTTGGGATGCCTGGGTCGTTCAGTTGGTTAAACGTCTGTCTTCGGCTCAGGTCATGATCCCAGGGTCCTGGGATCGAGTCCCGCATCGGGCTCCTTGCTCAGTGGGGAGTCTGCTTTTCCCTCTCCCTCTGCCCCCTATCCCCTGGCTGTGTGCTCTCTCTCGCTCGTTCACTCTCTCTCTCTCAAATAAATAACATCTTAAAAAAATAAAATAAAAAATAAATTTTACTTAGTTAACATTCATGATTTAAATTAAATTTTTTTTAATCACAAGATAAAATTCCTTTGTGTGGATGCACCAAAATCGATGTCGCTGACCCCCTATTATGAGATCTTGTGCTCGTCAACCCTACAGAGCCAGGGTCTCTGTTTCCACCATATTCTCTGCCTGCCGGGTAGACACTTAGACCAAGAAAATGGACCAACAGACATTTGTGGCTAATAAATGCCAAAGAAGATAGGGTTTCTGCTCTACCAAAACATAAGCAAGTCTCAGAATATTGCTTCCTAGTGGATGCTGGTGAGGTGTGGTGCCTATCTCCCTGAACCCCTATTTAGAAAAATGTTTGAGTCTAATGATGTATTTATATGTTGGCTAATTGAATAAAAAAAGAGAAAAAAAGAAAAATGTTTGAGTATATCCCCAAATATTATATAATTTCAATATACTTACTTATATATTTAATTTATGCATATGTACTTAAGTACATATATATTGCCGATTTACAAATTATATTAACGTACTGCATACTAACAAAATAATTGTGGACATTATATAATATATACAAAACCAGAAATTTATAAATTATGCATGAGAAATTTGTAAATTCTAATCAGGCACTCCTGAATTTTAGTGTGTCTGTTTTACATCATAAAGCATATACAGAAAATAGACATTTAAAAGTGATAAAATAAAGAGGCAATGGGAATAGACGTTCTAGCATTTTCTTCCTGCCCCCCAATGTACACACTCCGCTCTGGAGATGGAGTGGGGTGAATGGAGAAATCTCCAACTTTACCCATTATTTCCTTGGAAAGAGGCAGCATGTCACTTGTCCTAACACCTTCAAATAGCTCCTGAAAGCATCCTCAGTCAGGAAGTCCACCTCAAACCCTCTTGGACCCCTCTAGGCATTTCAAATTGGCTCCTGCAGAGGATTGCTGACCTCTGTGCCACATGGCCGTTCGTTACACTGCTGGTGTGTTGTCTATTGACTTTAGATTGTTGGAGCCTGTAAGGCAAGAGGCAGGCCATTAATCTGTCCAGCACTTAGCATGCTGTTAGCCTTCATTGTTAGAGGCCACTGTGATTTGTAGACCAAACACAGGCCCTGGAGTCAGAAAACCTGGGTTTTGGTCCTTTCTCTGCCCCTTGCTTCATTGTGTGACCTTGGGCAAGCCCATTTATCTCTCTGAAGGAAGCCACAGTGTGCCACGGGGGGGGCAATGTGACAAGCAGAAGAGACATACACCCTAGAATCAGCCAGACTTGGCTCAAATCTCAGCCCTGCCATGGGGTGCTATGCAATCTGGGGCAAGCTTATCTTCTCTCAGCTTTCGTGTTCTCATTTTCAATTGGGGGATAATAATACCACCTATCTCACAGGCTTGTGAATAGTTACTAGAATAACACTTAATGAACATTTGATGAATCTGACATTTAAAGGTAAGTAGAATTACTGAATGTCCAAGTCCTCCAAAATCATCTGTTCCAACCCCCTCACTCCACAGATGAGCATACTGAGGACAAGACCCGGGAAGGGGGTTTGTCCAAGGCCACACCCTGAACTCCGTCTCTTCTATAGTCAGCAAACCTGGATTCTCATTAGGGTGCTAGTGTTAGCTCCAAGTGAATTCCCCTTAAGCACCCCTTTGCTTGCAACAGACATGTAATAGCTATTTTTCTACATATGAGGGGAGGAGAGGGAAGGGAGGAGAAGAACGATGACACTAAACTAAGGCCCACAGTTCAGATAAAAACATTCAGCCATCCAGAAAGAATTTGGGTGACAATAACATTCATGAAAATGGCTCACATTCGATGGACCACGTATTACTCCAGGCACTTTTCACACATCAATGTCCTTAATCCTCACAATAGCTTCATAATCCCCATTTTACAGCTGAGGAAATGGGCTCAGAAAAATTTTGCACTTGCCCATGGTAATACACTGGGAGAGCTAGGATTCCAACCTAGGTGATCTGTCTCGGGCAGTGGTTCTCCAACTTGAGCAAACATTGGAATCACTGGGAGAGCTTGTTCAAACACAGATGACTGGGTCCCACCTTCAGAGTGTCTGATCAAGCAGGTCTGGGATGGGGCCCAAGAATTTCTATTTCTAATGAGTTCCCAGGTGAGACTGCTGCTGTTGGTAGAAGGGCTACAGTTTTGAACATCAATAGTATATGATTCTACAGTCAACCACCTTATTACACTACCCAGGTCATCCTCTTGCAAAATCCTTCATTGACCCCTCCACAACCTTAAGATAAAACACAGATGCCTCCTTAAAACACACAGGGCATTTTGTGATCTGGCCTTAGTTAGCTTTCTAATCTCATCTCCTTCTGGTACCCTCCATTCACTCCATATCCATCCTCCAAAGCTATTTTCCATTTCAGAATGTACCAGAAGCTCTCTCTGGCTTCTGTCTGTATTTGCTATTCCTTCTGTCTAGGATGCCTGCACTCTCACATGCTCCTCGCATCAACACTTAACTAACTTCTTGTGCTTTAAGGTTAGAGATTTAGCTGAAACATTACCTCCTTCCAGAAACCTAACAGAATCCTACTTCCTACCCCCTCTCCACGCTGGAGTGAGGGGCCTCTCTGGGGTCCCCAGTTCTCTGGCCTTCTTTCCTGCTCTCACTATCCTGTAATTTTCTATACAGTGGTTTCCCCTATGACCCCGAGGGACCTATTTTATTCATATCGGTATCCCCAGTACCTGATACATGGTAAATGCTTGTTAAATGAATGTACAAGGTTGATAGTTGGGGAGTGTCACCAGAACCCAAATAACAATATTAAAAACTGTTTGGTGAGGGGCGCCTGGCTGACTCAGTTGGTACAACATGCAACTCTTGATTTCCGGGTTGTAAGTTCAAGCCCCACATTGGGTGTAGAGATTTCTTAAAAATAAAATCTTAAAAAAAGTTTTAGGACGCCTGGGTGGCTCAGTTGGTTAAGCGACTGCCTTCGGCTCAGGTCATGATCCTGGAGTCCCGGGATCGAGTCCCGCATCAGGCTCCCTGCTCGGCGGGGGGTCTGCTTCTCCCTCTGACCCTCCTCCCTCTCCTGCTCTCTGTCTCTCATTCTCTCTCTCTCAAATAAATAAATAAAATCTTAAAAAAAAAAAGTTTTAAAAAAATCAATAAATAAAAAATACAAACTGGTGAAAATATAGAATCAGAAAAAGCAAACTGCCTCTTGCTGTAAGCCTGCCCCAGTCACACAGAACTGATCAACCATTCTTTTCCCCATTGCCTGTCTCCCTTTCACCCTTTCCCTTTCTCCCCAACTCCGTGTCCAGTGCCGGATATACTCTGCCCATGCTCCTCAGGCTACATTTCCAGTCCCTCTGCCCCAGTCTCTGATTGCCTCCAGATTGCCATGAAAACTGGCCCCTTTTGCTGTGGGGTGAGAACCTGTCTCTGGCAACACTGTAGAACTTTAGCCAACCCCAGTTTGCAGGGATGTGTGCCCCTTCCCTCAAAAGTAGGGAAGATCAGTGAGGCGCCTGGGTGGCTCAGTCATTAAGCGTCTGCCTTCGGCTCAGGTCATGATCCCAGGGTCCTGGGATCGAGCCCTGCATCGGGCTCCCTGCTCAGCAGGAAGCCTGCTTCCCCCTCTCCCACTCCCCCTGCTTGTGTTCCCTCTCTTGCTGTGTCTCTCTCTGTCAAATAAATAAATAAAATTTTTTAAAAAGTAGGGAAGATCAGGAATGGAAGGAGAGGGCTGGGGGCATATATCCTGGGTGACATGGATTTCAACTCTCTTTCCAGATTGTGGCTGATTCTCTTTAGGGAAGTCGTTTTCACCCTCTTAGGAGAAATGGAATGGGATCATTTCTCATGATTTTTTTTTTCTCTTTCTGACATGAAGGCAAATAATGAATGCTGGTTGGCCCTGTGATTTACGAGTTCCTTGAAATGAGGAGATCTAAGAAGCATAAGATCAGCAGAGATCTAAGAAGCATAAGACAAGTTTAATATTTATAATTTGCTCCTCCCAGTGACTGGCCTCAAGTTTCATCAAAAGAGTTGTGGGTCAGCCAAAGCAAACAGTAGGGGGAGTTATACTTTGTAAAGTGTAACTATGAGATAGGGCCAACCAGCTCTTGTGGAAGTTCAAATAGAGTCACTTAACAAACAAACAACAACTACAACAAGCAGCAGCAACGACAAACACTGGGAAGGAGAAAGATTCTGATTTCCAGGGTTACATCATAATATTCAGAATGACCAGTTTTTTAATAAAAAATTATGATACCTGCAAAGTAGACCATACCCAGGAAAAAACAAAACAACCACTAGAAACTGTCCCTGAGGAAGCCAAAATGTTGGGCTTTTTAGACAAAGATTCAAGTCAGCCATTTTAAATATGTCCAAAGAGCTAAAGGATACCATGTCTAAAGAACTAAAGGAATGTGTGAGAACGAGGTCTCAATAAAGAGAGAATATCAATAAAGAGGTAGAAATTAGTTTTTAGAAGAACCAAATAGAAATTCTGGAGTTGAAAAGTACAATAACTGATGTGAAAAATTTACTAGAGAAAAATTTACCACAGATTTGAACAGGCAGAAGAAAAAAATCAGCAAATTTGAAGATGTTGATATCCAATGTGAGAAACAGAAAGAAAAAGGAATAAAGAAAAATGACCAGAGCCTGAGAGACCTGTGGGACACCCTCAATGTACAACATAAACATAAGGGAAGTCTCAGAAGGAGAGAAGAGAGAGAAAGAAGCAGGAAGAATATTTGAAGAAATAATAGCAAAAACCTCCCCAAATCTGATGAAAAATATTAATCTACACATCCAAAAAGTTCAACTAACTCCAAGCAGGATAAACTCAAAAAGGTCTGCACCTAGTTACATCATAAGCAAACTGTCAAAAGCCAAAGGCAAGGAGATAATCTTGAAAACAGCAAGAGACAAGTCACTCATCACATACAAAGGATCCTCAATAAGATTAGCAGTTGATTTCTTATCAGAAACTAGGGAGGCATGAAGGCAGTGGGATGATATAGTCAACGTGTTGAAAGGCAAAAGCTATCAACTGAGAATTCTATACCCAGCAAAATGATCCTTAAAAATGAAGGAGAACATTATTCAGCCACAAAAAAAAAAAAAAAAAAAAAATGAAATCTTGCCATCTGCAACAACCTGAATGGACCTTGAGGGCATTATGCCAAGTGAACTAAGTCAGAGAAAGACAAATATCATATGATCTCACTTATATGTAGAACCAAAAACACTAACCCAAGCTCATAGATACAGAGAACAGACTAGTGGTTGCCAGAGGTGGGGATGCTAGGGGTGGGCAAAGTGGGTGAAGGGGTCAAAAGATACAAACCTCCAGTCATAAAATAAGTAAGTCACGGGAGTAGAATGTACAGCATGGTGACTATAGTTCATAATACTGTATTGCATATTTGAAAGTTGCCAAGAGAGCAGATCTCAAAATTCTTTGTCACAAGAAAAAACTTTTTTTATAAGTATATATGGTAACAGATGTTACTAGACTTACTGTGGTGATCATTTTGCAATATATGCAAATATCGAATCATCATGTCATACACCTGTAACTAATACAATATTATATGTCAATTATACCTCAATTAAAAAAAGAGCGGAGGGCACCTGGGTGGCTCAGTCAGTTAAGCATCTGACTCTTGGTTTCAGCTCAGGTCATGATCTCAGGGTCGTGGGATCGAGCCCAGCAATGGGCTCCACACTCAGCGTGGCACCTGCTTAAGATTCTCTTTCTCCCTCTGCCCCACCCCGCCATCTGCTCTCTAAATAAATAAATAAAATCTAAAAAAAAAAGAGAGGGGAAAATGGCAAAGGGAGTCCTTCAGTCTGAATGAAAGGACGCTAGATAGTAACTCAAATCCACACAAAGAAATAAAGAGCACCAGTGCACATAATATTAATATTTATAGGTAAATTTTAAAGATATTAATGCATTTTGCAACACCTTTTTTCCATCTGATTGAAAAGATAACTGCACAAAGCAATAGGTATGGATCTATGTTGACAGGTACATCATGTAAAAGAAGGTAATGATGATGCTCATTTTACAGATCAAGAGCCAAGGCATGCCCAAACAGAGGCATGGGGAGGTAGTGAGCCTTGCCAAGGTCACACCACAGTCCAGAGGCGGAGGTAAGAATCGAACACATGCCTGCCTGCTAGCAGAGTCCATGAGTTTAAAGCCCTTTCTATGCTGTGTAAGACCCTGGGCCTCTCCACCTAGCTGCCAGAGGGGGCTCTTTGGAAGAAGCTCAAAACATCCCATCAGAGAAGGTCCTTGAAAACAGCTCCTCCTTCATAGATTTCTACTGTATTACTCACAGTGCCCCCAGCAGAGGGCTAGGCACTCAGCAGATACTCCATAATCCCAGTTGAACTGAGTTCACCCAGAGTGATCTACATAGTTCAGGGACCTAAGGACAAAGCAGCTTTCCTGAGGGAATGGCAAGACTAAGTATCATTCACTAAGTGCTTCCCATTGTGCCGGGCACCATGCTAAGTGTTCATATGCATTCAAGTTATCTAGTTGCATTCATGTAAGAACCCTGTGAATTAGGTCCTAGGACTACCTTGTTTTATAGAATGAGAAAACTGTGGCACCAAGCATTTAAATAATTTAAGCACGGTCCCATAGCTCGTGAGTGCCAGAGCCAGAATGTGACCTCAGACAGTCTGACTCCAGAGCCTGTGCCCTCTCCACGTGACCACACGAGTTCTGAGGATTTTCCAGCTATAGATACTAGTTTCCAAATGAGTTGACATCCAGAGCCAGTAGTATGATTTCAGAAGTGCCAGAAAGGTGCCTTCTCTCAATATCCCTTTATTAACCCTCCCACTTGCTGGCCAATGCCTGAAATTCCACTGATAGAGATATATTCCTTTGGCTTAAGTTCCTGTCCCCTGAAACAAAGACCTAGGAAAGGGCACACAAGCTGCTGTGATATTCTTTCTGGAGAGATGCTTTTACTGTGCACATGCAGACAGCTAACATAAGATGCCATCATGTCAGGGGAGGGAAAAACACAAGAGCAGGAGGGCCTGAGGCTCCATGGGAGAGAAAGGAACAAGGTAGAGACCAACAAGAGACAAATGTTACTGTTTTGGAGAGGACCAGCCCTGGTCAGAGGACAGTCACTGCTCTGCAAACATCCTCCCAGACAGCTCAAATTGAGTTTCTGAGAAGGAAAGCTTCATGCGGGAGCCTTTGGAGCAAGGCTCTTCAGGGGAAATGGTGATGAAAACCCCAGGGTTGTCTGTTTGTCCCGAAGTGCCCTCAGTTAGCTCTGAGATACTACTCCGCACAAACTCCTCTGATGGTCATACAGTTATGGCTATCTGGGAAACAGCTCCTGTCTGAAAGCAAGAGGAAGGGGGCTGAGGAACAGTTTGGGGGAAGGACCTCCTGCTGTGGAGGTTGCAGCTGAGAGCTCTGCTTTTCCAGCCAGCTGCAGGGAGTAGTGGGGGGAAGTGCTCTTGCCTGGGCTTGGCTCTGCCCTTGATGGCTGTATGACCTTGAACAAGTCATTCTGGCTGGTGCTTTCTCTCCCGGCCCTCACTTGCCTTCTGTGTGCTGATGGCCTAGCCTTACACTAAACCTCCCCGCTGAGCTACAGCTGTTGTCCTAGGTGGGCGGGGGTCCCCTCCAGAGAACACTTACAAAAATAAACATCCCTTAATTTCATACATCCATCTATAAGACAAAGAATGTTCCCTGCAGCCTGACCTCAGAACCCGTGTTCTTTGCTATACCATGTTTTAATTCCGGGATCACACTTCAGAGCTGTGGGACCTGGATTAATGTACCTGAGCCTCAGTTTCCTGGTCTGTAAAATGGGGATATAATCATACTTGCCTGCCATATATTAAGCCCTGCGCCTGGCACATACTGAGTGCTCAATACGTGCTTTTAAAAGAGAATAAATGAGCAATGGTTGGATTTGATTCCCAAATTTGTGTTTTTTTAAGCAGAAGATTGGTTCCTTTCTCTATTTTTGAGACATTTAAATCAAATGAAAGCCAAATCAAGCTTTAGAAACGCTGGGTAAAGCCTTCTCATTTACCTTATAAGCTAGCCTAGGGTCCGGCCCCTAAACTTGCAAGGACACACATGCCACCCGGTACTTCATAAATGCTCTCTGCCACACTGCCAGGGAGGAGCAGAGAGATTGCCACCATCTGCCTGGAGACTCAGTGTGGTCTCTTTGTTGGGACTTCTGGGGTATTGGGACTTGTCCCCCCACCCCCGCACCCTGTTTTCCCAATCACTCCCTCCTGATGCCAGAAAGGTCTGCGTGGTCTTCTGAGGAAACTTAATCCAAAAATATCTACCCTATCAGCTCTCATTCTAGCACTGTGGCCTCCACCCACAGAGGCTTTTTGCCTCCTAGAGTCTTGTTAACAGGCTCTTATCAACTAAACCCCAACTCGCAGTTCAACCTTAGCAGGACTCGACAGCGTGGGACACAGGATGAGTATGTGACATAGAGGGCCTGTCTCACAGCGGGAAGGCAAGTGGTGCCAAGGGAGGTGGGGGGCTGGGGGCCAGAGCCTCTGCCCCGACCTCACTGCACACAGCTCTGGTGACCCTCCCTCCAGTCTGCCTAAAGCTCCAGGAAGAAATGAAATCCAGTATCTGAGCAGCCCAAGATTGGACCATCAAGTCATACCAATTTGGGCTAATGGGTGCCGAGGAGGCTGGTCTATATTATGGACCATTTTTCAAAAAGATACAGTTTTATGACTGCCCAGCCGGTACAGTAGCATGTGGAACTAATAGCTAACCAAGAGCTGCCAAGTCCCAGGCCTGCCAGATCTGTTTAATGACAAGATAAGAACCATTTATAATTAGCACATTTGGTCTGTAAATGGGCCCCACTATACTCCTAGCCAACAGTTTGTTCCCAGGGTTGCAATGAGCATGTACCCACAATGCTTCCTCCATTTTTAACAGGATCTCAAAGCAAACTCAATCTTTATGAAGCCCAGTCCCTGGCAGACGCTCCCAAATGCTGAGACAGGGCCATCCAAAGCAGGGACAGAAGTTGGCCGTAGCCGGATCATCAAAAAAGCAGTACTGTGGGGGAAATGAAACCCTGACCTTCATTACAATGAACCACCAGCACCCCGAGAAGGGAATGGCCTCCCACTCCCTTATCTGCTAGGAATATGCAGTCTCCCAAACATCTACGGGACATGCTTTTTTGGCGGGCATCAAATCAGGAGTAGGACGTAGTCAGAAGCCAGAGATGCAACTTTTTGGTTACAGCAAATGAAACTATTAGTAAAAGACATCCCCAGCAAGCAGGCGGGACACCCACTTCGGTTTCCTCCCAAGGAAAGGGAATGCACAACAAGGATCCTGTGTGCCTTCTCCCATCATGGTCAAACACACACTCACACACACTCACACTTCACACACAAGTCCTTTGTTGAGCTTTGAGGAAGGAAATGGGAAATTTAAAAGAGCCTGAGAAGCCATTTTATTTTATTTTCGGGGGCTTCTCACCATCCTGGCGAAGGAGCCAACACCAAGTGATACAGACTGGAGCCCCTCTCATGGAGCCTGACTTTTCATCCTAGAGGTAAAGCAGAGAAATTGCGGGGCTCAGGGCCAGAGAAGCTTCATCTGATGGGGGAAATCACTGTAGGCTCTGAAAGTAACCCCAGGTTGGCCTTGCAGGTGTGGTGGGTTTGTGTTTTGGTGGAGTGAACACATAAAAGAGGGGAGTGTGTGCAAAAAAAAACCAAACCCCAAGGAAAAGCTCCCCAAAACCCATTGGAGCTGGATCTGAAGAGGCAGCCAAACAGAGAGAGGCTCACCCTCTCCTTTCCAGCTCCTTTGCCCTCTGTACTGATGGGCTAATTTGGAGTTCGTGAAGATGTACACACAGGTAGTACGTGCCCCTAAAGAACTGGGCCCGGCAACAATGGTGGGGGAGGCCAGGGGTACCTGGGGCTGTTTCCTCAGAAAACTGGATAAGGAGGTTGTAGATCGCCAAGGGACGAGAAGATTCTAGACAGAGTGAAAGCGTAAAGGCACAAATGAGCATGGCGGGTGGCAGGGGTACTAGGGACCCAGATGAGGCCTGGCTTGAATGGAGGGCCCCAGGCTGGGAGTGCTGAGAGGTGAAGAAGTGAAAAAAAAAAAAAAAAAAAAACCCCAACAGATTGTACTTGTCAGATACTACAGGTTATTGGCATGAGAGTGTTCCCTGCCCTTCCCTCAGGAAAAAATGTTTGCAGATCCATGTGAGGCTACGTGCTGTGCGCTCCAGCATGATGTCCGCTTAGCCGCCTCACGTCTGGGAAATACACCGCTTGTCTTCAAAGATCTGTACGGGTCCTAGGGAACCTGGTTGAGGTTCTTTCTCAGATGAAATACAGCAAGCTGGGCCAGCTGTGCCTGACATTTCCTGAGTGAAGCAAGGAGGGCTGTGCCTGGCTCTGCCTTGTCTGGGAGGGGAAACATTCCGGAAGGAGCCCGCACTCCCAGCCCCTACTCGGCCTCCCTGCTTCCACTCTGCTCTCCCGGCCCCAGAGTTGGGAGCCCTCTCAAATGTGTTGGGTTGAAGGTTGAGAATAAATCCTGGATGTGGGTGGTTTGTTTTTTTTTTTCCAAACTCCATCCAAGGCAGCCCTCCCACACTTCGCCTGTTGTCCCCAGCCCGTTGGCAATGATGTAGGCCCGACCCCCAAAGCAAAGCCTCGCCGGTTTCTGGAGAAGTGTTAGGACCAGGGAAGCATGGGAGCCGGGGGTCTCCCCAGAGCCCAGCAAGTCCGGTGGTCTCTGTCCGGCTTGTGGGGCGTGCACGTGGGGAGTTAAAATGCAGGCTTAGTCCCCCACTCCACACCTGCGGAGGGCCAGCAGGCCTGGTCTAACCCCCAATGGCTGGCATACAGGGGCCTCATTCACAATTCACTGCGTTTCAAGGGGCATTGCCTCTCACAGGCCAGTCTTCCACGGGGCCTCCTTCCTACGAGTGACTCCTGCTCACAGTCAGGCTGCTCTAATCTTGCAGATAGGCCTGAACCTCCCTCCCTCAGCACATTTTTTAGGAAGGGTGGGGTTTTTTTTTCTCCCCCCCCCTTTTTTTATCATCATCAAAATATATTCACAAAACACCCACATCTCTGTCCACACTATAAATCAGGGTGGGGAGCCTCTGGCCCACAGCCCAGATCTGGCCCTCAGCTTGATTCATCTGGCATGTGGGGGATACTGTACTGCCTGCCACAGCTGCAACCCAGAGCATAATGCCTGCCTCCCTCCCTGCCTCCCACCCCCTGGACTGCTGGGGCCGGCCCATTCCAAAGGAAGCCTCAAAAATAGCCAGACTCAGATGGGGGGGGGTGGCTCCTGTGACTCCTTCAGTTGCTCTTCAACAGGAAGCAGGATTACAGAGCCAGGGAGGTGATTTTCATAATGACAAAAGTCAATATTGAGCGGCCACTTCGCGAATTTTCGGCACTGACCTAACAAAGCACGTCACCTATGTTTTCGCATTTATCCTTCCCAACCCTTTTGTGCTAACAACTCTTGTTTTCATCTGGAGTGTAGGAAGCAAGGGGCTCAGGAACTTGCCTGGCCCCACAGCTAGGAAGCAGCCCAGCACACTACTCTCTGCGGCGTCCCCGCACCACGCTGGTTCCCACGGTTCCGGAGTCCTGTCTTCTTGTCTCTGCGTCACGTGCAGTAACCACGTGCTCATTCTGGGGTGACAGTAAATTCAACTCCAGTCACTTCAGAGTGGCAGCCCCTGCTCTGAAGATTTCTAAAACAAACAAGCAAACAAAACCAAAGGGTAGAGAGCATGTTTAATGGGCTACTTATAATTTTAAAAGGCAGGGAAACTCTTCGCCAAGTCCAGGGCCCCAAAGAAATAGAAGAATACTGGGAGAGTTTATCACAAAGATTCCCTTTTACTATTTGTCTAGGTTGGTCATGACTAATCGAGGTGGGGGGGAAAGTTGGAGGGGGTGGGGGGAAGGAAGGGGGGAGGAGGGAGGCCACACACACCCCCCCTGCCAGAGCAAGCCCTCTGGTAATCTCCAAGAGACCTCTTTAAATCCTCCCACGGTATCTCAACACCCCAAAGCACCACTGGCATAATCCTTCATCTCCTCAAAGACTGCGTTGGGATGGCATCTCTGTGCAGGTGAGCCAGAGCCCAGAACGTATGCCCCAATAAAATACAGTACATCTCTGGGTACCAAGAAAGATGTTGCGAATCCAGAAATACCCAGCAGTTGAATGGTTAAAGACAAAAAGGGAGCAGGGGGTAAATTCAGAACCTCCAGCGCCAGACCATCTGTCTACCTTAAAAAAAAAAAAAAGAAAGAAAGAAATATAAGCTTCTGCCTGATGTGAAATCTACAAATACCAGTGGACCCACAAATACCCTTTGCTGACACTCCAAGGCAGCGGACAACTGCTTGGGTTTAGGAGAAACCAGGGGGAACTCGAGACTGATCCAGGAAAGAGGAGGCAGCTGCTTGGTGACAGAGCCCCAGAGCCCCCATGACTCCTGCTTCTTAAGGTCCAAGTGACCAGAGGTATAGAATAAAAGAAAGAGTCAACTGGGCCCCTAACCCCACCAACAGGGTGGTCCCAGAATCCGACAGCTGGTACTAATAGCCCTGGCAGTGCGACACTCCAAATGAGTACATCTCGTCCTCCCAAGATCCTCGGAAATGGAAGCTTTGCTATGCTCATTACTGAGAAGGCTCTGGCGCCCTCCAGCTCATCTGTACCTCTTCACCCTCTCTCTAAACATGTGTTGTCTGGCAGGCACAGCTGCAGGCTCCTAAAAGCCACGGCCTCAGACCTCCGGGAGACCCACGGAAAGGGGTCAAGGTGAGGATGATCAACCTGGAGGGCATCCGGTCAGAGCCCTAGAAGCAGGTGACCCCGCAGGCCTGGCCACAGAAAACACATGGCTCTGTTTTCAGAACCTGCTTGTATCCCGTCCCGCGTGGCAGTCCAGAAGCCAGTAACTCGGAGGAGTTTGGTTCCTACCCAGAGAGAAGTGTAGAAAAACTGCGAGACTCTAAGGAAGTAAATCAAAATAACAGTGCATCTAGAAGCCTGGTGACCTATTTCCTGAATCGGATGTTGGAATCGCCTTCCCACAGAACAGCCAATTGTGATGTGTTAGTATTTTCATGCAGCGCGGCCCTCTGGCATGGAGGCTCTGCCCCATTCCTTCCCAAGGAAATTCCACTGCAGGCAATGTTATGATTAGTGGACTAATAACACTTGTCGTTGGAACACTCCAGACAAAGCTGCAGTGTGGACTGGCCTCCAAGTCCCTTAATCACCTATTTCATCATCTCGACACTGGAGCCCTGGCAATGGGGATGGGCTTGTGGATCCCAATAACTAACCAAAGGGACAGCTGCTTACTTGCATGGGGATCTCCCATCCCTTCATTCATAATCCCAAGCCGAGCTGGGGTGTTAACCGGTGTGGCTGCCATGTCCGATACTGGATGGCGGTTAGAAAAAGAGATGCTGCCGGCTAATTCTGAAGCAAACCACCTGCCTGTTCACTCCTGACATTCACGCACACACATTTTCCTTGTGATCAACTTGCTGGGGTTCTGGGCGGGGCCAGGGGAGAGTCCGGGAAATGTGTGTGCACTAATGGGCCCCGCCACCTGACTGGGAGCACTGCCAACTCTCAACACTGTAACGGCAAGCTCCTGTACCCTTCCCCCTGACATTGCATGTGGCTGGGGTGGGGAGGGGATATGGAATCTTTAATGACACCAAGGCCTCCGAAGAAACCAGTTGGGTCTCTGGGAAATGAAGCGGGATGGGGGGAGGAGAGGGGGACAGTCTACTCCACTCCTTCATCTGGTCCCTTTTGATTGGGCTTCACAACAAATCAGTTCATTAGCTGAAGGCAGATGCTATAGTCTTTGAATGAACTGATTTGGAAGTGAGCATGTATAAAAAGACAATACGATAACATAAACAAGTAGGGGAGAGGGAGGCTAATACAATCATAGAAGGAGGAAAAGAATCTCCGGGGACTTACTGGTTTCTCAGAACTGCTGGCTAGCCTCAGACCAGTGGACTTGACTTCCTTTCTAACCATGAGAGCCATCGGGGCTTCTTGGCCACATCTTTGAGGGAAGAAATAAACATATAAAAAAAAACATATGAAGGGAAAACTTAAGTTGGGGGGGGCAAGTAGTGAGAGCAAGACAGAGAGGGTGAGAAAAAAAGAAAGTAAGAAAAGGGAAAGGTCAATTATTGTTGGAAAGTAGAGTGCTAAGAGCAACATCTGCAGGCCCTTAGCAGAAGCACTGGAGCTCTGGGGTGCCTGAAGCTGGCTTCAGGGAGAAGCGCTTTCCCAGCACACGGTATGTGATTATTTGGAAGCCGTCAGTGGTTCTCCTGATAACAAGACGCAAGGCAGGCAATCCTCAGCAATTTTCTTCCCACAAATGCACTCATCCACGGTTCCTGACATAACTACACTGCTCGTGGGATTCCCAGGAAGAGATGGCCGCTCCCAAGCCAACTGGGCAAATCCCAGGTGTCCACCTGCCCCCACCCCTGTCCCCAGAACCTAGGTACCAAGAGAGTATGGCTTTTGTCCTCTCCTCCACCCTCCCTGAGAAGTACAAACCGCCCGGGGTGACCAGATAGCTCATGGAGCAAAGGCTCAAACATTCTCTGGGAAAGTCCCACCCCAATCCCTTTCCCACTGACCTTTCCAAAATTCATTTGGCTTTGCTTTGGGCTCCACAAGTTATGAAAGTTAGCTTCCAGGGGAGCTAGAGATGAGGCATTCCCAATGTGGGATTTAGACCTCTGTTAATTTCCACCCAACTGCCAGAGTATAGTTTAGGGGCTGTTTCTCCCTCATATTTAGACAATGACGCAAAACCTGTTGATTTGTTTAGACACAATTGTCCCTTAGCAGGACAGATGGTATTCAACAGAATGGAATAATTAGGAGATTTAAACGAAATAATTATGTGGGAAAATACGGTTGGAGTCAAACATGCCTGGTAATCTATCTATACGGAGGATTCATGTTTAAAATGTGCATTAAAATTGTCATTCTAGATTCTGTTGCCTTGTTATCCTGAAGTAAAACAATACTTTATCGATGGGAGATGTTTCATATCATGCTGTTAAAGACAAACATGATTTTTTAAGAATCGTGGGAACAGTGACATGAAACATTCAGTTTATTTTCATCTCTTCCTGGGGAAACTGAAGTTCCTGGTGAAACAACTTTATGAGGCAATGGCTTAATTACACTAAATGCTTTTTAAAAAATAACACAGCGGGGTGGGACTGGGGGGTGGTGGGAGCTACCTTGTTAAATTGCTTTTTTTTTTTACTGTGTGCTGCCCTTGGCTTTCCCCATAGCTCAGGGTCCAAAAGATGGGACTCTTTTCTGCAACATACACTTCTTGAAATGAAAGCTGCATCTGTAACGCTCTTTACTAGGCACACATCAGTCCTCTGCCCACACAAATGGGGATGAAAGAGCCTCCTAAGACATTTAATCTCGAGACAGCTGACTCCTGCAGCCAACAGGAGGCCTAACTGCAGGGAAGAAGCCAATTAACTCCAGCTCACACTCTTGGCCACATGGTTTGCTTCTTGTCTCCCCATGGCCAGGGCCACCGAGCTCTCTTTCACTTGTGTGATCTGACAAAGGCAGTGTAGCGTGATTTGGGCCCAGCACCTGGATGGGGTACTAAGCCAGAATGACAACGTGCAATAATACTATCTGCCCAATTCAGAAGGTCTGGAACCGGGGGGATAGAGTGGATTTTGAATTCGGTGGGTTGGGGATTATTTGAGTTTTATTTAAGTGAGGCATCCGGTCTTGATCTCAAAAATTCATCCCGACTTTAAAATTCTGTAATTCCTTGACATCATCCACCAAAGCTGAACACACACGTACAACCCAGGACTCAGTAATTCTGCCCCTAGTACACGGACTCAACAGAAACGCATGCGCACATGCTCCAAGGCCCAGGCACAGAAATATTCCTAAGAGCCCACGCTGATAGTAACTCAAAGGTCCATCAAGCATAGAATGGATAGACTGTGACAAAGTCATTCAATGGAGTGCCATACGGCAATGAGAATGAATGGTCTACAGCTATAAGCACATGTTTATATAAATCTCACAAGGGTGACGTTGAGCAAAAGAAGCCAGACACAAAAGAGCACACTTGTATGATTCCATTTACATGAAGTTCAAATGAAGGCAAAGCTAATCTATGCCGTGAGAGGTCAGGACGCTGGTTAGCGTTGACAGGGAGTAGCTGGGAGAGATGAGAGGTGTGGTAGGTTGTATGGTGGCCCCCCAAAAGATATACCCACATTCCAGAACTTGTGAGTGTGAACTTCTTTGGGGGAAGAAAAAGGGATCTTTGCAGATGTAATTAAATCAAGGATCTCGAGATGAGATCATCCTGGATTATCTGGGTGAGCCCTCAGTGACAAGTATCCTTATAAGAGGTGGAAGAGGAGACACACAGAGGGATAAGAAGGAGAAGGCCCTGTGAAGACAGAGGCAGAGATTCATAGCAATGTGTCCCCGAGCCAAGGAAGGTCTGGAATCGCCAGAGGCGGAAGAGGAGAGGAAGAACGCTCCCCTAGAGCCCCCAGAAGGAGCACGGCCCTGCTGCCATCTTGCTTTCAGACCTCTGCCTTCTCAAACTGTGAGAGAAACATTTCTGTTGTTGTAAGCTGTTATGTTTGTGGTGATTTGTTACGGCAGCCCTAGGAAACTAATACAGGAAAGATGCTCTCTTTCTTGATTTGGGTGCTGATTACATAGATAAGTTCATCTTGTAAAAATTCATCAAGCCGTACACTAACCATCTGTGCACTTTCTTACATGTATAGTATACTTCAACAAAACATTCATTTAAAAAAATCCATGATTCGGGGCGCCTGGGTGGCTCAGTTGGTTAAGCGACTGCCTTCGGCTCAGGTCATGATCCTGGAGTCCCAGGATCGAGTCCCGCATCGGGCTCCCTGCTCAGCAGGGAGTCTGCTTCTCCCTCTGACCCTCCCCCCTCTCATGTGCTCTCTCTCTCTCTCTCATTCTCTCTCTCAAATAAATAAATAAAATCTTTAAAAATCAATCAATCAATCAATCCACAATTCGATAACCTAGTTTCCAGTTGCCCACCATTTTGAGTAAAGAGAGGTTGGCTTTCTGAGGTTCCATTGTTTATGTTTCAGCCAGGCTTCAGAGCAAGGAAGGCTTTCCACCAAATCAAAAATTATGCCCCTAACAAACGTATACCCCTAGTCTTTCCTTCCACACAGCACAGTGAGGGGAATGTTGGAAGACAGGAGGTCAGAAGCAAGGAGCAAACATCCATTTTCATATTTTCCTCTTTGAAGTTGGCAGCACGAGAGTTCACAGATAACAGATCTCCAGGAGAGCAATTGTCTGGAGGTTCTGGGTAATGATACAGTGACCAAGACCTTATTTTTGCTCAGAGTGGATCAGCTGTAAACCTTCTGCGATCAACAACAAGAAACAGCCAAAATGTCACCCCACCTCAAGAGATAATTTTGCAGTGGGTGGGAGAGGCATGGCAGAGAGTTCGTGTGTTATTAAGAATGACATTTAAAGATGGTTTCCTCTGTCTTGAAAAACAAACAAAAAACACACTTGGCAGCGCACACCCGTTAGTTAAACCAGCGGAGGGTTCAGATTTTTTTCCAAAAGAATGGGATGTCTCTAAAATGAGCATGTTTTCCATTTTCCACCCTCTCCAACCCCAGGCAGAGGATTTTGAACGTGCACTCCCCTCACACTGGCTTTGAAGAAGTCAGTACTTGCCAGGACTGTGGACTCCAGACGAAAGCCAAGTACAGATGGAAGGGACTGCAGAGAGCAGGCCCAAATCCCCTCAGCAGGGATTAGTGAGGAACAAAGCTGGCAGGGTGGGGATTTCAAACAGTCACAGGTGCAGAAAGGCACAGGACAGGGGATGGGGCACCGGGGAAGGGCCTTTTTCCACCCTCACAGAAGTCAGCTCTCAGGCATGTCTGCTTAAAGGGGGCCATGGCTGCCTAAATCCAGCTACCCAGTTCCAGTTCAAAGAGATCTCGTGACTGAAGGTGGGCAGCCAGGCCTACTGTTTCCTCCATGATGGAGCAGACTCTCCCCTATGAGCCCTGCCCAGGCACCTAGACGGGACCCTGGCCCCGTGGTCTGGGGCATGCGGTGTGAAGTTTAGACAACAGCGGTCTTCTCCAATTGAGAGGGGTTTTGGAGTCCACGGTAGTAGGAATAAGCAAAGTTTTGGCAACGGTTTGGGTGCTGACTTCCTTAAGGGGCCAAATCGGGCTAAAACTGATGACTTCTTGGGGCGCCTGGGTGGCTCAGTCAGTTGAGTGTCTGCCTCTTGATTTCAGCTCAGGTCATGATCTCAGGATCGTGAGAGCAAGCCCTTCGTTGGGCTCCGTGCTCAGCGGGGAGTCTGCTGAAGATTCTCCCTCTCCCTCTGCCCCTGCTCGCTCTCTCTCTCAAAATAAATAAATGTTTTTTTAAAAATGGATGACTTCTCTAAATTCCCTCCTGCATGGAATCCTCAAACGTGTGTGCTCTGTTCTGTGTGGAAGCTGTGTGTCTCGTCTTTTAGAGTGTGAGTCCCAAGGATGGCCAGGGCCAGGCCCTCTGTTTCTGTTGTCACCTTCGAGCTGCTGCCGTCTCCATGCAGCTGTTAATGCAAAGAAAAACAAAAGGAAGAGAGAACAAAGAAACGTGAAGACAGAAGGAAATGGCCCATGTTCCGTATTAGGCCACTATGGGATGGCCACAACAGTGACTTCTTCAGCAAAAAGAAAAACTTCACTCCAGGATTTGAGAGGGAAAATGAGAACTTAGGGTGCAAAAAGAAGAAAACGCCCACCTAGAAGATATGAAAAGAAAGGCAATGTTTATGAGACCAGATAATAAGTAACTGATTTGAAAAGAAGTCAAAACATAAATCTAACACTGGAGGTTAACTATACTGGAATTAAAAAAAAAATTGGGGGGGGGGGCGCCTGGGCAGCTCAGTCAGCTAAGTGTCAAACCTTTGATCTCAGCTCAGGTCTTGATCCCACAGTCATGAGTTCAAGCCCCACATTGGGCTCCACACTGGGCGTGGAGCCTACTTAAAAAAAAAAAAACAAAACAGGGCGCCTGGGTGGCTCAGTTGGTTAAGCGACTGCCTTCGGCTCAGGTCATGATCCTGGAGTCCCGGGATCGAGTCCCGCATCGGGCTCCCTGCTCAGCAGGGAGTCTGCTTCTCCCTCTGACCCTCCCCACTCTCATGCTCTCTCTAGCTCATTCTCTCTCAAATAAATGAATAAAATCTTTAAAAAAACAAAACAAAACAAAACAAAACAAAACAGGGGCACCCGGGTGGCTCAGTCGTTAAGCGTCTGCCTTCGGCTCAGGGCATGATCCCAGGGTCCTGGGATCGAGCCCTGCATCAAGCTCCCTGCTCGGCAGGAAGCCTGCTTCTCCCTGCTTCTCCCTCTCCCGCTCCCCCTGCTTGTGTTCCCTCTCTCACTGTGTCTCTCTCTGTCAAATAAATAAATAAAATCTTTAAAAAAAAAAAACCATTAGGTAATGTGAAATTCTGAGCCTTGACTGTAACCTATATTCCATGATTTTTTTCCTAATTCGGTTTTGTCTGTATGGTATTCCGGCCAAGTGTTCTAACCAAAGCCCTGAGGAAAGGTGGAACATGAGACAATAGTTCATAATTCAATTCCATCAGCATTTACTGAATGCTCAACATTCTGTTTGGTGCTGTGGGGGACACGGAGGGAGCAGACAACACAGGTGATGCCTGCAAGAAGTTTGCCATTTTCTTGGGAGAGAGAGGACTTCCAAACGTAGAACAATCCAAATGATTAAGTTAGAAAGTAGAGGCATAAAGAACCAAGAGAAACATACTTCAGTGCAAAGATGTATGGTCCAGGTGAGAACGGGCAATTCAACACCACAAGAATGCCAAAGATAGTAAGGAAAGGTCCACAGGATACAAATAAGGTAGACTTCTGGGCTGCGGGAACAGGTCCAGCCAATGGCACATTCTGAAACTGACATTAGTGAGAAAACTCTCAAGTGTTGGTGCTTTTAAGACTAGGCTACTGGCTCCAAATCAACAAGAGGCTGAGAATGGCTTCTAAACTCTCTAACCATAAGGCATCAATTTAAAAGGCTAACTGATGCAAAATCAGTTATCTTGATGTGGTAGTGACAAAAGTCTTTGGTAACTGAGTGTGAACACCGCATGAGAAGACCTAGACTTACCTCACTTCTCCAAGTCTCAGTTTCCTCAGATAGGAATAATCATAATAATATCTCCCCCCATTAAATTCTGATGAGGAGTCAATTAGGTAACACATGTGGAGTGCTTAGCACAGGGCTTGCCATATGGCAGGAGCTCAGTTAAAGTTTGCTATTGGGACACCTGGGTGGCTCAGTCGGTTAAGCGTCTGCCTTCGGCTCAGGTCACGATCCCAGGGTCCTGCTTCTCCCTCTGCCTGCCGCTCCCCCTGCTTGTGCACGCACACTCTCTCTCTCTGGCAAATAAATAAATAAAATCTTTTTTTGGGCGCCTGGGTGGCTCAGTTGGTTAAGCGACTGCCTTCGGCTCAGGTCATGATCCTGGAGTCCCGGGATCGAGTCCCACATCAGGCTCCCTGCTCAGCAGGGAGTCTGCTTCTCCCTCTGACCCTCCTCCCTCTCATGCTCTCTGTCTCTCATTCTCTCTCTCGCAAATAAATAAAATCTTAAAAAAAAAAAAAATCTTTTTTTAAAAAGTTTTCTATTGTTTTCCTTTATTGTAATCACCTCCTGATGGCCACGGAGGGCTAGATAAATTCGTAGTTAAGAGTTTGGGCTTTGTAGGGGCACCTGGGTGGCTCAGTTGGTTGGGCGGCTGCCTTCGGCTAGGGTTGTAGTCCCAGGGTTCTGGGATTGAGTCCCGCACTGGGCTCCCTGCTTGGTGGGGAGCCTGCTTCTCCTCTCCCTCTGCCTGCTGCTCTGCCTACTTGTGCTTGCTCTCTCGCTCTCTCGCTCTCTCTCTGTCAAATAAATAAATAAAATATTTTTTAAAAAAAGACTTTGGGCTTTGTAGGTTAGAGTTTAAATCCTGTGTTCTGCCATTTACTAACTATGTCACTTTAGGCAAATCAGGCTGTTTTATTATTACTATTATTAGCCATTGTGGCTATTATTCCTACCAACTTTGTTTCCCGGGTACCTTAATACTGGACAAGGAAGTATTCTAGGCACCAGAAAGGCCAACCTTCCACTGTCAATGAACAAACTGGTCTTCTGAATTAGTCTCCTCGGAGTCTAGTTGGTGTGTATCAGTCCCCCAGAGTCTCCGTGGATGATCTGGGAGTTCCCGTCTCAGCGACCAGCCAGCCTCTCTTGTCACATCTACGTCCCAGAATGAGAAAGGTTTTGGCTCCCAAGGCCGGAAGTCCAGAGTGAACACTGTGATTGCTGTAGCCGCAACTCCTTTTCCCCCCACTCTACTCCCCGAGTTGCCTCTGTCCTCAAGTTCAAGTGAGACCACGCGGCATTTTCAGACCTCACACCCAAACATGACAGCAGATTAGAGGCAGAGTGACCTCTTAACACCGAGGAAATGCTCCTCAGAAGCCCACGGCAAACGTTCCCTCCTCTCTCATTGATATGAAGTGGGTCACGTGCCCATTCCCAAACAAATCCTCGTAGCCAGGTAGACCTGAGGCATCCAGGGGCACGGCCTTACCAAGATTGGCTTAGACTAATGAGGCTCCACCCAGTGAAGCTGGAAGCAAATCCCCCAAACTACACTTGTGTTAAACAATGTGAGAATCCATGGTAGGATATCGACATGCAATGGCCACCATCTTAAGCGTAGGATATCCGTGCTCCCTAATGCTAGAGATAATGAAAAATAACCCCTACCACGAATAACTGGCCCCTCCCTGAAAGCTCTAGTTGAAGTTAAGGTCTACCCCAGTGACCTCTTTGGAACTATAGTCATATCCGGAGTAACAGGAATGTCACTGCCTGGAAAAACAGGGTCCTTTTCTAAAATGGGCTTTCCCTTCTGGCCAGACTGCTTGGTCCATAATGACAGTTGATAGGATCTTTGGGAGAGGTTTCCTTGGCCTTTTGTTTGAATGTTGTGCCCCCTTTATGATTCTATACATGAAGAGGAAACCAGCCCTTTCCAGGTTTGTCAGGACCCTGATTAATGCCTCAGTAGCAAGCACGACCCAAGCCACAGTGAGCCTGGTTCCTTCCTTTCCCAGAAGGAAGCTAACATGGCTTTCCCTTTGTTTGAAGGTGCTGGGTTAAAAAACACTAGCTGTAGGTTCAGAGGGAGGTAGGAGGCCCTAAAATCGGTTTCCCTCCTCACCTCTCTACTGTTTATGTTGAATTTAAAATGAACCAGCCCAGGAACGCCTTGGTGGCTTAGTCAGTTAAGCGTCTGTCTTCGCCTTGGGTCATGATCCCAGGGTTCTGGGATCGAGTCCCGTACCGGGCTCCTTGCTCAGCGGGGAGCCTGCCTCTCCCTCTGCCTGCCACTCCCCTTGCTTGTACTCTCTCTCTCTCTCTCTCTGACAAATAAATAAATAAAATCTTCTAAAAAATTAAAAAAAAAAAGAATCAGCCTGAGAAACTACGATTCGTTCAAGCCAAGGTTGAGGCCTCCCTACGCTGACACAGACGAGGCCGGACTATTCGCAGAGCTCAGAGTGACCCTCCCACCCCCGTTCTGGAAGGTGTACAGCCACAGGCCTGTGCCACAAACTTCCATTCCCATCATTGGCTTCCTCCTTGACCTGGTTTTAATTTGTCAAAACTCCCACCCCTCTTGCAGAACGGTTTCGGTTGCTTGCCTGACCTCTGCCTGGTCTCCCCGGGCAGGTTGCCTTGTTCTCCCTCAGCTAGCCAGGCTGGCTGGCTGCCTAATTGTCCCAAGAGATGGCAAGGCACCCTTTACCTCTCTCCGGTTTGGGGCCATTTTTACTGCTTCTCTGGAGTTACCATCAAGGACTTTAAAAACATCTTGGTAAAGGCAGATGTAGAGGCGAGATAGGATTGTGGTCACCTTGGCCTTCATTTTTCTCGCTGCTCACAGAGTAGGAAAATTCAGTGCTGTTTTTGGACTTGACCCAACACCTTTTCTGTCCAGAAAGCCAATAACTCACTCTCGGAGTGACTTGTTTGGCTCTGCTGGCTATATCACGTATCATATATTATAGATGATATATCACAGTCATTGGCAAAGCGAACCAATGCCCAAACTCCACTCCTAGATCCCAGCACCGACTGCCAGAGGTAACCATACATTAATATTAGAGAGACGTGCTGGGCTATTAAACCAATCTGCATGATTTGAGGTGAAAGGGTGGAAGCTAACAGACTTCCAAGTTTCTTGGATTAGTATCAGTATAATTTCTTTTGGACTGTAAATACCTCGAAAGATCATATTTTCTACATTACTTGGAATTTGTTTTCAAATCAAGTGAATATTGTATACAGAACATTGTGCTCAACGTTCAAGGGGCTACTACCAAGATTTTAGTATGGGATACATGGTATGTGCTCTGGAAAGATGATAAACAATCCAAGGTAGTATAGGCTGAGTCAAAAGGAATGGTATAGAGCAAGCTGTAAGTGAGGCAGACGCACAGAGGACTTTATCCTTAGTTGATGTATAACCGCTTAAACTCATTTCTAAGCATTGCCCTTAGGCCTTTTCAATCGGGACAATGACATACTCTGGAAGAGGTGGGGTGGAACACCGCTGACCATCTAGAGTTAAATGAAACCTCATTAACCCATTGCCACCCTGCACCCAGAGTGCCCTGTGCAGTTGCTGGCTTCCTGTGGTTAACGCTGGTCTCTCCAGGAGGCCAAAAAAGTGTCTGCCCGGTGGTTTACATGGCAGCTTGCATTCTGATGGGGAAGGGAAGATTAAATAAATGTGGAAGAAGCTGAGAAGACTGGTGACCTGACCTCCCTGGGAAACGCCCCGCTATATTTCGAGCTGCCTGGTCACTTCTTTTAATGATTTTAAAAGACGACATTATTTTGTTCAGTGGCCTGTAGTGAAGGTTGCAGGGGAAGAGAAAATAAATGTCTGTGGGAGTGGGGAAATAGTGGGGACCTCCTTGGGAAATTATCTGCTGATCACTTAGCTTATTAATTTTTAAGAGACATTCTGAGAGCCTACGGTCAGGAAATGTGCTGTGGGGGGTAAGAAGCCATTTAGCAGAGATCGGGAGAATATCAGCCCCTGGGAACCTACCAGGAGCATTTATAAGGATGAGGACACGTGTCACATTTTATTACTCTACACTTTCCGAAGCACTTTCACGTTTACTACCACAGAATCGTAGAATTTGCCCCACCTAAGAGTGGGACTTTAGGACTTATCCAGGACTTTTTGGAATTATCTAGTATGGCCTCCCACCCCAGGCAAGACTGTCACCTACAAAATTCCTCTCATTGAATTTTTGAAGAAGTGCTCTGTGGATCCAGCTTAGCACCTTGCACCATCTCTATCTTACAGAAAAACCAACTGAGGAGGACATAGAGAGTTTCAGGCCAAGATGATACAGTCAATTCGTGACAAAACTGGCCTTTGACATGGGAGTCCCAGTTCTTTCCAAGCTATCACATATCTCTTTCATCTTAAGACTAGAGTCTAGTCAATCTTCTGGTCCTTACTATGTAACTTAGTACCGAATTGTTCTCTCATTGCTTTAGAAGCTCCAGATCTGTTACCCCAACTAGAGTACAGGATCCTTGGGGACTAGATTCATAGCTCCTACTGCCTTTGAATCTCCATCCTCTCCCCACCTCACCACCAATGTTAGGGGTTCCTGGAAGATATTTAACAAATGCCTAGAATGAATGGATTGACATTCTACAATCTCTGAGTTATTCCTATTATACCTTAGAAGTATGCCAGATTCTACTTTCCATGGTTATACCATTATCTTTGGAAATTTCATTTGGTTATAGCTATTGGGGTTACTTAGGCAGGTTAAAATACTCTGCTATCAGGGCTTAAGTAGGGGGAATGTCTTGATATCTTATAGCAGATCGCCTTTCCCAATGGATGAAACAAATGACAATTACCTAGTTCTGATATTGGCAAGCTGAGGATCCAACATCTTTATTTCCCTTGAAAGCCCTGGCTGGAATTCTAGAGAATGAGTAGTCATGTTGCCCCTTTCTGGCCATTGGAACATATTAAATGAGACATGTTGTGCTCATATTATATCTCAATGTGAAAGGAAGAGTTCTAATCGGGTTATTTGTCATGGGCTTTTGACATAAACTAGTGTCTTCCAAGAGTGTTAGGCCACAATAAAGATAAGAATCAATTACACAGAAATATCCATAGGATTGACTACTTAGCCAAAATATGTACTTTTTTCTGAAGTTAAAATTTGGGGTTTGGTGAGATATTTCTATAAAAAAAAAAAACAAGATTTGGGGCTGGCTCAGTCAGTGGAGCATGCAACTCTTGATCTCACGGTTGTAAATTCAAGCCCCACATTGGGTAGAGCGATTACTTAAAAATTAAAAAAAAAAAAATCTTAAAAAAAAACACAAGATTTTAAACTGCTCTCTATACCTATCTATACCTAGACTTAAAAAAAAATCTCTTTAGTTCATAATTCTTTTGATGTTGTTGACATAGAGAAAAACCCTACCCGATCCATTTCCATTCCTCTCTGCTCGTTCCTTTAATTCTCCTTTCCCACAAATAGAATCTATATTGCAATAAGCATCTCCTACTCCTGCCCCCCAAGGAATCCGGAAAGGGTGTTAGTTAAGTAGCTATGAGTTTGCACAGCGCTGTAATTTTTATAGCTATAAGGGAGCCTCCTGCCACTGCCACTCCTATACCAGAGATGGGTTAGCTGCCCCAAAAGTCTTTCAAGAGGAGAACAAGCAATGGAATCTGGCAGATTACCCTAACCAAACACCACCCAGGTAGAAGGGGCCCAACCTGTCTGGTGAGATTCTTTCAAACACATTTTATACTATCAAGGCTTAAATTCACCAGGGGGGGGGGAAAAAAAAAAAAACCAACAATGAAATTTACCAGGAAACGTTTAAAGTAGAGTAACAGAACTGCTAAGATATACTTAAACATAACTTTCTAAGCTTAAACTGCATAATAATCTTTTCCAGATCCTTTTAGTTGACGTCTTAGTCCAAAAAGAACCTTATATGGAATTGCACACATTTAGCCCAGTGCAAATTTGGCCCCTATCAAGCCCCTTAGACGTGGCCCACCACAAATTCACGCTGTCAACTGCAGCCTGGCTCCCACGGTGGCCGAGTTGCTCCTTACAACACCTTATCCTGTGAACATTCCAAGTCTTTCTTCTCAGGTCCCCAAGGCCTCTACAGCCCAACTCCCCATTCTTAGTAGATGAGCTTGACAAAGGTTGCTGAAAAAAAAACTGAAGCGAGGAGTCTGAACTCTTTTAGCAACTGGAGGTGTGAGACATCTCCCATATCAGGTGATGACTTTTTTTTCTCAAGACTCTCAAAGTTATCCCGCCCTTTCTGCTTTAGAGTTCACCCCTTCCCACCTTCCTCCTTCACATTTCTCCTGTCCCTGTAGACTTGCACTGTCCTATCTGGTAGCTACTAGCCACTGGCCATTTAAATGTAAATGAATTAAAATTAAATAAAATGTAAAAGTCAGTTTTGCTCTTGCCTCAGCCACATTTCAAGTGCTCAGCAGCTACATGTGGCTAGTGGCCGTTGTATGGGACAGCAAAGATATAGAACATTTCCATCACTGCAGAAAGTTCTAGCTTTCATAGCAATGATTGATAGGGTCCTCCGATTCCTTACCTATCCCATGGGTTCTTCAATCTCATCACAACAGCGACAACTACGTTATAATGACTGTCCTACCCTCATAGCTAGCAGTCTCTAAATGTCTCCACCATTTTTTAGTCAGTCATCACCCTCTTCAAATGTCTTCTCTCTAACCTGTTCCTCCCACCTCGGGTCCCTGGCACAGCACCACTGCTGAGGTGTTGGTAAGATGAGACCATGGGCTTCCCTCCTTGATCATCCACTCCTCCGGGATCCTTGCTTGCCTCCCTCCTGTCCCGAAAGTCCCATCCTCCATTTTTTCTGCCAGCCCTCCTCTGACGAGCTCATCTTCCCTTGCTCACCTTTAACTATCTGCTCTATGAAAACGGGATTCAATCTCATGGCTCAAGATGGTAATTTCGCGCCGACATGCCTGGCATTACTGGGAGAGCACCAAGATGTGTGTTTATAATATCAGTGAATGCCCCCAGTTACCAATGAATGCAGGGCAATCCATCTAGCTCCCCATCCCAGTTCATTGCCACGTCCCCCGCGACACTGTGGGCATGTGAAGAGTCAGGGACTGAAGGGGGCAGAAACAAAGACTACAAAATGAAAGATGCGTGAAGGCTCTGGCCAAAGGAACTTTGCTTATATAATAATTCTGCCGTAGCCTTTCTTACGGCTAGTTTCAAAGTCTCAAGAGGGCATAGAAGTTCTTTTTCTTTTCGATTTCTTCTTCCTTTTTTGGAGGGAGGGGCGGGTTAGTAACTTCCACACTGCCACTTCATAGCGAACTACACAATAGTTGTAGATCAAAATGGAAAACCAAGCACTTGCACAAAGGCAATAGCACTCAGCAAGCCTGCAGCAAATTCCACCCTGGTGTTGTGTGAAGGAAGCTGACAGGACAACACCTCCTTCCCTTCTCAAAACGAACGCATAAAGTACACTCCAACCTTTACCAGCATATGACGTCTATAACTAATGTGAAGGGAAGTCAGAACTTGTTTTCTCCCTTTGGCTTTTTTTTTTTTTTTTTTTTTCAGCAGACACATTGCTCTGCTGATTAGAAAGCTAAGAAAGTGAGCAGGTAGAAATATACAGCTCATTCAGCTAAAGGAAAATTAAAGTAATACAGACAACACAGGGGCATGGTGCTGGAGTTGGTCACACTTAAAGACAACTACGTCCTGCCCAGTGTTCCTCCCCAGCCCTCGTCCCAGTCTTATTGAGGTATATACAGTTGACCCTTGAACTACTGGATTTGAACTATGTGCTTCTACTTATATGTGGATTTTTTTACCGTAGAGTACTGTAAATGTATTTTCTCTTCCTTATGATGTTCTTTCTTTTTATAGATTTTATTTTATTTTTTAAAAAAGATTTTATTTATTTATTTTGACAGAGAGAGAGCACAAGCAGGGGGAACTGGAGAGGAAGAAGCAGGCTCCCTGCTGAGCAGGGAGCCCTGTGGGGCTCAATCCCAGGACCCTGGGATCATGACCTGAGCCGAAGGCAGATGCTTAACCCACTGAGCCACCCAGGCGTCCCTTCCTTATGATTTTTCTTAATAACATTTTCTTTTCACTAGCTTACCTCATTGTAAGAATACAGCATATAAAACATAGAGCATACAAAATATGTGTTAATCGACTTTATGTTATCAGTAAGGCTTCTGGTCAACAGTAGGCTCTTAGTCGTTGAGTTTTGGGGGAATCAAAAGTTATACATGGATTTTTTAAAAAGATTTATTTATTTGAGAGAGTGCGTGTGCATGCGTGTGAAGTGGGGGGAGGGGCAGAAGGGAGAAGGAGAGAAGCAGACTTTCCACTGAGCGCAGAGCCCAACCCAGGGCTGGATCCCACGACCCTGAGATCACGACCTGAACTGAAACCAAGAGTCGTGCACTTAACTGACTGAGCCACCCAGGCGCCCCCATCAAAAGTTATACATGGATTTTTGACTGCACAGGAGTGGGGGTCAGTGTTCCTAAGCCCCGTGTTGTTCAAGGGTCAACTATAGCTGACAAATAAAATTGCAATGTATTTAAAGTGTACAACGTGATGATTTGCTATATGTATACATGGTGAAATGATTAACCACAATCAAGTTAATAAACCCATCCATTACCTCACCTAGTTACTTTTTTTTTTTTTTTTTTTTTTTGGTAAGAATGCTTAAGATCTACTCTCTTGGCAAATTTCAAGTACCCAACACAGTATTATTAACTACAGTCACCATGCTGTATATTAGATCCTCAGAATTTATTCATCTTATGACTGGAAGTTTGTACCCTTTGACCAACATCTTCTCATTTCCCCCACCCTCCAGCCCCTGGCAACCGCCATTCTACTCTGTTTCCATGAGTTCGACATTTTTTTTTTTTTTAGATTCCACACATAAGTGATACCATACAGTACCTGCCTTGCTCTGTCTCCTGACCAATGCTCCTGAAATGTAAATTCAACATCCAAAATCCACAAGTGATGCTAAGGGCACTGGGAAACCGGAGAAATTTACACTGGACAGATGTGGGTAGTTCCAAAACTCAGTGATCTTTGACAGCTACAAGGTCAAAGACAGTTTTTCACAGTGATTTGTACGAAGTTTGCTTAGAAAAGAAAAACAAATTTAAAAGAGGGCATTCAGTTATATACAAGGTAATCAAAGTGGCAAAAATAATCTCTAAAGTGAGCATTTACTAGGCAATTTGGGTTAAAATGATATAAAAGGCAGATTGTTTGGGCCAGCATATCTGCTTTTCTTGCACTTGAAGAAAATTTATAGATGAAGAAACTGCTTTAAAAAAAAAAAAAAAGACAGAAAAAGGAAAGCCTTCTTTCCCACAGCCTTCTGCCAAACAGATTCTGTTGCTAGGTAAACATAAGCTACCAACAATTTATGTACCAATATATATAGCAAATTATAGCTGAGAGGAAGCTTGCTAGCTTATGAAACAGATGGTAGATTTGTGTCATGGCCCAAGAAAGAACAGGGCTTTGCCATTGCAAGTCTCTGACAATTTCCTCGCCTAATAAACACTCGGACTTCTTACGTTGTAAAGTTGGATGAGAGTGGAATCGTGTAGAAAAGGGAGGAGGAAGGAATGGCAAAGAGGATGCTGAGAGTTGGAATTACTGGTTTTAAACTTTGTGTTTAAATATACAGCAACGCAGAAAGTAAACCAACACAGCTCATAATAGATCCCTCAGACTTGCCATGTGGGTTGAAGTCAAATTTCATAAGCCCAACTCCATCAACTCCATGGCTGCAGCACTCTAACAAATTTAAGAAAGTCTGGTCAAACAATCAGGGGTGGGAAAAGAGGGTATAATCTTCTGTGAACTCTGTAACTAGAGAATGCATCCATGCTTATGAAAATTATGCAAAAAGAAATTTCAGCAACTTAAGGCCCTTGCTTGTGGCTCATATTTCTCATCCAAACTAAATTGGTGTTTGTGTAATAAACAACTGGTTCACAACTGGACTTCAACTGTCCACCACATCCTGGAACAAACTGTTGATCTACACTCAGATCCACACTGACATCTGCAGGTAACTGAAACAGGACTTCTATGAATTGATTTCTAGACAGATTCTCAAACCATTCATCACAGTAGTGTGTGAACCCATAAAACTTAAATACCCTGGATGACTATTTCTTTAAAAAATACTCACAACGTTTAAGCCTTTTCAGAGATGAAAATATTGTATATAGAGCCTGAACTCTACATAAGTAGAGAAAACCCACAAACATAGAGCTATTTCTCCCTGGTGTATTTAGGGTGACTTTTTATTTTCACTTTAAAATGTTCTATTTTCCATTGCTTTTCATTTATTCTCCAACGTCCATACAGTACTTTTACAATAAGTTATCACTACCTCAATTTTAACCTCAAACCCTTCCTTGTCCCAATTTGTATTCACGTTCATCAAAGCCTTAAAACAAAACAACCCTGCAGAGCGTTGTTTTATTGTATTCAACTGCTGCTAAGCAGCGTGCTTATTTATATAGGCTCTCAAAACTCCCAAATACACACAAACAGATTGGTAGCAGAGTCAAACTGCTCTCGTCTAATACATGTGGTTTTTCTACAGGACCTTTCAACTGAGCGAAATTTCCAAGTCACATTTATTGGATCAATCTATAATTACAGTATTAGAATATTAGAGAAAATAGGATCGACTACCAAGAGGCTCCTTGTACAATGACTGGAGGAAAGCCTGTTTTTCTGGGCTTGAAAAATTCAAGTGACTCATTCAAGGTCTGAGGTAAAAATCAACATTCGAAGAAAGCCTTATTCTACACGTTAAAAAAATTAAGTGTAATAGAAAAACACATGGAGGATTTCTAGTCGTAGAGAAGAAAGTACAAGTGCTGAAGGCTCATTAGCAAACTCCATCAACAGGCGCTCATAAACACGCAGACCCCCAATGACAGTTGTGCTACGTATCAAATGTTTATTGATGTATTTATTTTTGGGTGCCTGGGATGCATTTTCTTGAAGAACCGGAGCTATGGTTATTAGAGTTCCCAAGTGCACTCACAAAAGGAAAGCTCAAATACTGTAGGTTTACAGCAAAACTGTAGGAAGCGATTTTAGCAATGAGGTCAAACAAACGTAGGAATGATCTTAGCAATAAACTACCCCTCAGTTTTCTTGTTTGGGTGCGTGAGAAAATAATTCTAGAAAGATAAGAAAGCAGGACTTTTTCTAGCCTTTTCCTCGCTGGCCCCTAATTCCCTTTACAACTTGCAACTTCTCTCATTTTTGATTTTATGCTTATGGGCCTTGCTTAATGTTTTACTTTAGGTAACAAATTGGCAAGAGATGAAAGTCTGGGAGAGGGGTACCTGAGTGGCTCAGTCAGTTAAGCATCTGCCTCCAGCTCAGGTCATGATCCCAGGATCCTGGGATCGAGTCCTGTGTCGGGCTCCTTGCTTAGCAGGGAGCCTGTTTCTCCCTCTCTCTCCCTCTCTCTCATGAATAAACAAAATCTTTTAAAAAAAGAAAGTCTGGGAGAAAACTTAGGAGAGAGATTTTGCAATAAAAACCAGGTAGAAACTGAAACAGAATGGATGTTGCCTCCACTTGATTCACCCAGTCATCCATCCGACTATGAAGTGGCAGGACCCAAGTAGTTCATTCATTCAACTATTCAGCCCTCTCCCCAAGGACACCACACGGTCAAGTTGACTGCATATTCTCAAAATCACATTTGCATCTCCCTTCACTATGTATGAAGTGGAATATCTTTTCATATGTCTAAGGGTCATTTGTTTACTCTGTGATCTGTGTATTCATGTTTCTACCCATTTTCCTTTTGGTATTTTTAGCCTTGTATCCCCCTGTGAAATTCGAGAGCTTTTTATGTATTGGGGATATTAACCTTTTATGTAGGATATAGTAGAAGTATTTTTCTCCAAGTTTTGTCATCTTGCTTTTGACTTTGCTTATGTGTTTTTTGCCATGCAAAAGGTTTTTACTTTCATTTTTATGCAGTTGTCATTTTCCATCTTTTTTATTACATCCGGATTTGGAGTCATATGTAGAAAAGCTTTCCCCATACCCAGGTTTTCTTCTAGTACTCATATGGTTTTATTTTTTACATTTAGATCCATCTGGAGTTTACTCCAGTGTATAGTGTAAGGTGTGCAACCAAATTATTTATTTTTTGTGGTTATCCAGTTATCCCAATAGCATTTATTAAAAAGTCTGTCTTTGCCCCAGTGATTTGGGTATTATTATATATTAAAAATATATTTACATATTTATTTATATATAATAATATAAAAACATATAATATGTTATATTTATTATATATTACTATATAATATATTTAAATATTTATTATATATTAAATTTTCATATATACCTGGGTCTACCTCTGGACTTCTTGCTTTATTCCACTGATATGTCTGTTCATGCACTAGTACAATCATGGTAGCAGGTTATAGCACATTGAATAATAATTTAACAAAATAATTTGAAGTGATATGCAAAAAGAAGGGGGGCAGCTTTCTTTAGCAGAATGCTAGTTAATAAATGACAAAACTAGGAAAACATCATTTTGCAGCCACCATTAAAAAGTGATTCAGGGAGTGCCTGTGTGGCTCAGTCGGTTAAGCATCCGAGTCTTGATTTCGGCTCAGGTCATGATTTCAGGGTCGCGACATCAAGTCCCACGGTCAGCTCCAGGCTCAGCAGGGAGTCTGCTTCTCTCCCTCTCTGCCCCTCCCCCTGCTCGTGCTCTCTCTCTAAAATAAATAAATAAATCGGGGCACCTGGGTGGCTCAGTCGATTAAGCGTCTGCCTTCCACTCCAGTCATGATCCCAGGGATCAAGTCCTACATCAGGCTCCCTGCTCAGCGGGAAGCTTGCTTCTCTCTCTCCCTCTGCCCCTCCTTCCCTGATCCTGCGTGCTCTTTCTCTCTCTCTCAAATAAATAAATAAAATCTTTAAAAATAAATAAATAAATCTTTAAAAACAACTGATTCAGATAGGCATCACTAGTGAATGCTAAAACTATCTGGTGAAAATGTTTGGGGAATAGGACATGTACACGGTCACACCTACTTTTTAATGTCAATCCGTTAATTACAAAGAGGAAAGAGTACCCTTCCAGTGGAAGAATCTGGAGAACACTACTTTCACCAAGTGATCAAACTTGGCATCGCCAATGGGACAACCGACGTCACCTACCTCCTGATGTGGAACAATGGGAATCACCTACGTGGTATTCTTGCCAAAAATGTTTAACGTTTCACTGAATCTAATCATGAGGAAACAATCTGAAAAATCCAAATTACAAGACATTATGCAAAATAACTGGCCCAGGCTCTTCAAAATAAATATTTCATGAAAGATGAAAAAGGTGGAGGACTGTTCTGTATTAAAGAAAATTAAAGGGGCGCCTGGCTGGCTCAGGCAGTAGAGCGTGTGACTCTTGATCTCGGGGTTGTGAGCTTGAGCCCTACGTTGGGCTAGAGATTACTTAAAAAAAATTAAAAATCTTAAAAAAAAAAAAAAAAACTAAAGAGACATGACAACTAGATGAATTTGCATGACCTCTGATCCTGAATTTTGGATCGTCGATTAAAAAAGAAAAGCTCTGGGGCGGCGCCTGGGTGGCTCAGTCAGTTAAGCATCTGCCTTTGGCTCAGGTCATGATCCCAGAGTCCTGGGATCAAGCCCCACGTCATCGGGCTCCCTGCTCAGCAGGGGAGTCGGCTTCTCCCTCTCCCTCTGCAGCTCCCCCTGCTTGTGCTCTCTCTCTCACTCTCTTGCTCTCTCTCTCTCTCTCAAATAAATAAACAAAATCTTAAAAAAAAAAAAAGAAAGGCTCTAAAGGAGATTATTGGGACAATTTGAGAAATTTGAATATGGACTGTGAATTAAATAAAATTATCTTATCGATGTTAAATTTCTTGGGTGTGCTAACAAAACTGTGATTATATAGGCAAACACCTCTGTGTCTCTGTGAGACCATTCTAGACCAACTGAACAACTGAGAACAGCTGAGCCTGGTCCTGAACAGTAGGACCTTCCAGCTTGCCCATAAACTCATGAGAAAAAAACAAACAACTATTGTTATAAGGCACTACGGTTTGGGGGTGGTGGGGAGCAGGGGGAGAATACATAGCAATAGCTCATACAAACAATGACACTGTGTAAAACTTTGGGAAAAAGAAAAAAAAAGAAAATACTGATGCATATGCAAACTCTCTGTAAGGAAACACAAGAAACTGAAAATACAACTGTTTGGAGGAAGATTAACTAGGGTGGCTGGGGGATGAAGATGGGAGGGAGACATTTCACTGTCTGCTCTTTTGTACCTATGGAATTTTAAAACATGTGAATGTATTTCCAATAAATGAATAAATAAGTGAATAAAATCTGTTACTTTTACTCAGATCTTTCTAGAACCCTTAAATCATCTCTAGTGGGTAACGGGAACTCTCATACCCTACAGGAGAGATTATAAATTGGTACAATCTGGAGGCGGGGTGGAGGTATGGTTTTAAGCAGTACCTATAAACTATGTAAATGCATATGCAACGCACAGACTGTCTCTGGAAAAAAAAAAAAAAAACACCAGAAGCTGGTAACACAGAATGCTTCTGAGGAAGGACCTTATGGAACTGGGGGTCAAGAGTAAAAGGAAGACTGGGGTGCCTGGGTCGCTCAGATGGTTAAGCGTCTGCCTTCGGCTCAGGTCATGATCCCAGGGTCCTGGGATCGAGCCCCACATCGGGCTCCTGGCTCAGCGGGGAGTCTGCTTCTCCCTCTCCCTCTGCCTCTCCCACTGCTCATGCTCTCTATCTCTCTCTCTCTATCTGTGTCTCAAATGAATAAATAAAATCTTTAAAAAAAAAAGAAGAAAAGGAAGACTGACTTTTTTCTATATGCCCTTTTTACTACTTGAATTTTTTACACTGAATTTGTATTACCTTTTCAAAAGGAAAATTATGAATAAAATGCACATGCCCTTTGACCCAACGATTTATCACTCTTAAAAATCTCTCCTGCAGAAATACTTACAGAAGCAAAAATAAATGTATGTTATTACTTATGTATACTAATAAATTATAAAGAGCCTAAATGACCATCAAGTAAGGATTAGTTAAATAAATTATGGAATGTTTGTACAAGGGAATAATATACGGTTGCTAAAAATGAACCCATAAACCATCACCCAGGTCAACACAGAACATTCCAAAACTCCTAAAGTACTCCCTAATGCCTACTTCAGCTATTCACCCCCTATGAATTATCACAAACTGAATAAACCCATGTAACCATCACCAAGGTCAGCACAGAACATTCCAGAACTTTTGAAGCGCCCCCTAATGCCAACTCCAGCCATTTAACACTCGATGAATTATCACAAACTGAACAAACCCATTTAACCATCACCCCGGTCACAGAAAATTCCAGAACTCCTGAAGCGCCCCCTAATGCCCACTTCTAGCCATTCACACTATGAATTATCACACACTGAATAAACACATGTAACCATCACCCAGTTCACACAAAACATTCCAGAACATTCCACAGAACATCTAGTTTGTGCTAATTCATCAAGCAGTACACTCTTTTGTATGTATGCTATAATTCAATAAAAATCTCTAAAATATGCATGTGTATCTATTATAAATGTTTGCATATTATAAAAAGGCTAATTAGTTATACAAATCAAACTATTACATTATAGATGAGAAGGCTGTGGGGGCAGGAGTTTATTTGATTCGAGAAGGTTTGAAATTTTTATAGTGAGCTTTTTTTCTTCCTAACTGATGATTTTAAAATGAATAAAAAATAATGAAGAAAAATACACACAAAAAAGAAAATAATTTTAAGTACGGCTAAGAGATGTTAGTTTTGTCCTTGAGGACAAACTATACACCATCAGGATTATAAATCCTAGAATTCTTGACCCACCACCTGCAACAGCCAGCGTCCCCCTTCCTGCCACCCCTAGCCATAGGTCTTGGAGGGAAATAAATGCCTGAAGAACAGATTCAAAGAAACACTTTACCAGCCCAGGCTTTCACCTCAGACCTCAGTGTAGTCACTAGATAACTAAAAATATAGACTAAAAATTTTATAGACTAAAAAGTCCTTTTGCCTGGGATGCCTGGGTGGCTCAGGCAGTTAAGCGTCTGCCCTCGGTTCAGGTCATGATCCCAGGGTCCTGGGATCGAGTCCTGCGTCGAGCTCCTTGCTTGGCAAGGAGCCTGCTTTTCCCTCTGCCTGCCGCTCCCCTTGCTTGTGCTCTCTCTCTCTCCACCCCCCTGACAAATAAATAAATAAAATCTTTAATAAATAAATAAATAAATAAATCCTTTTGCCCAAAGTAGACAGGCTTCAGTGACCTAGACTAGAAACTTCTTTCTTTGAAGCTGACCTTCTGACCTTAGCTTTGGAGCCCTAAACACTCCTTCAGTCAGAAGAGAGGTAAGGAAAGAAACTGAAGGAAAACCACACCTAGGGAAGGCAAGAAACCTTTCAGGGTAACTGAACAGTCCTAGTTTGTCCAGGACTTTCCTTGTTTTAGCACTGAAAGTCCCCAGATAACACCTCTGTTCCAAGCAAACCAGGACCTAACAAACCAGGCCTCAAGTCCTCTTTAGGCTTTTTCCCTGAGCCCCAACCAAATTCCCCCTTGGCCTTCAAGGTGAGAGAGGGGTGTCTTCTCCTCAGAAGCTAAAGAAGAGGTACCAGACTTCTCTTACCACACTTCACAGGAGAAGAGCAGAATCAGAATCCCAGAAAGAGAGGATCCAAGAGGCACCCAAGAAGAGCACTCTACACAGATTCAACAGCTTTTAACCTCTTCAAACCATCAGCTCCACACACCACTGCGACCCAATGCTTTCCCTGGATCTAAATTCTGATTCAGATTTTACTTTGAAGATTTGGGCCATATCTAGGTATCACTCATTTCAACTCGCTTTTTGTTACGTTCATTGCTTAAATACACGTATTTAAAAATATTGTTTGCTAAATCTATGCCACCAGAAAACTTCACATCACCATCATAAATGGGAAATGGGTACCACATGCCACAAACAGAAGGAACATACTAGGTATATATACTAATAAATATTACCTAAAGGTGGTACTCCTTGACGCAGACTCCTCAAGCAAGTTTTCCTCAGCAATGTCTGGAAGAAGCCTGAAGCTCCTCCTAGAGGTCAGAGTGTGTGGTTAACACTTCCTCAGGGGTTTCTTCCAGCTCCTTCTACAGATGAGAGTGAGTTTTCTTTTAGCTCCCCCTATTGGTTAGAGTGTGGGGTTATTGTTCAGCAAAATTTTATTGAGTGACTGTTATGTTTTGGATACAGCGCTAGCCGCCCAGGCTACAGAGGAGAAAACGGGGAGCGATTTGGGGTTGCAATCGAGCAAGGGCTGGAAGAGGAAGGAGGAAGTTAGAAGGTTTAAGCACAGACTGTGCTGCTTGTCTCCATTTCCTCAGCCACCCCCCCCATCCTTTATTCAAGCCACAGAAAGCCGACTTTTGTCCTTTCCACCTCACCAAAAGTACTCTAACGAAAGTCTCTAGGGGACCTGATTATCAGGCCCGATAGGGAGTTTTCGGTCCTCATCTTAAGTGACCATGGAGACGACTCTTTCCTTAGCTCCACTGAGAGTGTCGGCTTGTGTCTCCAGGTTTTTCTCCTACCTCTCTTGCCACCCCATCTCTCCTTCAGCCTGTCTCTTAGATGTTTGTGTTTGTCAGGATTTCGTCCTCAACCCTCGGCTCCATTAATCTCGCGACTTCCCTCTCCACGCATGGCTTCCATCTCCATAATCTGACTCTCGAGTCCCAAAAGACCACAGGTGGCCCCCGTTTCTCTCTCCGGCCTCATTTTCTATTAGCAAATTACGTCTGTGTGATGATAGCAACTGTGTCCTATTTCCCTCCACCCGACTCCACTGGCACCCCAGCTTTGTTCTTCAAGATTCAGCTTCCGGGTTACCTCTTCGAGCAAGCATTCCGGAAGCACAGCCCAGGCTGTGTTAGGTGCTCTCCCTCCGTGTTCCCCTGCACACTCAGTGCTTCGCACACCTTCTAATGCTTGGTCTAGTTTTTATTGCACTAGGCTGGTCTACTTGAAGGCACGAACGTAATCTGCATTTAGTTCCCAGCACAGGGCTCAGTATTTGTCAAATGGATGAATATAAGAAATCCCTGAGCTGTGAACCATTCTATTCAACACAGGGGAAGAGGAGCTTGGGAGCGGTACCTGGGATGGGTGTGAGCCAGGGAGATAGAAAACCTGAGTATGTAGCCCTTCTTCCCTCTCCCTTCTGCAGAGGCAGCCATGGGTGCAGGGTCAGAATTTGTTTACGTACAGGGGAAATGAGCAGTCACATTGAGGATAAAGGGAACCAGGGTGGTCCCTATCAGAGAACGGAGTTACAAATATGGATAGGGTGGACACTGGAAGGAACCCTGTGGTATTGAACTGGACTTGGAGGTACCAGTTTAAACTCATTTTTAATAGATGAACAGATATGTATGTGTATGTGTGTGTGTGTGTGTGTATACACACATTTACATAGATTTTCTCTATGCTGAGAAAGCCTTTAAACCATGATGCCCTGGTAGCAATGATTATACTTAGTGCCTACACCTTGGCTTTGAAATACCACTTTCCATTAAAAGGAATTGGGGCTCCTTAGAGAAATGTCCGATCCCAAGGCTGGGGCAAGGAAAGTATGAATCTGGGACATCTTAAGCCAGGTAGTGAAACACTACTAAAAAAAACAACAACAACAACAACAAAAAAAACGTGAGATTTGTCAAAAGGACACAGGAGCCAGCTTGGAGGAGCTGTCGAATCTGAGATGTGAATATCAAAATAATGAAAATGATTTTTTTTTTTTAACATTTTATTTAGAGAGAGAAAGTGCGTGCGCGAGTGGGGGGAGGAGGAAAGGGAGAATCTCAAGCAGACTCTGCGCTGAGTGCAGAGCGCCACACAGGGCTCGAGCTCAAGACCCTGAGATCGTGACCTGAGCCAAAATCAAGAGTCAGACGTTTAACCAACTGTGCCACCCAGGTGCCCCAATAATGAAAATTATTTAAAACCCACTGACTGAAATAAGGAGTCCAAGAGTCCACACTGAGGCAAATAAATGGTGAAGGGAAATTTTTTTTTGCAGTAGAATGCCAACTAATAAATGTAGAAAGAATGATAGAATGAGGGTCATCATTAGGTGGCCATCCTACTACCATCAGGCATGAAAGAGCAATGGATACTAAAACTAGTGAGTGAAAGTTTGAGGAAACAGGGTATTTATATACTGTCAAAGTATCTCCACACAAAGTATTTTATTAATTTCAAAGGGAAAACATTAACTAGACAGGAATCTGGCAGACACCACCTTAACTGAAGGATCAAGGTTACCATCACCAGTATTAGGACAGTGACATCATGTGCCTCCCACAGTAATAACACAGAATGCAGCATCAGTTCTGTCGTATTTCTGCCCAGAATGCATAACCTGAATTTAATAACCAGGAAACATCAGTCAAACCTAAATTGAGGGACATTTTCAAAATGGGCCAGAACTTTTCAAAAGATATGAAAATCACAAAAGGAAAGGCTGGGGGACTTCCAGATTGTGGGAGATCAAAGACCCATAACAACGAAGTGTAACACATTATCTTGGATTGATTCCTGGGTCCCAAGATTTTTTTTTTTTTTCCTTTTTGCTAAAAGAGCATTATTGGGACCACAGGCAACATTTGAATGGAGTCTCTAGATTAGATGGTAGTTTTGTATCAAAGGCAATTTCCTGATTTTGATAGTTGTAATATGGTTGTGTAGAATGTCCTAATTAGTCTTTAGGAAATGTACTGAAGCAGGTAAGGGTAATAGGGTATCGTTTCGGTAACTTCTCCGCTGGTTCAGAAGAAATATGTGAATACTTAAGTACTTACACATATGGAAGGGGGGAGAGAGAGAATGATAAAGCAAATGTGGTGAAATGTTAACATACAGGGAACCTGGATGAAGGATGCACAGGAATTCCTTGTGCTATTCTTGCCACTTTTCTGTGTGAAATATCCCAGTTCATGTTTTTAAGACATTGAAAAGAAAATTGAGTGTTTAGAACCTGAGTCATGCAGAAAAGGCTTTTATTTTTTACCTGTTAACCCCCCATCTTATTCAGAAGACTAAATATTTTTGGAACATGTAAAAAAATGAAAAAAAAAATTGAAAATAAGAAATATGTGTGGCCTTGGCAAAAACTGTCTAAATTGTCCAGTTCTACAAAATGCTCATGGAAGTTTGACAGATTATGTGGAAAGAGGTTTCTTTTTGTTTTGGGAAACAGCCCAAACTTCAATGCAGCTATTCTTCTGTGCTCCTGGTATCATTTTACTCCAAACTTGACTGCAATTAGACACAGAGCATGCGATACTGGGACACGGAGGCAGAAAATAATTAATAAGGATAAAAGAGATAGACTTGAAAAACTTTTACAGAATTTTATGCATGTGTACACACTTTATTAAATTTGCATTCTAAGATATACACAAGGTCAGCATTTCACAAAACTTCCTATTATTTATTCCAAAAGCAGTTATCATGAAACAGAGTATGATTATATAAGTTAGTCAAGCAAAAAGAGCATCTATAGGATTTTCTTATCATATCATCTCTTGTATTTGCTTTCAAATAGAAGCCTGAAATATGATATATTAGAATAGGAAGAGAGAATTTTACTTTATAATAATGACCACTTTTCAAATATTAGACTTTATATAAAAATAAAGGGGTACTGTCAACAAAGCTCATCTGAAGGTTAGCGTCTCTATCTTTTATTTATTCCAAAACAATCCCTGCATAAACTTAACTTCCTAGTCAATTTGAACAATAAAAACGAACCTCAGTTTAAACGATGAAGTGATTCATCTCGTCTCCTGGTTCTCACACTACTGTAACAACTTCATTTTCCTCTCCCAATTCTCACCCACCACTGAATTTCAAGAAGAAATTTAAATACCATCACATTCCGAAGGTTGTTTCTTTTGAGTCCTAAATTAGAGCCAAAAAATCATGGCCAAAAGTATCCCTTTAAGACAAAGAAGACAGTAGGGTGAAGGTGGATAAATATCCTGTAAAAGAGAAAACCATCTCTTGGCATTATATGGGCAGAAACACCTGAACGTGGTTCTTTCAGAAACAGAATAGACACACTGAATACCATCGAAGTAATTTTTCTTTAAGATGGCACGCTAGGGACCACGCTTCATAATATGTACACTGATGTTAGGCTTGAAAGCTTCTGGACTTTGCACAGGCGAAAGCAATACGAGAAATCAAGCCATTAATAATGGCCACCGTGGCGGTTATTACAGTTTAAAATCAACACCACATCTGATGCCGGACAGAACTACTTACTGCAAGCTAAGTGATGCTCTCTTGTAAGTCAAAGAGGCTAGATCTCCCTTCAAGCCATACAGGAGGACTACTCTGTGAGTGCCCTCAAAGCGCATCATCTTCCATTAAAATTCAAGAATCTTGGCCTTCAAAGGACACAGAGGCAGGAGTTTCCGTTTCTTACATTCATTTCAAAAGTGGAATATTATGATCCTAGCAGGCAAATTTGCAATATTAAACACAGACAATCCAACCACGATGTCTGAACATTGAAAGAAACCTAGCACAACAGACATTTTTACACATTTTTAAATAATAAATAACACAACGATAGATTACACTCGGGTTTTGTTTTTTTTTTTAAATAGCTCTAGCAGGATTTTCCTCTTTTAAAAATTAAATAACTTACGGTACCTCAGACTTACTATCATGTACACTGTTCACAGCTCAAACAGCTTCTTAAAAGCAGAATGCACAGTAACATTGACTTTTTTCAGCTCCTAAAAGCTTCCCCATAGATATTAAATTGCCCTTACTAGGAGGCAACATCAACAAGAACTGGATTTGGACTCTGGTGGCAACACGATAACCCAAACACAGTCGGCAGCAGCACGCACTCACCACGCGACAAAACCAACAAATCCAGTAACAGAAAAGTAATCAGGAAAAAAAAGCAGCAATCGAAACAGTATGTGGCAATCAGACACATAAAGCCCCCTTTTCTACCCTACCTTGTGACATCCATCTTTACAGCACAACACTGTACCCCAAGGCACCTCAGGCCTCATAATACCACCCGAAACAAGCTGTCAAGCTCCATGTATGCTTTTCTACACAGTGCTTTGGGTGTAAATAACATTATTCATTCATTTGTAGATGCTCCACACATCTGGTCAAGGCAGGAATTTCTTCTCCTTGATAACACCACCTAGAAACATTAACAATATTTTATATATTCCTTCGGGCGACAGGTTTGGGGAGAAAAATATCAACTGTGGTGGCTAAGGCATAAGAACCTGTGGTGAGTCATCCAGGCATCCTGTCAAGTCCATTTACATTCTCAGCACTAAAATCAATCCTCACGTCATACACTCCACCAGCAAAGCGATATGGATAGTAATGAAAGCGACTACGTGTTTCTTCCCCTCTGAGAAATGGCAAGTAAGCAGCTCAAACAGGAAAGGGAAACAAAATGATGTACTTTAAGCTGATGCAGAAAAATAAAAATTTAATATAATCGAAAGCAATCCATCTATTATTGTGAAATAAAGAGATCTGAAACTATGTAGTCAACAGAGAACAAAACAAAAACAAAACAAAACAAATCTCTCAAGCAAGAGAATTTCTGATCAACTTTAGCTGTCGTGTCACTGCTGGGAAAAAGAACTACACATCAGTGCTTTCCTTAAACGTATAGACTCCACAACAGGTGCTCTCTGAGGCACTGAGGACAAAATATATATGTCTATATATATATATATATATATATGTATGTACTCTAGGCAATCGAAAATGAGTATGGGAGATTTAGTCACTAGATCCAAAATGAGATCCGCAAAAAGAGACATGAGTAAGGTCGCTACCCTTGTAAACTTGAACTTTTAGAGGAGAGAGATGCCGAAAAGAATGGCATCAAAGTGGGGTTTTTTTTAAGTCTGTCACACTTTAATCCTCATATGGATCAAAGTTCTCTGCGTTCCTCACTGAACATTTTACGCAAGGAACAGCAGTTAAGACGCTGAATCAGAAATGGGTAAGTCACTTGGGTGAGAGATCATCCATCAAGATGAACGGAGAGCATGGATTGGAGCATGCTACTGGAGACTCTGCGGTTGTGCTGCCTTTAGCCAGTGAGTCTGAGGATAAGGCACTGCTGCTACTACTGCCATCCAAAATATCTGAACTGAGGACAAAGCAAAAAGAATTATAAGCAGATGCATCTATCAGGGTAAAGGTCAACATAACATGCAACAACAACACAGTTTCAAGAACTCACACATCGGTAAGAGCATTTGTAAATCATACCAAGCATAAGCGAGAGCAATGAACTACATAATGTACTGTACTCAGATACCTGCACAAACAAGGTCACAGAAGTCCAAAGGAGGACGCTCAAGGTTCTGTATCGCTTTAGGGCTCTCTTGGAGCCACCAGAACGTCCAACAGAGAGTAAGCGCTCCTCTTGACATGTCGTGACTTTGGTGAGGGAGTTCCCTTACCTTCAGCTCAAGACACTGCTATCCTGAGATTTCGCTTCTTTCCTCCCCGTCAGCCTTCGAGTAAGAGGACTGGCTACTCACTGAGGTACCCTGCATCATCTGAAGTACTCTAGCAAGTTCACTGCTTCATGGTTCCTCTACTCCAGAACATGGTCGCTCAACTACCCTAGATTTGACCGCTTCCCCCTTCGCAAGATGCCTTCGATTCAAACACAATTTTTTTTTCTAATTTCTCCCTGCACTCTTTGTCTTTCTTATTCTTCTCATTTGATGAAGTTGACAGTTTCCTTTTCTCTTCCTTTCAGAACCCAAAAGGGTCCCTGATATCTCTGCAAGCCTCCCTCAGTTACTATCCAGTTAGGCTGCTAAAAGGAATGTTCTATTGCCACAGACCCGATACCTTCACCCTCCACTGGCCTCTTTGATTCTGACAGCTAGCTTCTGCTCCCATCCTTCCAATAAAACTCCCAGTCTGGACATCAGAGCCTCTAGAATCCAGCCCAGGGATGCCTTACCCATCCAGCCCAGGCTCTCGTGGCTGCCGACCACCCATCTGGCCTGCTTCATAAACCTGGCTTCATACTTCAGTATTCACAATTAAGAGCCTTCACAATTTCGCACCAGGCTGCCTTTCTGGCTCTGAGTCCCATCAGTCCAACATTGGAAGTGCTATGCTCTATATCTGGCCTGAATTCACTCCTTCACTTATTCTAATATTTACCAAGGACCTGCCAAGTCCAGGAAGTATTATGCTAGATCTTAGAAATATAATGGCATCTAAGATAGACACGGTCCCTGCCCTCATGGAACTTTACAGTAAGTACAGTGGGGGACACAGGCTTTTAAGTAATCACGCTAATACACATATAATTTGTGATCAAAGCAATAAAAGCAAGATACAAAGGGCTCTGCAAGCATATAACATGCGTAACCTGATCTAATTTGGAAGAACAGGGAGGAACACATTCCTCAAAAGTGATACTTGAGCTGTCATCTGAAAGATGGGTAGGCATTAACTAGGTCTGGTTTGGGAGGAAGCAAGGGTAGTTTTAGGAGCCGAAAGCAGGCTAGTGTGGCTGTTAAGTACAGAGAGTGAGAACACAATGAGAGACAAAGCTGGAGAGGTGGTTGGGCAGTTTTAGGATTTACACAGACACACTTTAATTCTGAAAAGGGAAGCAAGCGTAGAATTGGGAGAAGGAATAATGAATCAGGAAATATGGGTTCTAGCTGAAGTCTGGTCACTAGCTCTTTTACAAAAGCCCACCCTGGTCTAATATGCTCTGAGGCTAAATATTAGGAGTCTTTAATAGGATTACTTTTCTGGGTCTCCAAGTTAATACATTTCCGGTGTTAAGCAACCCATGGTACATTTGGAAGTTTCTGGGCCCTATACCCTACCCCCCACCTCAATGACATGTAACGCTTTCCCCCCTCTTCTCTGCTGTGGATTGTTTTTAGGTGGAGACAGAATACAAATAAACTTCGGAAAAGTAAATATAAAAATGGAAACAGTACAGTCCACGGAACTCCCACTCTATGCTCACTGCTGTGAAATGCATCATTAATAACAGCACTTTTAAGTAAGAAGTTCGGAAAATTTAGCTGGCACTGCTATTTTTTCAACCCAATGGTAAAACAGGTCTAAAATATGAATTATTCAAACTACTGAAAGAAAGTTACACAGATAATCTAAGGCATTGGAAAATCAAAAGACCTTTATATTTGCCTTTGGAACATATGTGATTTTTCCTCTTGCAGCATTTTGCCTAGACTAATATTAAAATGAATTTACTTTCCTAAAGCACATATTGGCCAGGCAGCCGAAGGACACGCTCTGTGCTACTTGGCAGGAAGAAACAGGCTTAGATTAAAATTTGGCCACCCGGCAGATAATCTGAATATAAATAAAGACTTTCTTATTCCAACCACCAGACTTATGGTGAGCCCTGGGTTAAAAGATTCCATTTGTAACAAGACCTGCTTGCTTAGGTGAATCCTGTATTCATTCAAAAACACAGAACATGGCTCATGAGGAGAAAGCTCTCGTGTAACATGGTTGATTACCTTAAGAGAAATAAGCTAACAGGGAAATTACCAAGAAGTTACCAAGACAAAAAGAATACAAATCTGAACATTTCGTTTCATATATTCCTTTTCAGGAATTTCTTCTCTATTATTAAATATGAACATATGAAAAATTGTGTTCATTATTAGTGAAATAGCATACTTATATATAACCGCCAGTGTAATTTAGATACAGAACTTGGTAAACCGTTCACCAAGTATTTTCACTAAAGTCTAATTTCTGTTCTAAAAAATCTGATACTACTACACTTGGTCATGGAAGCAGAGACTACAGGTAAATCCGTGTAAAGCAAGACTTACGTGATTTTTTTTTTTTATTCACAGAGAGGTCCCTGAATAAAAGTGACTTTCACAGCGTTCATTACTAAACCTTCTATCAGGCTTTCTAAAAGCAACAAAGTACGGTCCAATTTGAGTTTATCTTTTTCCTTTCCTAGCTGAAGCTCTGTTGGAAGTGTTAATGGGCTTCAGACTAATGGCTGAAAGCCAGACAATGCAAGGAAAGCAAAGGACCTAGACAGTTCAAGTTGGACACAGTACACGAATCAAAAATGAACTAATTCTAATTCATTCTGGCCACTGAGTATACATATTGATGCAAAATCTGAACCACACATCAAAAACACTTACAACTATTAAGGTAGTGCCCTCAGTCAAAAAAAAATAAGGGCGAAAGTATAAGAGAATTATTAAAACATTCAAATGATAAACAATAAAATCAGGACGTCCAGTGTGACTCATGCTATTACCCATCTGGTTGAGCCACTTTGTGCCTTGTCCAGTCAATAAACTGGGTTCTATCCGATTAAGGACAGGCAGGTAAATGCACTAGAAATTAGACACAGCCCTATCAACCCCTGCACAGATTCTGGTATAAGCTAAGACTATGTGGCATCCCCTACCCCTTGGTGTGGGTTAAAGTGGTCCATAGGGTAGGTTTTCTGGTCTCTACTATCTTATCTTAGAAAGATCTAACATTCTATTTCTGCATAACTTCTAAGTTTTTAAGATCACACAGTTAAATATAATCATTTCCATAGTCACCTTGGAGATAGGAGTTTAAAAGTACCAGCACAGATGTCTAAGCTGCTCACTTAAACATGTTCAAGGTATATGTATACGTTCTATTATTAAATAAATCATGATTAAATCTTATTCTTTGTACATGTCACATATTCCTGATTAAATTTTCTTGCCATGACACATAAACCATTAAAAATAATGTGAAAACCACGAAATGAAATCCAGTGAAAAATGTTAAAATAAAACTATAATAAGGTTAAATTAGCAGTCACACTAACACTGATGCACTGGGCAAGAATTTCATGGGAGAACTTTTCCTTTCCTGTATGAGAAACAGACTATCACTTAATCTTCACCACATGGCTAGTAGCCCTCAAAACAGATCATCTTGTTCCCATAAGAATGAGGAGCAGAACAAGAGTCCACAACACACAAAAAGAATCAAAGCGCCATGGAAAGGTGTACTTCCAAGCTATGATCAAATTCTTGAGGTTCGGAAGAACTAAATGCAGAATGACATAATTCCTGCCTTGTGCTTGACAACGTTCCCCAGATTTGGCTGGCAAAGATTTCAGAGTTTTCATCTAGTAAAAAATATGGTATCAAGAGCGGGCCTACTATTCCTTTGGGCAGCAGTTGCCACATTGGACACAAACCCCAAATAAGTATATACTCAAACTTCATGCTTAATTTACACTTCAAAGATGTCAGGTTTTACTTTTTTTAATATATTCTTTTTTTAAGATATTATTTATTTGACAGAAAGAGAGAGAGAGCGCGCGCACAAGCAGGGGAGCAGCAGACAGAGGGAGAGAGAAACAGGCTTCCCTCTGGGCAGGGAGCCCGACGTGGGGCTCAATCCCAGGACCCTGGGATCACGACCTGAGCCGAAGGCAGACGCTTAACTGACTGAGCCACCCAGGCGCCCCAAGATGTCAGATTTTAAAGACTGTTACCTAATATATGAAGTTTAAGTTAAAGTTTTAAAACCCATCTTCCCTTTGTGGGGTGGGGCAGGGAAACAAACTATGACAACTGAAATGATGAGATACCATCTACTAATGATCCGGTACCTTTTCTGCTCCCTAAAATGTATTAAAATGGTTTCCTTGGTTATCAAGTAGATTGACTATCCTTGGCAACAGAAACCAGAACACAGCTAGTCTCTGTCTCTGTTCCCATTTCTAAGAATACGGATGTCTGATCAATGAAACTGCATTACAGAGATAGGAAAAAAAGGTTTTGCAAAAGCAGGATCCAATTTTTACGGATCATGAATAACTCCTGTTTAAAATCTCTTCGTGGCAGACATAAATGTCAGCAATATTAGGATACAAGGTGTCCCCAAAGTCAGAGCAATTTTAAGCTTTAATATCCTCTGGAGTCCAGACGCTACAAACTTACCAAAAACATCTTTTAAAGTTTAATTGCTTAAATATCTTTCACACTTAGTTTTGTGAATTTGGAGTAATACATTTCTTTTTAACCTATGACTTGAGCCACACGTTGGCCTGTTACTGCTCTGACTGGCCGTAAATGAAGCAAATCTTTCCAGCGTGAGGCAACGCTTTTTGTCTTTATGGATCAAAAGTGCCCTTGGTCACCAGTGTCGAGGTACCCAGGCCTCTCATAGCTAGTCACAGCTCTGAGGAGAAAGAATGGGAGTAGTGGCAACAGAAATAGGACCCTCACCATAGCCACCATCACTGACAACTTAGGCTTTGCTGTTCAGAGGAATAAACATCTGGACAAGGGGTGAGGACCCTTGGTAAATCCCAGACCCTTCTCTTTCCTTTTTTCTTTATTTGTCTGAACCTGTTTCATGGCTTCCTGTACAGTCAGTGTGTGACAGTATTTTTTTTTAAAAATCACTTCACCCTGTATGTTTTCAGCTTGGCAAAATGCTTCCCTATCTTTTCCCTAACTTGGTTACTTGGTTAGCAACTGGGTAAGCAAAGCTATTTATAATGTCATGTGCCTATATTAAAACACACTTTACCATTAAAGTGATAGGCAGTTTCCACTAAGTATAGAGTTTCAGCCGCTAGTCCTCTTGACAAGCCTTAGAAGTTTTCTCTTTGCAATCATCTACATACCTGGAAAGGCACTCTATACCAAAATTAGCACACTGAGCTACCGAGGACAGACACAGATGAGAGAAAAGAGAGACTGTGGGGCTGAAAATAGCTAGAACAATCTAAAAGGCATCTGTTCCAAGGTTAGAACAGTACTGATCAACGAGTCTAAGAAACTAGAAGAATCTGTGACTTCTTGGTCAACCAGAAGTATAGGTTATCTTACACAAAACAATTAACATGGGATCTGGAAAGACAGAATCACTAATCCTTATACCTTATAAGTGGTGTGCACAATTCTTCCATTTAGAGGACACCATCCTTTTATTTTTAAAGTGAATGTACTTTTGGGCTCTTAAAAAAGATCCTCAGCTATAAAACTCAGGAAACAAAAAGTCCTGAAAGGCACTACACAGTTGTGTCTAGAACAACATGGGTGCTCAGTGAATTGATTAGAAATATGTACCGAGGGGCGCCTGGGTGGCTCAGTCGTTAAGCGTCTGCCTTCAGCTTGGGTCATGATCCCAGGGTCCTGGGATAGAGCCCCGCATCGGGCTCCCTGCTCGGTGGGAAGCCTGCTTCTCCCTCTCCCGCTCCCCCTGCTTGTGTTCCCTCTCTCGCTGTGTCTCTCTCTGTCAAATAAATAAATATTTTTTTAAAATGTACCGAGGGGCACTAGCGTGGCTCAGTGGGTTAAGCGTCTGCCTTCAGCTCAGGTCAAGATCCCAGGGTCCTGGGATCGAGCCCCGCGTCGGGTTCCCTGCTCCACAGGGAGTCTGCTTCTCCCTCTGCTGCTCCCCCTGCTTATGCTCTCTCACTCTCTCTCTCAAATAAATAAATAAAATATTTTAAAAATATTTAAAACAAAAGAAATATGTACTGAAAGATTTCAAAGTATTACCTGGCCACTGCCACTATCCCTTCCCCTTCTTTCCAGTATGTATGTCAGCATCCAAGTACTCAACTTCAGGTATATGAAGTTAACTTTTGCACAAAAACACTTAAGGGCCTTAAGTTAGATACCTAAACTTGGATGAGTAAGGCTAAAAAAAATTATGTGACTAGACCACAGGAATCAGGAAGTGTATGCTAACACTTGTTTTTATACTGAAAAAAAACAAAACCTGGGTAGGATTGTGACAGAATACCCCAAAAATTTTAAAAAGATTTCATAACAACAGAAAATGCTATAGAAAATGCCATGCTTCAGAGGATGCTGGTATTCTCTGCTAAGTCAAAAGGATAAGTCAAACACAAGCAGAGCAGCTACAATCAATGCACATTATCCACAGCAACCCAGAAACTCTTTCTCACGCCATCCAGCTGTTGCCACTCTCCCACACCATTAGCACCTACTGAGAGAGGCTGACCTAACAGGAGTTAGGAAGGAAGGTGAAGGTGCCAAAAACATACACACACTTCTAAAGGAGTACTCAATGACTTTCAAATTATCTTTTTTTTTTTCACATTTTCTGTACCTCCATGGAGCTTTCCCCTCTACAGAGCATGAATAAAAAGCCGAATATTATTTCAAATGATCCCAATATACTTTTGATGTGGCTCTTTTTTAACAGATCATACCCTAACATCCTTTGGATTTGATTTCATTTTTTACCATGAACTGAGATCAGACAGTTGCGCAGCCTCCGGAGACAGCATACTGGTAGTGCCTTGGAAGAGCCTCTTGGGCTGGCTTTCTGTCTCCATTTCACCTAAAACAGAAAGAGATGATGCTACCGTAAAACAATTGTACAGATACAGGCATGGCGCTTAAATGGGATGATCTTTGTTTAACTAAAGCTCAGAATACTTCGTCAAGCCATTACTTCAAAGCTGTTTTTCCACGTGCTTTAAGGTGGAAGAAATATACGTCCATATAACCTCAACCAAAAAGCAAGCAGCCCTAAAAAAAAAAAAAAAAAAAGCCTTCTTATTTAGCACGCTAAGGATATAGTCATGTTCTTTAATAGAAGAGCAGAACACGGACTGCATCGGGCAAAATGAATCAAGGCTTACCCCAGCAGAAATAAAGAATCCCCAAACAGCTGAAGTTCACAGTGAATAATGATTTATCCTGAGAATTAGTGAAGACTATTGATTTTATATTACTTTAATATTGGAATATTTCCTGAGTTGAAGTCAAATGGGTTAAAAAGTATGTAGTCTAATAAATGGTGTATAAATCAAAGATTGCTTTAGACTACTTAGTGAAAATGAACTTTTTAAAAAGTAACTTTGGGGGCGCCTGGGTGGCTCAGTTGGTTAAGCGACTGCCTTCGGCTCAGGTCATGATCCTGGAGTCCTGGGATAGAGTCCCACATCGGGCTCCTTGCTCAGCAGGGAGTCTGCTTCTCCCTCTGACCTTCCCCCCCTCTCGTGCTCTCTCTCATTCTCTCTCTCAAATAAATAAAATCTTTCAAAAAAAATAAATTAAAAAAATAAAAAGTAACTTTGAATGCCCATCTGTAACTGAAAGCAATTATTAATCCATTCACGAAATTGGTGTTGTACTGGCCACCTCAATCTTATAAACTGTCTCAGAACATCTGTAAGGTAGCAGAAAAACTTTGCATCAATCGGAATAACAGCATTTTGCCACCAGGAGTGCAAAGACTAAAAACCCTCTGTTAAGACAGAAAAAGCCCCTTTCCAAATAAGCTATGATTTAAAACACATAAATACCTTGGTTTTGAGGCTCCTTATCTGAGCTTTAAAATGGAATATTAAATAAAATCTAATTCTTGGGCCTAACTATATGCTCCAATGGGAAATTAGTAACTGTGAATTTACAGCTGTACAAGATTCTTCTGATGGAAAAAGATCAAGCAACAACAAATGCAACATTTCATTTTTTTCTTCATATTATCAATTAATTCATATTATCTTTCTTCTGGAGCTATTTTGAAAATTACTAACTCAGGAAAGGTTATATTTTTATTTGCTTTTGTCATGCTTTAATATGGAGCTTTTAAAAGCTACTGCCTGGCTTTCAACAACCCCTCATTAGCAAAAGACTTTAGCCCTTTTCAGCAAAGAATTCCTCCATCTGCTGGTATATTTTGGAATAGCTTTGAAACCAAACAACTGTACTCATTCCACCAACCTCCTGCAACATATCCAAAATTAATAATAACAATAATAATAATGGCTTTAATTTCCAAGTGTTATTTTCACCTAACAGCTCCTGAGAAGGTTCTTAGGGTTGTAAATAATTCCTTGCAGCATTAAGGAAAAAGACTACTAGGTTATAAAATAAAATTTGTTCACTAAATACAAACATCGTCACCATATCAAAACCTATTTTCCAGAGCACACCATCTTTAAGTTATCTGCAATATTGTACTTTTTGAATCTGTGCATGATGCTGTATCGGTGGAAAGCTTCCACCAAAGCTGCAAACACCTGTTTACCTAGTATTAGGAGAGGGACTGTTTCCTGGCCCCAAAAGTGATCTGCACAAAGAAACCACTTGCTGAACTACTTTTTCAAAATTATGGTTAAAACTCTTGTTTAAAATGACATCCAACACTTGCAATCATATGGGTATAGCCCCAGGAATAATGAATGACTCAACCTATGTTAATTTTTTGTGCTTTTTTAAAATAGACTCCATCAGGGGCCCTCACAGGCATCTGAAACTAGCACCGAGTGAGATCATTTTAGTTTACTACCCTGTGATTCAAAATAAGGTAATTAAGATCACCCCCATCATATCAAAAACCCTATGTGTTCGAATATGAGGCAGTCTCTCTCTGGGAGGCATAATTTGGTGGTGGCTTATATCTGAATATGCAGCATGTTTAGAGACCTATTTACTAGGACATAAGCACATACTTCTGCAACGTATTAACTTGCATCTGTTTTCTATTAAGATCACTGAGAGGCAAAATTTTTGGAATATATATTGGTAATATGAATATATGAATAAGATTCAGTTATGAAGTGCAAAAAACATAGACAGTATCAGATAACTAATTTACAAAACTTAGTATCCGTAAAGCATATATTGGGAAGAATATTTCACATTTCTTTAGAAAAAAGGAGTCGTGCCTTGAGCTAATTTCAGACAAATTCTAATTTGTCATTCAAGCTCAACTAGGTTTAGTATCAGAAGTGTGATGCTTACCTTTTCTTTTCAGAGGACCAAGAACACTGGGCCTGATGCACTTGACTGGACTCTGACTCCTCCTGCTTCAGAGAATAAACAAACAGGAGGATGTGAAGTGCTTCTAAGATGCAAGATTAACGTTATAGCCCACCAAACAAATCAATAAAATTGACAATCATCTAGAAAACAATGGAAAATGCCTCTGCTATAAGCTGAGGAACTGAAATACCAAAACATCTTAGCTGGCCTATGGCAATCTGAAACAACACGGCATTTTAAGCTATTTTTAGAAATCATTCTATGAGACAAGGTATCTACAACAGTTTTGTTTTTTTTTTTTTCTAAGATAAACCTTATTAAAAAGGTATTTAGATTTGACTACTCTACAATCTTACATTTTTTCCCTTATCCTTACAAAGGATATATTGTGTGTGTGTGTGTGTGTATCTGGTAAAATGCCACTGGTAGAACATAGGTGATAGGTATTATATGGATGCTCATTGTGTTCAATTTTGTTGTCTGTTTGAAAATTTCCATAAGAAAACCTTGGGGAAAAAGTTCATCAGGAGAGACAAATTTTTGAAAGGCAGGTTCACTTACCTGGTAAAGCGTCTTGGACTAGGAACGGGACTTGGTGGCAGCCCGCTGCTGCTCACAAACATTTGTAAGGATGGTGAAAAACATTGCTAGAAAAAACGTATTTAATATTAACATAGTTCTAGTGCTCCAGCTTTCAAAGGGTTCCCATGATAATAGAAAAAACACCCTTAGAATTGCTTAGCGCACACACACACATGAGAGAATATATATATATATATATATTTTTTTTTTTTTTAAAGATTTATTTATTTATTTGAGAGAGCGAGAATGAGAGAGAGAGAGAGAGCCAGAGGGAGAAGCAGGCTCCTCGCTGAGCAGGGAGCCCGATGCGGGACTCGATCCCGGGACTCCAGGATCATGACCTGAGCTGAAGGCAGTCGCTTAACCAACTGAGCCACCCAGGCGCCCCTATATATATATATTGATAGACCGTTTTTTCAAGTTACTATCACTGACTTTCATTAATTTTCCTTCTAGTCATCGGATTCTTCACAAATGAGGCTGTGTGTGTGTGTGTGTGTGTGTGTGTGTGTATTTTAGAGAGTAAAGAGCTCAGTGTGTGAAAAGAGAGTTAGCATCTTGTCAATGAGCCTACCTTTCCAAATCCTCTGGTGGGTGATGGTGCCGGAGAAACTGGAGTGAAGTCAATCCTTTTTGGAGAATATAGTTTCTCCGGCTTCTCAAAATCGCTGTCACTCTGTAAACATAAAGTGTTATTTCCTCATAATTCACAATCCAGCACATCACAGCTCTTTACTACTCAAGCATGCCTACATTTTTAGAATAGAAATGTACAGACTCTAAAAAGTTGCAATCTCACGTTCTGGTGGAAAAGCAGAGATCAAAAACGAATACAAATTTGGAAACAGGGGTGGACAAAACGGTATGAAAAAATTAATGAAGCCAATGAACAACATAAAGGTTTCCAGAAAATTAAAAAACAAGTCAACATGGGATTAACATTACCAGGCTCAAGCTCTCATCCCATGATTGGCTTATCTGCATTGCGGTCTGCACTTCCCTAAAACAAACAGAAATGAAAGGCCATCAGTGCTCAGGAACAAGACATACAACCAGCTAGGCCCTGTTCTTATGAAGCACTAACCGTTCGTGTGCAGTTTCCCTGTTCATCATATCCATGCCTTCCTCCTGCAAAGATAAACATGTGCTGAAAACACAGTATCCACATCCACACGGTTCTCTACTTCAAAGAAAATTTTAAAAGACTTTTTTTTTCTGCCTTCTTTGACATCATCACAGCGCAAGCAGAACATTCTAAGACTGTCACCCCTGGCACGTCTGTGTTTTACCTGCACACTCGGAAGAATTTCCAGCTGTCTGTGGCTACCCAGAGTGGCAGCCTGACTCATGTTTAATAGATAAATCTTCAGAATAAAAATAAAAGCAAAGTGGACAATTCAGACAATTGTAGCTCTGAGCTAGGAAATAAAATTTACCCTTCTGATCTGATGCAGTCTGCTGCTAGGAACACGGTTAGGCGAGGAGGACAGCAACTGGAAAGGAAAAGTAAACATTTACTATTTTCTGAATCACAAAGCAGCAGTCTGCTGTCAGTCCCAGTGTCCAACCTCCTCCCAGATAAGATTTCATATTCTTCTCAGAGATGTAGCTCTTTAGATCACTGAACATTAACACACTAGAGGCAGGACATTCAGTCTTTGGAAAGTACACCAGGTGTCCAACCTCAAAGCACCATCTGTCACTAGACAGGCACTGACTTTAACACTTTTCCCAAATGAATGCAGGGCTGTGTACATTTACGTAAAAAAAAAAAAAAAAAAAAAAGATTCCAGGCCTTGGAAATATCCATTACCCCACTTATCTAAAATAAGGAACTAGGTAAGAAGGGAAAGAAAAAAACTGATTCTAGTCATTTTGACACCAATGCACCAATGGAGGAAGGCTCAGAAGCCCAGTATAATATTCCGTCTATGATTAGGGTTGATCAAAAACACTTTAAAACTGCAATCAGAAGATTTTGCTTGTGTGATCTAAATCAATTATAAAATTTGGCCACTACCACTATCACCGCAAACCCTACTTACTAGTTAAGAAAATTCAATGTGGAAGGCAATGTGTTTTTCAGATAACTGCTGCTTTCCCTTAGATCATCATTTTTTGACAACACAAAGCTAAAATGATTTGGGGGGGGCAAATTATGTTCCCTCAAAATAATCACAATCTGATCACAAGATGAAAGGTACAATTCATCTCAACAGCTCTTACAGGGTTCTAACAGCCATAATGTAAACAACTGCTACTTATTCCCTAATTAAGTGCAAATAAATCTGTAGTGCTGTAAAACCAAGTAAGACAACGATCTTGTTACAAGAGGCCCTATCCTATTAAAATGTCTAAAAATCCTAATGTAGCGAGTAGTATAAAATGGTAATAAACTACTCCAAGTTTTTTAGGCAAAAGCTAATCTGGGTGAAATTTTTTAAAGTTACACACTAAAATGTGATTTTTACCTCAAAGGATATCTCTTCAGTACCCACCCCTTCCTCTTACTTTTTCCTCTCCTGGGCTCTGAAAACAGAAAAACTTTACGAATAAAATCCTCTTAAAGTTTTTTTTTTTTCTACTAGAAAACTAATATATGTTTACTGGTCAACTCTTAATAAAGGTCATTTGAAAAACACTAAGCGGGGTGCCTGGGTGGCGCAGTCGGTTAAGCAGCCAACTCTTGGTTTCGGCTCAGGTCATGATCTTGGGATCCTGGGATCGAGCCCCAAGTCAGGCTCCGTGCGCAGCCGGGAGTCTGCTTGTGATTCTCTCTCTCCCTCTGCCTCTGCCCCCTACCCCCAATGGTGCGCGCTCTCTCTCGCTCGCTCTCTCAAGTAAATAAATAAATCTTTTTTTAAAAAAAGAAAAACACTAAGCTACTAGGCAAGTAAATAAGGCAGGAAAGACTAACAGGATACCATGGAAGAGAGCATGGATGTGTCCATCAGAGAACAAAAGAAACCCTAGAGGCCGCGAAATCATCAGGAAAGCCAAAGATTGCAAAAAGCTGATGGCAGAGAAAGTCAGAAATTTAGATGCTTCATCTATATGATGCACAACTTGTCAACGTAGGCAGAACTGGAAAGAAGACCCAAAAGGGGCACAGGGAAGAACAATGCTGTGTCTAGTACTGGAAACAAGCGTTAATGTACAGGCTGAGAAAAAAAGCCAAGCACGTCAAGGAGGGTGCTGGTTAGTGGTGTTAAGTGAAGCAAAGAGCTCAAGTGGGGTAAGAAGAGAGGCCCCTGCCACTGGCATCAAGTGGGCACTGGTGACTTTTGCAAGAACAGGTTTTTTTAAAGATTTTATTTATTTATTTGAGAGAGAGAGAGCACGCGAGCAGGAGGAGGAGCAGAAGGAGAGGGAGAAGCCAGCTCTGCACTGAGCGCAGAGCCTGAGCAGGGCTCGATCCCAGGACCCCAAGAACATGACCTGAGCTGAAATCAAGAGTCAGACGCTTAACCGACTGAGCCACAGGCGCCCCTCCAAGACAGTTTGGTGTTTTTTTTTTAAAGATTTTATTTATTTGAGATAGAGCAAGCGAGTGAGTGAGAGAGAGAAAGAGAGAGAGCACGAGTAGTGGGTGGGCAGAGGGAGAGGGAGAAACAGGCTCTTCACTGAGCAGGAAGCCTGACGCGGGGCTCGATCCCAGGACCCTGGGATCATGACCTGAGCCGAAGGCAGAGGCTTCACTGACTGAGCCACCCAGACACCCCTGAGAACAGTTTTTTAATAGTATGGTGATAGAGGTAGTGAGATCACAAACAGGCTGAGTAGATGGCAAGAAACTAGGAGACAAGGAATTAGAGGCAGTATGGTGTGGATTAAGCTCTGTGAAAGCTCAGAGGGGTGGAAGGAAAACAGGGAAAGAGAGACCAATGAAAAAAGACAAGTCTGTGTTCCAGATTATTAGATATGTGAGTCAGAAGAAAGTGGGAGCAAAAAAGCCAGGGAGGAAGGGACTAGAGGGAAGACAACAGACCGAGCAAAGAGACAGGAGACTCAGAAAACCTAGGAATCATTAGGACACAGCGCCACATGTGGAGGTAAAGACATTTTCAGAAGAAAGCCGACACGTATACAAGATGGCCGTCTGCAAGCTCTGTGAACAGAGAAGGGTCATCTGGCAAAAGTGAAAGGTGGAGGAAGCCCGCAAAAAATTTTTTTCCAAACTAGAATATTGCTTTGGAGAACAGCACAAAGCAAGCGGCACCTTGAGCCCAAAATGCCCAGGAAGAATTTCTCTCCTGGCCCCTCAAATGACCAATTCCTTGACATTTCCCTACTCGTAATATAGACAACATTTTTCCCCTGGTCACTAAGAAATAAAAGTTCAGTCCCCTGGTGTCCTCCTACGCCCTGCATTTACACCTAATCTGTTGTCAAATCATGAAGAAACGACCTCTGCACGTCTTCTTGTGCCAATCCCCTCCTTTCCATTTTGTTCCTCCCCTTGCTTTTGGCAGCAGACACAGGGAAGTGTATTTAAAGATTTACAGAGGGGGCGCCTGGGTGGCTCAGTGGGTTAAGCGTCTGCCTTTGGCTCAGGTCATGATCTCAGGGTCTTGGGATCGAGCCCCCCATCAGGCCCCCTGCTCAGCGGGGAAGTCTGCTTCCCCCTCTCCCTGCCGCTCCCCCTCCTCTTGTGCTCTCGCGTGCACTCTCGCTCTGTCAAATAAATAAATAAAATCTTTAAAAAAAAAGATTTATAGAGGACACTGTGATATAACAGATAAGGTGTAATCAGTGGCGACAGAAGTACCCAAAGGGTGCTGCAGAAGGCTTCCCGAACCAGGAATCAAGAGGAGAAGGGGATGGAGGGAAAGACAACATAAGGATCAACAAAGAGCAGTGAATCAACATGGCTCCTCCAGCAAACTAGGTATTTAGTGCAGCCAGAGAAAAAGGTATTTGTCAGGGGGTAGGGAGAGATGAGCCTAGACAGAGTGGACAAGAATCTTCGCATCTTAGAAAAGAGCAACAGTCAAGTGTAAAGAGGCAAATTCATTTTCCCTTTTTTTTTCCTACTACTGATATCAGGAACATAGCTGTGTAACAAGTGGAAACATTTTTCATATACACAGCAAAATTAAATTCTACTTTCCAGCATCCTCAGGGAAGGTGATGTGAATCAAAACTCCAGATAGCGAACATTTTCCCCTTTAAGTATTTTTAGCCACTTCAGCTGGAAATCTTTCTTGAAAGTGTTGTATCTCCCCCCCACTTTCTTAAACAGATTTTACCAAACAGAATGGCCCTGGCATATCTCTATTCTAATCCCAGCCCTGCCGCTTACCAATTATGTGATTCTAAGCAAGTCGCTTCTATCAGCTGAGTCTTAGCTGCTGCCTCTTTTAACTGGGAAAAACATCTTTTGTCCTGCCTACTTCACACGGGTTGCTATGAGAATGCCAAGTGTGAAAGGACTCTGTAACATGTAGAATACCATAGAAGCATAGGTACTACTATAATTTAAGAAAAGGTTAATGACCCAGGTATCTTTAAGAACATCAAGTATTTTACAGTTCTATGCCAGCAAGACCCTCAGGGTCTATTAACGGGTTCTTAGCCCTTGTACTAAGCCACGGACTAATTTTTTAAAAGCCTCTTTCTGCTTTTCAGTTTTTCCCTCTCCTCCCTTGCTAGCAGCTATTAGTATACCTTAAACCCGAATGTACCTCTTCTGATTTGCTCTTTCTCCACACTACCGAGTTGGAAGCTTATTATAATTGTGCATAAATTTTAGATGATTCAGAGGTCAGAGAGGCTCCCTATAAATAAACTGATGAACCTTTGTGCACAGACTATGGAAATCAAGCGCAGCCATTCAGAGGTCTGTTTGCTTACATCTCAGATATCTTCCAGAGCGCTGCAGCTACTGGATAAGTGGGCCCCGCATGTGAAGTGCTACTATATAAAAAACCTCATCATAATTTCTCCCAATGCGACCAACTAATAAGGTGATCCCTGACAGCTCTGGCTGTACAAAACAGTCACTATTAGCGACTCTACCGGGAATATAAATACAAGCATTATAAAGGAGATCTTACTGTGGATAAATAACATTGTCCAACAGATATGTGTCAGAAATAAATACTCTGCTACAGTCTAAATGATTTTTGCTTCCTAGGACAAATAAAGACCACTTTTCTCAGCTATATTTAGAAGTTAATCCTGACTTACCTCATAACCATGATGCAAGTAGTGACAAAAAAACAATGAGTAGTTTTTAAAAATACGAAGTCCCACAGCCAGGAAAAAACTTTAACCAGATCTCTTTTTTGGCACCAAAAGCTGAAAATGGCCACAGCATGAGCAAGGGAGGTAAAATGTTTTTTTTCTTTTGTGAACAATGGTGCACAGCACATCATCTTAAGAGCGAGTAACTACGTTTGAAAGAGTTTTCCCCAATCCATGCCACTAAAAATACTTACTTCTATACTTACCAGGCTATGACGGCTCATAATCGTTGTACTATTCCTCCGAGTTCTAAAGGTATAAGGTTGAAAAACCTGTGAAAGGTCACTAAAAAAATAAAAATAAAATTGTTAATGTCTTCTCATTAGATATCCATCAACTCTCTAGTCAACAATGAAATCTTCCATGGCTCCTCATTTTGTACAATGGATAAACTCCTCACCGACCTCTTCAGAGCTTCCGTGGTGATGTGCTGTGGATCACAGGTTTGCCCAGATACTGATCTCCTCAGTGGTTGGGGGGCGGCTAGGAGAGGTATGGGGCGGAGCTCCAGACTGGTTGCCTCCAGCTGCTTCTGGTCAGAGCTCACGCCCCCAAACCGGTTCCCACCAGACATGAGCAGCCTCATCTGTTTACCCCAGAGGACCCAAACATGTTACTGCTTTCTGTGTGTGCCATGATGGTGAGAAGGGCTGGGGAAGCCCTGTTCTACAGCACATCTCCCACTATTGCCCTAAATACGTGTTCTGCCCATGAACCTGCTGTGCAACTAAATAAACATGCCTGGAGTTTTGCTCCTGTTGCCTCTTCTGCCTCTAGTGTCCTCCCTCCCACCACCATCAGCCCAAATCCTCTCTCTCCTTGAGCCCCCATTTCGATGCAATACACTCCGTGAGGCCTCTCTTCAATCCGCAAACTGAATGCAATCATTCCCTCCTTTGAGTCCAAAGAGCGCAATGGGAAAGGAGATGCTTGAGACACCGACTTTACCTTTTATTACAGAAAAGTGTGCGTGTGTCTTATTAAACTCCGTGGTCAAGGCCTTTTGATCCTCTTTGTATAACATCCCTGCAGTGCCTAGCAGAGTGCCATGCCCATGATAAGAAGTCAAGAAAGATTTTCAGGACTGAACTGAATTGGGCTTCAAGGGACCACTGAGATCACCTAATTCAGCTCTCCTAAGTTTCAAATGAGAAAACAGACACTCAGAAAGGCTAACTGATTCATTCATGATCACAGTTAGGGAGAAATATTGGGACTAGGTCTAGTCTCCTCAGCCCTTCTTCTGTCACATCATACTACCCTGCAAGTAATCACTTGATTCCTGATTCAAAAAACAGTGTGTTATTTCTACAACAGTCTAAATGCAGGTCAGCAGGATTGCCCCTAGTCCCTAGCAATTGCTTGCTTACCAGATTTAAAAAGACAACCCCAAAAGACTGATTTATTCCTACAGAATCAAAAAATAAATGTAGAGCTGAAGACAGCATTAGGAAAGCAGTCACTCCATCATTCCCTCAGTTTCAAAATTTAATAAAAGAAAATGAGTTAATTCCATTTTCCCCCAAAATACAGATATTATAATCAGTTTGATAGACAAGGATTACCTATTTCTTTGCCTTCACTGTGCTTGATTAATGATTTTGGCTAATTCTACTCCCATCCCCTTTTTTGGACTAATTCCATTTCTACAGGGTCTCGCAAATTAGCTCTCTACTAAGATGAATTGTCTACTTAGAAGAGTGAAATGTAATAGGCTCAGGAGGTCTGCCAACCTAACCTTCACTTTCGTAAGATTCTACCTTAAAATAGACCCTCTGGTGACTTATTCACATGAAAATACAAGACCCTACCACTAAAATTCAAGGGTTGATTTTTTCCATTGTTTTCTAAAACCTGTATTTTCACTGACCTAAGCTACACGACACCCTTCCTTTTTTTATTCACTGGAATGCATTTCTGGCTGTTTTAGGATCTGAAAACATTACGACAAATCCAAATCACTTAATGTGTCATGAACATGCCACTTGATTACAAGTTATTAGATAAATTGTGATTTATTAAAGTAAATGCTCTGTTAATGCCAGGGTTCCTAAACTAAGCTTAGAAATAGCAGCTCTTAAAGACAGGTGTCAAGTTGCAAGTCTAGTTCCAGGGGCTTCAGTCTGACATTCAGTGGTGTAAATTAGGCAGGGCAAGCAACCTGTTAGAAGAGCCAGAAGCTTCTTGTAGATCCTTTCAGAGTGGGCCAAGAGAGCCCCAGGTAAAGAGGGCCCCATTTTTCCCACAGTTCCCAGAGTTTGGGGTCAAACTTTCACTCCACCTTGGGACCCAAGTCACTGTGTCAAGCAAACAAGTCCCCACCCCCTCAGTTTAGAAAACCCAAACGAGCGCCAACTCTCACTTTAGGGAAAGAAGATTGCTTGCAGGGGGTCGAGGAGCCCCTGAACCCCATACCCGTACTTCATCGTCCCCAGCCCGCCTCACCTGAGCCCATGGATCAGGGGAGCGCTGCTGGATCTCCTCAGGGTGCCCCCATCAGATGCATCAGGCTCAAAGTCCAGCTCCATTTTCTCCTGAGCCATGTCGGAGACTTGCAGGCAGGCACAGCGGACAGTGCTCAGCTCCTGGTGCTTAGCTATGGACTCCCAAGACTCTCACTGCAGGACTGAGCTGCTGGGGACTGGCAGCTGGGGGCGGGGGCTAAGGGGCGGAGGCTTGGGGGCGGGGGCTGAGGGGCGGAGAAAAGCAGGAGAGGAGGAGGAGGGAACGAGGATGAGGATGAGGAAGGGAGGATGACAGTGAGTGAGGGGAGGAGGGGGGGGGTGGTAGTGGAGAGGGAGGTGGTGGTGGTGGTGGACGGTGACAGAATAAAGGAAGAGGATGGAGGAAAGAGGAATGGAGGGAAAAAGAGCAAGAGGCAGGAAAAGCGGATAGATGGAAAAGCAGGAAAACAGAGAGGGTAAAAGGACAGGATCGGGAAAGGAAGAAGATGGGGGAAAGGAGGAGGACCGAGGGGGAGGAGGAGGGCAGGGTGGAGGGAAAAGAGGAACACGAGAGAGGGAAAGAAAAAGACGAGGTATGGGGAAGAGGAGAGAGGAAGGAGAAGGAAGCGGACAGAGGGAGAAGAGGAGGGGGAGGAAACTAGGCAGCGGCGGAACTCATGTTGCTATCTTTCGGCCGACGACCTCAAGCGGGGCCGGGCTAGAAACACCGCAGCTGCCCGGGCAGCGCTAGCACCGAAAAGCTGACAGTCGGGCAGGGCCCGGCCGGGTGGCCTCGACGGCTCCAGCTCCCCATGCTCGGGGACCCGGTCCAGCCCCCCATGCTCTAGGACCCGGTCCCGAAGGCTCCTCAGCCCTGTGAGGGGTGCTTCTCCCCTCCCTACCCCCCCACCCCGCCTGGGGGACAGGTGGGGGGTTCGGCCCCTCAGCCGCCGCCGCGGTGCCTCCTCTTCCTCTCTTGGGTTCTAATGGCCCGGGGGAACCCCTTGGGGCCAAGACCAAAATCTACAACCTGCCGCCTCTTCCGCCTCCCACGCTTCAGAAGCGGGAACCTCCGCGGTGCCAGGTCTTCCGCGTCCGGGCACCCATCGGGTCCTGCGCACGCGCCCGGCGGCCGCGCCAATGAGCCCGCGGGCACGGAGCATGCGTGGGAGCCCCGCCCCGCAAACCTCCTCCAAAGGGGAGGAGCGTTTCCAGTGGGCCCGGCGCCTTCCTCTCTGGCATTGGCCCGGGGACCCTGGCGCCTGATTTTGAAAAGAACCAATAGTTTGGAGACACTGGAGCATCCTCGTTCAGAGGAGTTTGGGCCGATATTCATGGGAAATAGAAACCTGTGGTTTCCAGGTTTTTTTCAATGCCAGTTTGTTTGCTCTGATCTCTGTGATCTCCGCCCACTTATTAAATCCCTTGATTTTGTTGGTCTTTGGAGGGGCTGATTTCTTTTTCAGATAATCCATTTGGATGCACTAGACAAAAGAAAAATGAAAAAACAAAAGCAATGGTGTAAAAATAAAGAGAATCTAATGAGAGTTCATATAGCGAGTGGCAAGCACTCATCTCCATTTTACAAGCACTGTTAGCTTCAACGATATTAGGAAAAGTCCTGAAGAACAAGTAGCAGAGCCAATTTTTTTTTCTTTCTAAGATTTACGGAGACCCTAACAATAGCCATTCAGCATGTGTGAGGCCTGGAATAATTTATTTTATTTAACAAACACCTACATAGCAGTTACCGTGTGCTAGGCCCCATTCTAAGAGCTTTAGAAATATTAACTCATTTAATCCTCACTACTTGAGGGCGCCTGGGTGGCTCAGTTGGTTAAGCGACTGCCTTCGGCTCAGGTCATGATCCTGGAGTCCCTGGATCGAGTCCCACATCAGGCTCCCTGCTCAGCAGGGAGTCTGCTTCTCCCTCTGACCCTCCTCCCTCTCATGCTCTCTGTCTCTCATTCTCTCTCTCGCAAATAAATAAAATCTTAAAAAAAAAAAAAAATCCTCACTACTTGAATGACCCTGGGATAAAGATGGTATTGTATTGTGTTAATCAAACATACAGAGAAATATAGGAAATTTAATAGTTATGAAATTGGTTTCAAAATTTAGCCAAAGTAGTTTTACCTGCCTCTTCAACTTAGTTGTCCCATATTAAACTTGCCAAGCCCAATCATTTTATTCTTCAATGTTAGTATTTGCTGCTGTAATACAGAGTTTTTAAGAGTTTTTGGATAGTTTCCTTTAAACTGCCTATATTTTTCTGCCAACTGGATTAGAAAAGCAAGCTCTGTTTCGATCAATTTATGTAGCTCTTTTTTTTTTTTTTTTTTTTAAGATTTTATTTATTTGCAAGAGAGACAGAGAGCATGAGAGGGAGGAGGGTCAGAGGGAGAAGCAGACTCCCCGCCGAGCAGGGAGCCGGATGCGGGACTCGATCCCGGGACTCCAGGATCATGACCTGAGCCGAAGGCAGTCGCTTAACCGACTGAGCCACCCAGGCGCCCTTATGTAGCTCTTTTTATCTCAAGGTCTCAGCAACCCCCCTCATCTGCTCAAAAAAATATAGTACATTCTACTGTTCACAATAGCTAGTAAATAATCATCTGTTGACCACATGCAGAGTCCCTAACTCTGAGGAGTCAAACAATTTAGTAGAATCCCTGGGGCGCCTGGGTGGCTCAGTCGTTAAGCGTCTGCCTTCAGCTCAGGTCATGATCCCAGGGTCCTGGGATTGAGCCCCGCATCGGGCTCCCTGCTCAGCGGGGAGCCTGCTTCTCCCTCTCCCACCCTCTCTGCTTGTGTTCCTTCTCTCACTGTGTCTCTCTCTGTCAAATAAATAAATAAAAATCTTTTTAAAAAATTTAGTAGAATCCCTAACTTTCAGGGGTGCCTGGGTGGCTCAGTTGGTTAAGCCGCTGCCTTTGGCTCAGGTCCTGATCCCGGGGTCCTGGAATCGAGCCCGGCATCGCATCGGGTTCCCTGCTCATCGGGGAGTCCGCTTCTCCCTCTCCCTCTGCCCCTCTTCCCTGCTCATGCTCTCCCGCGCGTGCTCTCTCTCAAATAAATAAATAAAATCTTAAAAAAAAAAAGAATCCCTAACTTTCAGGAGCTTAACAATTAGGAGAAACTCAAGGACATGTGAGAAGATGGATGCTACTTTGGCCATTATTTCCAGATTCTATTCATATCATTCTTGCCTATCTAGTTTCTTTTACCCTTCATGTAAATCTTTTGGGAGGTTTGGGGTATTTGTGGTTTGTGGGCTTGAGTTCAACTTGTCTTTGACTTGCTCTTGTGATAACTAAAAGTTAACCAGTTGCTTAAAAGTTGCCATGACGACTGATAAACTAAACAACTGATTATGACATATTTGTGGGACACCTGTTATAAGTAAGAAGGCTGGTTCAAATGGCAGCAGACCGGGACAAAGCAAAAACACGAGTAGCATAAGTGGCAAGGTATAGATCTAAGCAAACTAGCAATCTAAGATCATGGCATATTGCTATGGAACAGCAGGAGATGATCATGACACACAGCTAGGTTGGTATAATAATGCATGAAGAGAAAGGGGAAAATGTAAAAATAATTTCTTTAAATGTTGTGTTTGCCACTATAGTATATAGAATTGTTTTTCCAGTACTTGTTCCTTTTGACATTCTAACTTGCTTATGTACTATGGGTTCCTGGCATTCAGCTACACTTTAGAGAATTCCTCCTCTTTGATAATAGCTGAAAACTTCCTGCCATCTCAAGCATGTAGTCGTTTCATATTACTACCCCTTTTCTTGAAAGTCTCTCAGTTGCTATTTCCTTGTCATTTTATTATCTATTTTCTTGGTGTTCTTGTACTTAGTTTTTTAAAAATTAGGATCTGTGATGCTTAGGCATGATAAGATTGTCTATTCATTCAAAATATATCCTTTAAATCTTATTATTTGCCACAAATATTAACAAACTCTTTGAAAAGTAAAATGAGCAGTAGAATGGAGGGAAGATCTACTTACTTTCTGGTGTACCCACCATTTTTCTGCTATTCAGTTTGGCTTTGACCCCTGTTCTGTATTTAACCACTGCCTTCTACATTCACCCTGTCTTTACTCAGCTTTAACTGCCATCTTTTGTAAACCTTCCAGGTACCCTGGGAACTTTAACAGTGGCCTTCAGGAGATCTTGGTATCAGCTCAGATTCTACTGCTACCTAATTATGTGCCATTAATCTCCCTGGAATTTTAACAACTGTAAAATAGAAGTGACTTGCGTACCTTACAAAATAGCTGTGAATGACAGGTTATTTAAACCTGCATTTATTCATAAAATAATTTAATAAATATTTATCAAAGTGCTTATGAGTATAGAAATAGTATCCAGAGAAATATCCAGAGGCCCCTCATCTGTCTTTTCACTTAAATAAGAGGGCAGAGGAATCTTGGCTTTGCCACTTAGCAGTTATTTGAGTAACCCCTCTGGGCTTCAGTTTCCTCCTTTGAAAAATGGGCATTGTGATGGTGCCTACCTCACAGAGTTACTGTAAGTATTAAATGCAATCACATATTTAAAGTGCTTAGGACAGTGCCTGGCATATAATTAAGTGCATGAAAAATGGTAGCTATTGTTAACCTGTCTTACATTAGGAAAGGAGACTCCAAATCGTCCTCATGTCTGGGATTTAGATAACTCAATTCTGCCTAATATAATTAAGCTTTTCTTATTCTATTCTCAGAATGAATGAAGAATGATTATGATCATTCATGTCATAACTTGTCATGAACTCTTTCAAGATAATCCCATTATTTTAAGTTCACCACTGATTAGCTGAGCAGGGTTCATGATTGAACCAATTGAGATAAATATGTGAAGACATTTTTTTAAACTGTAAGGTGTTATACCACGTAATGATTATTTTAATTAATAACTCTAATTTCAGTAGTTTCACTTGCCTTCTCTGCCAGTCCTCTATATGGCTCCTTTTTAAAAGGTATGGTTTTACAAAATTGTTAGTGTGGAGGTAAGATTTCAGTACTCAATGTGGCTCATTAACTGGTGGTGAAAAATTCTAAAAGAGCAATTCTTATAATGTTTGAGCCATGACAGCATTAGTAAATGGAAACCCTGATCTGGATGGATACTAAATTCTGAGATTTGTTTTAAGTAAATAAGCTTCTCTAACTCAAATCATTTTCTTAGATGAATAGCTTTAAGAAGTTAAATTTTATTTAGTGTAAAAATACACTTACGATTATGGTTAAAAAACAAACAATGAGATCACATGGAAAACAATGATTCGTCCGCACAATTGGTTCAACTGAGTTAGCGCCCTACAAGGCCACTTCAGCGGCAGGTTGCAGGTCTTGGGTTGGTTTCCGCTCCCCCCCGCCCCCGAGGTATAGCTTTTTTTTTTTTTTTTTTTGACGTATAGCGTTTTTTAAATTACAATTGTGTAGTGTTGGCTATAACAGGATGGAAAAATTCGTCATGGGAGTTAACAAGCTTATTGGCCTCAGTTATACGGGGATAATGGGCTACTCAAACCAGAGAAAATTGAGTATTAGACATAGCACAGAAAGGACGGCGCTCCCATACAGCTTACTCCTCCCCACCCTTTCTTCCCTAAATAACGGTCAGTGAAAAACGATCCCTGGGTTCACATAGAAGCAGAGGAACAACCACCGTCAACCTCCACGAGAAATAAAGAGAGGACCCGGCTTGCGGTAAAAAGTCGGTTCCTAAGACTGCGCGTGCGCCCCAGGCAAGCCTGACAAAGACGCCCCCATTGACTCTCATTGTTTGCGTAATAAGCATGCGTCAGCGGGCAGGGCACGGGGCGCAGGTGCAGCGGGGCGGCACCCGACGGATTCGCGAAGGCGACAGGTTGTAGTTTTTGTTTTGGCCGGAAAGGCTTACCTGGGGTTTCCTTTGCTGAGAGAAATTAAGAACGATTCACGGGGTGACTAAGATAAATTCCTCCTTTTCATTATAGACTTGGAGGTGGAAGATCTCAGCGTTAGGGACCCCGAGGTTGGGGGATAGGAGGTTCGGAGCCAGTCCTGCCCGACTTTGTGCCCACTGGTATTAGGGATGGTAGGGCTGCAAAGGTGAGCACCTCACTCGTCTAAGAGGTTCCTCCTTTCTTCTCTTTTCCCCCTTTTCCTCTCTGCCTGCATCTTCTCACCCAGGTGACTTGTCCTTATGTGAATGGGAGCCAGAAAACCTTGAGAACTTGGAACCAAGCAGTGGTTTCTTCCTCGACGTGGACATGGCACAAGAGAAAATGGAACTAGACTCGGAGCTGCTGCCGAGTTCAACTACCACAGATGACATGCTGAGAAGATCCAGCAGCGCCCCTTTGATCAATGGGCTTGGGTGAGCAAGCAGGGGGTGGGTGGCAGGAGGTGGGGAAAGTGACTTCCATAGCATTCCCATGACTCTCTCCATCGAGGTTCTACAGGTATCTCCCTTGTTCCTGCTGTCCGGAGATCTCACCCTCAGCCTTGTGGGGAGTGGGATGGGCAGGCCGGAGGGAGAGTGAACACCTACCCTGAGGTTGACACACATGTGAACCTGGACGTCCTCTTCTGACCGTCCACCAGGACCCAAAAGCAGCAACCTATTGGTGTGGAGCACGACTTTTTTTTTAACTTCACCCCACCTCTTACCCACTCCTTTGAAGAAACTGAGCATTCCCCACCCTCACCTCCAGATCTTCTGTGATGACTGTAATTTTCTGTCATTCTCTCAGCTGCTTTGTCACCTCTGACCTTCACCTCTAGCAAATGGAAATGGTTGCCAAGCGAAAAACCTTGGGCCTTTTTTACACCTAGTTTTTATTTGAACAAAAAGTTTGTTAGGTACCACAGAAACTTGATCTCCTAAATTTTGCATTCTCAATGGCCAGTACTGCCCCAAACTTGGTTCTTGGGGGTGTGTGAAAAAAATCTTGCTCTTTTTATGTATAAGCCACAGCTATAAATACAACAATTTCGTGAGAATTTTCAAGAGGGAGTAATTGGTGGGGGGGAAATGTCAAAAACAGTTCCTTAGAGGGCTGATAATGAAAAGCATAAGATTTAAAAACACTGTCCTAACTGATGGTTCACTATTTCCTGCACATATCCAAAAGTCTGGCATGACACATGCTTATAATTTCTTAAAATAGAATTTGAAAGTAAGATCTTGGATCTCACATCCCAGTGTCATAAAGTTTTATCAGTATTGTGAAAATGTGTGAAAAATGCATTCACTCCCTGTGTTAGTAATTTTGCTCCTCCCTTTTCCTAGCATCATTCTAATTGATAGTTATAAATCACAACTGTTAGAAGTGAACTC